>NW_026622775.1:46047794-46352058 GCF_023065955.2 Ursus arctos | reverse complement strand
AAGCTGGACTTAAATCTCCAAAATCAAATCCATATTTGAATTATCAGTGGTGGGTAACTTTACTGAGAATTTTGAAGGGAGACAGAGTAGAGTTTTACTTAATAAAAAGTGCCAATCAGACATTTGTGC
Source organism: Ursus arctos (assembly GCF_023065955.2). Classification (NCBI taxonomy): domain Eukaryota; kingdom Metazoa; phylum Chordata; class Mammalia; order Carnivora; family Ursidae; genus Ursus; species Ursus arctos. The sequence continues at coordinate 46,351,929 of NW_026622775.1, read as the reverse complement.
CCCACCCCCAAGCTCTAAAAGTCCCCTATAAGGTACATAAGCTCCTCATTCCCTATTCCTAAATCTTCAGGGTCCCCTGTCTCTCTTCCTATCTTACACTGATCAAGTCAACTTCTTGTCAGGTGGACGACAGGTAGTACTTGTATTATAAACATTTTTTCCCTGTCACAGAAGCAAGATGGAAATGACTCTGAGGGCCAAATCTATTCTGGAAATTGTATGTATTGCTATATAATTCAGTTTAGCAAACTGAGTGAAAGCCCAGGCTCCCGGTTCAAATCCTATCTCTGCCCCTCACCAGTTGTAATACCTGGGCAGTTTCTTAACCTGTCAGCTTTCTCATCTGTAAAATGAGGACAGTAAAGTATCACATCTCAGTATTTTTCATGAGAACTGCAATCTGCTAGTGAGTTGTGAATTACTTAGTGAACTGACACCAATAGTTAAAAGAAAACAAGAGTATATTGCAATGCTAATATTAACTGATGAAACTTGTTATACATAAAGATGTTTGTTGCTGAATCATAACATAAAATGCATTAGCATGAACTGCAGACAAAAGAAAAGTTTGAGAAGTACTGACCTATTTCATAAGGTTTCTGCGAGGATTAAACAAATCAATACACTTAGTCCAGTGCCCTACACAATAAATGCTGGCTATTTACTCCCTCTGATAATTCCTGAACAGGAAAGCTAAGTAACACATTCCAGAGTACTAAAAGGTTATTGGTTCTGATTAGTTATCATAAAACCACCTAGGACTTGTAATAGACACATGAAAGGGAAAGGAAAAAATTAAAATAATAAAATAACAGAAAGAATATTCTTTTTTTTCATTATAAAATTCTGAATAAAAATTTGTAACGTATACAAATGAAATATTAAGCTAAAAGTGTTGGCTTAAAGGAAACAGTCAGAAAAACTAAGAGGCAGCCCACGGAATGGGAGAATATATTTGCAAATGACACTACAGATAAAGGACTGGTATCCAAGATCTACAAAGAACTTCTCAAACTCAATACACGAGAAACAAATAAACAAATCAAAAAATGGGCAGAAGATATGAACAGACACTTTTCCAATGAAGACATACAAATGGCTAACAGACACATGAAAAAATGTTTTCAAAATCATTAGCCATCAAGGAAATTTAAATCAAAACCACATTGAGATACCACCTTACGCCAGTTAGAATGGCAAAAATAGACAAGGCAAGAAACAACAATTGTTGGAGAGGATGTGGAGAAAGGGGATCCCTCCTACATTGTTGGTGGGAATGCAAGTTGGTACAGCCACTCTGGAAAACAGTGTGGAGGTCCCTTAAAAAGTTAAAAATTGAGCTACCCTATGATCCAGCCATTGCACTACTGGGTGTTTACCCCAAAGATACAGACGTAGTGAAGAGAAGGGCCATATGCACCCCAATGTTCATAGCAGCAATGTCCACAATAGCTAAATCGTGGAAGGAGCCGAGATGCCCTTCAACAGATGACTGGATTAAGAAGTTGTGGTCCATATATACAATGGAATATTACTCAGCTATCAGAAAGAACGATTTCTCAACATTTGCTGCAACATGGACGGCACTGGAGGAGATAATGCTAAGTGAAATAAGTCAAGCAGAGAAAGACAACTATCATATGATTTCTCTCATCTATGGAACATAAGAACTAGGATGATCGGTAGGGGAAGAAAGGGATAAAGAAAGGGGGGGTAATCAGAAGGGGGAATGAAACATGAGAGACTGTGGACTATGAGAAACAAACTGAGGGCCTCAGAGGGGAGGGGGGTGGGGGAATGGGATAGACTGGTGATGGGTAGTAAGGAGGGCACGTATTGCATGGTGCACTGGGTGTTATACACAACTAATGAATCATCGAGCCTTACATCGGAATCCGGGGATGTACTGTATGGTGACTAACATAATATAAAAAAAAAAAAAAAAAAAAAGTGCTGGCTTAGGGCTACCCAGCATTTCCTTATCAAAAATATTTTAATATTATTTAATACGATTTTTACATTAAAGTATTGTGGTATATCATTGTCATGTCATTGTGAGGAGGCCCCTTATTTCCTCTCCAACCCTATCTTACACCACTCTCCCCTTACTATATTCCAGCCTTCTCTCTATTCCTTATACACAAAGCTCCAAAGCCTGTTTCCACTCTAGGTCTCTGCACTAGCTGTTCCAATGACAAAAATGCTCTGCACTCTGATCTTCACGGAGCAGGTTACCAAACAGCAATCCAGTCAGATGAAAACTTCACCTTCTTGGAGAGACCTTCCATGAGCACCTCCTATGTTTTACTTTCCTCAGTGATACATGCTTACCTACATTTTACTGCCTGTGATCTGTGTTTCCTTTATTGAATATAAACTCCACGAGATCAGGGATCATGTCTATTTGATCACTGGTCTATCCCCATATCCTACGAAAATGCCTGGCACATAAAATCCTCAAGAAATACTGCTGCAGGAAGAGTGAGCGAACAATTATGCAAAGGACAATGATGTCTGTCTCAATCGATAATTACGACAGAAACGAAGCATTAGAGAAACAAATTTCTAGAGAGAATTCCAAGTCTGAATTTATCGAAGGTCTCCTATGGTCAAAGCTGTATACACAGCACTTGGATTTTCTCTTTTTCCTCCTACCTTCATTTTTAAAAATTCGTTTTTGTTGTTTGTTTTGTTTTGTTTTGTTTTGTGGGGGTGGTGGTGGTGGTGGATAGCGGTGGACCGGCTCTGAACCTGAACACGTTTTCTTTCTGTTTGACACAGAGGGTACTACATCCAGAAGACAGGAATGATCTTTTTTACTGTAACACTGACAGTACTTCCCTTACAGTTTCTGCTTATTTAAACACTTAAAAAGTATAAAGTTCCTTAAAGGTTAGCAGTTATATTTCTCAACAACAGAAGTATTTAAAAAGGTCAATTAATAGAGCTGTGACTATTGACTGATAGGAAAATGCCATTTTTAATAAATGGAATACATTAATAGGCAAATAAAATTTTAGTTAATACATTGTAGTTACCAAATCACAGAGTGATTTTGAGACCAGAAAGGGTCCTCAAAAGCATCCCAAGGAACTTCAAGTTTTAACACAATTCCTACAAAGTCCTCACCATCATGATTTCAAAACACCTTTATTTTCTCTAAACGGACTTTATTTTTTTAGAGTACTTTTAGGTTGACAGCAAAGCTGAGTGGAAGGTACAGAGATTTCCCTCCATGTAGCCCCTGCTCTCACATACAGAGAGCTTCCGCACCATCAGCGTCACTCACCAGAGTGGTGTACTTGTTACAACTGATGAACCTACACTGAAACGTAATGACCACCCTTAGGGTCACTCTTAGTGTTGTACTTTCTATGAGTTTGGGCAAATGTATAATAACAGGTACCCACTACTACAGTATCAATCAAAACAGTTTCAGTTCCCTAAAATCCTCTGTATTCCAACTATTCACCCCTCCCTGCCCCTGTCCCCAACTCCTGGTGACCACTCTACAGTTCTGCCTTTTCAGAATGTCATACAGCTGAAATCATGCAGGATGGAGCCTTCTCAGATTGGCTTCTTTCACTTAGTAATATGCAATTAAGTTTCCTCCATATCTTTTTGTGGTTTGATAGCTCATTACTTTTTAGCATTGAATTATACTCCATTGAAAACACCTTAAATCTTAATTTCTTACCTGGGACATAAACTCTAGCCCAGCCTTGGTGATCAGCTCACTCTCTACATTTATTTGCCAAGTTATTTAACCTTTCTATGCCTTTTAATCCATAATCTGCAATCTAAGACAGAAGTGTCTATAGAGACTTTTGGGAAGTATAAATACTCTTGGTTCTTTGCCCCTTCATATAAATAGGAGTTTTTCTGTCTGGCTGCACAAGGGATTTTAACTGAAGTTACACTGAATTTATATTTATTTGTGAAACTTCATCTCTTTCTCCATCTCTTTATTTTTTAATTTTTTTCCTTTAAGACATAGTTTCTTCTACTTTATTTTTTTTGAACATTTTTTAAATTTAAATTCAATTAATTAACATATAATGTATTACTGGTTTCAGAGGTACAGGCCTGTGACTCATCAGTCTTCTATAATACCAGTGCTCATTACATCACATGCCCTCGCCAGTGTCCATCACCCAGTTACTCCATCCCTCCCACCCCCATCACTCCAGCAACCCTCAGTTTGTTTCCTGAGATTAAGAGTCTCTTATGGTTTGTCTCCCTCTCTGGTTTCGTCTTGTGTTATTTTTTCCTCTCTTCCCCTATGATCCTCTGTTATATTTCTTAAGTTCCACAGATCAGTGAGGTCATATGATAATTGTCTTTCTCTGATTGATTTATTTTTGCTTAGCATAATGCCCTCTAGTTGCAAGTTTTTAAATCTCTCCAGAACTGTATCACATGTTTTGTTTTTTGATTGTTTTGTTTGTTTGTTTAGAATTATTCCTAGATCCCTTACAGTTTGGGCTGCTATCTGCATTACTTTTTTATTCTAATTTTTCTTAAACGGGTAATAAGAATGCAAATGTAGAAAGGAAAAAATACTAAAGCAAAAGCTAGCAAATTTCTGAAACTGAAGAAGATACCTATCCATTCCAGGAGAATACCAAAGGTCTGACTAGAAATATGAGAATTATAATGAAATGAAGAAACTGAGCTCTGTCCAAGCTACATTACAGACTGCCAACTTCATATATAGAAAGCAAGGCAAAACCCAAAGTAAAGATTTGACAGTAATGATACAATAAGACATTTTTATATTGGGACAGTTTCTTACATAGACTGTGGAAAGAAGAATAAGCCAAAAAAAGTGCTAGTCCCTAGTGATCCTTGCCCCACACACCACAAAGGACCATACTGACACAAAAGAGATCAGATGCCCGCTCCACGATTTGTAGGAGACCCTGGTGCTGGGGAGCCAGTTGTAGACTATAGCTAAGCGGTCTTCTGTTCTGCACCTCAGTCTCAGGTGGGCTGGCCAGAAGGATCCAAATCTTATCTGAACCTTGGAGATGATGAGAAACTGTTTCATGACAACTTCCCAGGGGAGACAGAGAAGTGAGTGGGGGATGACCTCCCAGCAGCTCCTTAGAGGCCTCCCATTCTTTTGTGTTCTCTGAGAAGTACGAGTTGTACTACCAAGACTCAGATAAGCTGAGTTCAAGCCTTACCCTATATGTGTACACGCAAGGTCAACAGGACGCCATGGCCAGACAGCAAACAAAGCAGTACCCTCCTGGACTCTCGCCCCTCATTACAAAGCACTGTAGCAGTTAAGTCAATAAAGAATTCAGATACAAACAGGATGTCAATTTGCATCATTCAATGGTGACCCGAGTTGCAATAAACAGTGTGACTCCATGTTTTCATGTTTAACTGCTGATACCTTTTCAGCTTCTCCCCCCCAACTCCCTTCCCTTTCTGTCTTCCATCTGGGCAAGGTGATGAGAAAGCCCAGGCTCTCCCCTTTGGAACCAGTGGGAAGTTCAGCCATGTGTGGAAGCCCTCACCCTGGCCCTACACCCCAACCACCATAAAAAACCCAAGATCATCTCCCTTCCCTTTCTCTCATTTGCTGACCAGCTTAGGAAGCCCACCCTGCTCTCACCAGAAAGCCATTATGTGAATGATAGATATTTTCATATCCTCTTGGCATGTGTGTGGTGTCATGAGTCTTGACATGCAAACTGTATTTTGAGTGGGGTCCATTCTGTACCTATATATGGCCAAAACACGTACTATTCGAATACTATGATGATGCGTATTCTCACGCTGAAGGTTCATTTTAAAATACCTGAATAAAGAGGCCCCTGGATGGCTCAGTCGGTTAAGCATCTGACTTCGGCTCAGGTCATGGCTCAGGTCATGATGTCGGGGTCTTGGGATCTAGCCCTGCGTTGTCAGGCCCCCGGCTCAGTGGGGAGTCTCTGCTTTCCCTCTCCTGCTGCCCCTCCCGCCATTTATGTGTGCTGATGCTCTCTCAAATAAATCAAATCTTAAAAAAATAAAAATAAAAAAACACTTCAATAAAAGTATCTGAAAGTACATTACTGAAGTTTTTCTCATATTGATCTTCTGTTTATTTTACTACTTTTAAGAACAGAGGAAATGCAGTTGCTCAGTGAATGAGGAAATTATTTTTCTTGTCAATGATTTGAACATTTTGATGAGGAAGAGAATTGAAGCCTAAATTAGGGTGATGGATTAACAAGGCTCAGCGGCTCTGGTCTCAATTCTGGCCCTCCAAACCTTATTCTACTCATGCACGCGGACTTCCAGATTCTGGCTCCTGTTGCAATCCATCTCTTCAGAGCCTGTTTCCTGTTTCTAAATTACAGCTGACTACTCACAGCTAAAGGACTTACAGACACATCTAACTGAAGAATTATCTCAGTATCTGTCTCCCTGGACTGGCCTCTGCTTTCCCTGTACTAGTTAGTGCCATTATCCTCCGCTTGTTTACCTGAGTCAGAAAGTGTAGACGCACCCTTGGTTCCTCCTGCCTTCTCCACATCCGGTGCCCCCTTAGTCACCAAGCCTTGCCAATCCTACCTCCTAGCATGGCTGAAACCTTCCTTCCCTTCTCCCAAGACCTTACTCAAAAATTTTTAATGGTAACCATTAAAAGAACCACCCCTGAAAAAATAATTAATCTTCTAGGTTAACATATGCATACAGCACACATTATAAAATATCCAAAAGAGAATACGATGAAAATGCATTTCCCCTTCTTCCTTGTCCCAGCTTGCATCCCTTCCATAGACATTATGAATATACTTTTCTATCTTTGTATGTAGGAAGAGGGCTTGTATACGTCTTTGTTTTGATGGTTTACTGAAACACACTGTTGATACACTTTCTTCTTCCACTTAAAAAGACATCTAAGAGAACTTCTCTATTTCAAGGCACGCTGAGCTGCCCCGAATCTTTTAACCACCATGTGGTATTACTTTCCTGGAAAGTATAAAATTTCACCAATACCTAGTGATGAACATTAAGGCTGCTTCCAATCTTTTTTAAACATCTCATCCTGTCTCCTTCTAGTCCTCATCTTCCAGAATGATATCAGAAACACAGTTCTTGGGGTGCCTAGGTAGCTTAGTCGGTTAACCGTCTGCCTTCAGCTCGGGTTATGATCCCAGGGTCCTGGGATCAAGCCCCACAATGGTGGCTCCTTGCTCAGTGGGGAACCTGCTTCTCGCTCTCCCTCTCCCTCTGCCTGCCACTCCCCCTGCTTGTGCTCTCTCTCTTTCTATTAAGTAAGTAAATAAAATCTTTAAAAAAAAAAAGAAAAGAAAAGAAAAATCATTCTCAAACCTGTTTATAGGAAAAAGCCCATGAATATGAATATTAAATTTTAAATAAAAATGTTATGTATTTCTCACATCCTTACTACATTCCAAAAATTCAGAAAGTAAGGCAAATACCTTTAAGTAAACTGCTGGTCTTATAAGGAAAAAACATTATAAGCTTATGATTTACTTTGTTCCTTTACTAAAGAAGCTTCTTTTAAAAATTCTAGTTAAGGCAGTAAAGAAGTTAGATACTCTTTTTTTTAAAAAATATTTATCTATTTGAGAGCGAGTGAGCAAACGCGAGTGGAGGGAGGGCAGAGGGAGAGGGAAAGAATCTCCAACAGACTCCCCGCTGCTTATGGAGACTGATGTGGGGCTCAATCCCAAGACCCATGAGATCATGACCTGAGGACACCTAACTGACTGAGTCACCTGGGTACCCCCCCTTTTTTTAGTAAGTTAAATATTCTTGTTATTGCTTTAATTCTTATTCTTTCTGTATGTTATAAGCTTATAAAGAGGCACTGGAGTACTTAATATGAAAAGTAAAATACATTAAGACACAGATCAGAATTAAGTTTTGATTTCCTGTCTGTTATTACAAAAAGCTACTGGGTAACTTAGAAAAAAAAAGTTGCATATTTTTCAAAGAATGCTATTCCAAAAAAGGGAAGAGAAAAAAAATGGACTGTTTTTCAAAATTTTATGCTAAATCAGATTTTATACTAGCTACATACATACTCTCTCTCTCTCACAACATATACACACACACACACAGAGTGGTGGGAAGCCCCCAAAATTTGGGAAAACTATATTGAAAAAAAGTTAATGGAAAAAAACCAAAGCCCCTTCAGCCCCTGCTAAATTAGAAAGCATCCCCATTAATGTATTTTAGCAATGGATACATTGGTCCAGCTTTTTCTGGAGCACAGTTTGTGAAGTACCACATGGATCTCAAAAATAGAGCCAATTATGCTATATCCCTTAGCTGCCCCTGCTAATAAGATTAAATCCAAACTCCTTTTTTTTTTTTTTTAAAGATTGTATTTATTTATTTGACAGAGAGACAGCCAGCGAGAGAGGGAACACAAGCAGGGGGAGTGGGAGAGGAAGAAGCAGGCTCCCAGCAGAGGAGCCTGATGCGGGGCTCGATCCCAGAACGCGGGGATCACACCCTGAGCCCAAGGCAGACGCTTAACAACTGCACTACCCAGGCGTTCCTAAATCCAAACTTCTTATCATGGGACCGGTGCAAAATTAGCCTTTCATAACCAGTCTTACCTGCTGACATTCCCAGCGCCATGTTCCAGTCCTGCCAACGTTCAAACATTCTAACAGTATACTTACCTTAAGGATCCACACCCTTGCACAAACTATTTTCAGAAATGCTCTTTTCCTAAACTCCGGTGAAGTTTTTTATTACCTTCAAGGTGTCACTCAAGTGAAGTTACCTGTTCTATGAGGCCATCACCCTGAATTCCCAGGTAAAGTTACTTAATGTTCCTCTTTGTTCCCATAGTATCTTATGAGGTAGTACTCATCAGAGTGGATTTTAACTCTTGGTTTACACGAACTCTTCCTGAGGGCAGGTGCTATAGTCTACGCTTCTTCAAAAACACCCAAATTCTGGCAGAGTCCTACAATACGGTGGGCTAAAAACTGCTATCCAATAAATGTGGCTTGAAGACTGGCTAGTTAGAAATCAGTGCTACCCTTCTAACTCCTTCCTTAATTTCAAATGTATCAAATTGGTCTTACTCTGGAAACCACCAAAATAATTCAGTTTTCTAACAACAGAGTAAATCCCTTTGGGAATTCAAAACTCTATGGCTCTTTGTATTCGCAGGGCATACTCTGCACAGAACAAGTTTGCTGCTGAACGTGACACAGCTCTTACATCCACTCCCTCCTTTCAAGTTGCCTGCAGAAGGGGCTAGGTAAGGAAGGCACTGGTGGGATAGGACAAAGAACCTCAGGTTTCTTTTGGATGGGGAACTGTAAACTCTCCTTTAAAATTCCTTTTTATCCTAGTACAAGTTTCTCTGTATAAACAATGATTTAAAAACAAACAAACAAACAAAAAAAGCTTTTCTCAAGTTACTTCTCTACTGGACTATTGTGGGGGAAGAACCTTAAATTATTCTTCAGACCTGACTTGAGATAATCCGAATTTTGGGCAGTATTCACGAAGCCTTTGCAAGGTGAAATGGTGTGAACACTAATTTCAGAGATTCTACTGGACTGGCACATATACCTACAAAAACTCCCCCACCTCAAAAGGTGCTGACCTCGGGGCACCCGGGTGGCACAGTCGGTTAAGCACCGATTTTGGCTCAGGTCGTGATCTCAGGATCATAAGATCAAGCCCCACATCAGGCTCCGCAATCACCACGGAGTCTCCTTAAGACTCTCTTCCCCCTTCCTCTGCCCCTCCCCTCCGTGCTCTCCCTCTCTAAAATAAATAAATCAATCTTGAAAAATAATGGTGCTGACCTAGTAACTTTGGGACAGAGTAGACATCTTTAAGACTAAAGGTAAAAGGAACTGAATATAAGTCTATACTCTAGTTAATAAAGTTGTTTCTTTCATGGGTACGGGTTAACAATTCCAACGCTGCTACATACATACACTGAAATGAAACAAGATTAATCAAGTGGATGGCAGACAGTGAAACTCCCTACTCACCGCTGGAGTAGGGAGTTTCACATAAGCAAGGGGAGGAAGGCAGAAAGATCTATGTGGTAATGGCTATGGATAATGGAGGTATCAGTATAAATTCATATTTAACCTAACATACACACATATGTTACACATAGCAATATTATAATATATGTAAATAGTTAGCATAAACTCTAATTTTTTTGCTTGTCAGCTGACAGGGCCTCTAAGAAAATGACATTCCAGTAGCAACAAGCATATCTAATATCTAGATCTTAGAATCTAATACCGTTCTCCAATGAAAGAACAGGGCTCCATGGAGCAATGGCTGATTCTACGACTGGGGTAGGAGATATATAAGACAATGTGCAAGTCTGAAGCATCTTACAGGGTCAAAAGGTAAGGAAGTATTAAAAACACATACATCCATACCCATGCTGATAGGGGTATGTTAAAGAAACACAGAAGCCAGCGAAAAGAGCTCCATGGCTTCCATGGCCAAAGCTGGAACCACTTCAGCACTACTGACTGAATCAATGAATGAACAGATGAGGGGAAAGAGATGAGTCCCCCATGCAGAAGAATTCCAAATAGTTTATGTAGGTACAGATACTCTGCTTCAAGGAAGGTGAGCAAAACTCTCCCACTCCTTAGGTGTGGACTATGCATAGTGATTTCCTTCCTAAGTTACAGTAAAGGGGAAATAAAGAGTAACTTTACAGTGGAGAAACCTGACAAACACATTTACCCTGATATGATGTGATGGAAATGGCACTTCACCTCTGGGATCTTTCTTCAAAAAACCCATAACCCTAGTAATCATGTGAAAAACATCAAATGAATTTGAATAGGGGCATTCTACAAAATACCTGGACACTATTCCTCATAACTGTTAAGGTCATCAAAAATAAAGTCTGAGAAAATCGAGTGGAGCCCTAAAGAAATATGATAACTAAATATACTATGGTCCTGGAACAGAAAAAAGACATTAGATAAAAACTAAGGAAATAAATAAGATTATGGACTTTAGGTAATAATAATACATCAATATTGATTTGTGAGCTATAACAAATGCACCATACTAATGTAAGATGTTAGTAATAGGGCAAACTATGTGCAGGTTATATGGGAATTCCTGTATTCATCTTGACGTTTCTGTAAATCTGAAACTGTTTTAAAAAATAAAATACATTTTTAAAAAAATTCTCCCATCTCTCAACTCTTTAGACGCAAAGCTGAAAATTATAGAAAAAAGGAATAAGCATGTTTTTAATTTCTCTACATCTCTTGCTAACTCAGTTCAAACACCTGAAGTCCCTATTCTGTTTCAGGATGAGGACCTTGGTCCCTGCAATGGAAGGTGGGTAGAAGAAGAGATCTTAAGAGAATTAACTACAGTAAGGACATAAAGAGGATTTAGATTTTATCAACAAACTGCTGAACCCTCTCAGGGGTGTAAAGCTCACACTGGTCTTTACTGGGATTTTAGAACAGTGCCCAGACAGGAGCGGAAGGCATGTGAATGTGAACACATCTACCAGGAGAACAAGGGGAGCAAAATGCCCCGCAGGAGCACCTGCAGCCCTCTCCATCTCTGCCCCCTTTCTCCTGACAAGAGAACTGGGAGACTCAAAGTATAGACTGCTGGGAACAGACGCCAAACTATCAAAGAAAGATAGTGTTCTCCCACTCTTGTAATTCACACTGGTATCAGAGTTCTACCCCTCGACCCTTCCCTCCCACATCTACTCAGTCCCAAGTTCCTCTCATGAGAAAACATTCCGATCTGGCTGCTGACATGAATGGAAGGCTGGGAAGAAAGGCATCTGAGGCCTGGATCCAGTCCCCCACATCCAAGCACTGACCAGCTGGCTTATGTGGTAAAGGTGCCACTATCACAGGTAAAACCAGCAGGGTGCCTTAGTCTATAGTGGAAGGCAAAAGTGGCGTATGTGGTATGTGTTTATCGGGCAAAACCCAAACACCCCCAAGGCCTCCAGTTTCAGATCACTGGTTCACTACCCTTTTTCTACAGCACAGAATCTACCTCAGATCTAAACCACAAATCAAAACTCATAGCAGAGTCGTGTACAAAAGCAGAAACCAAGAGATCTTAAAAGCACTATTAGAAAAGCTGAAGGCTTGAGGGAATGAGAGAAAAGGGTATCCAAGATAAAATTCAGATCATCAGCCAGACTCTAGGACAGAAGAGAGGGTGATTGGCAGGCCCTCCCCCAGTCATGGATAGACTTACTTCCACAGACACCCTTCTTCCTCTGATTTTATATTCAATATTCAGCAGGCCAATTCCCAGAAAAACTGGCTCAAGGAAGCTTCCCTTTAAAAAGAAATTTCTCAAAGTACAAGAGTCTCCTAGGAGTTCGGTTTAGAAAAAAGCTAGTCGATTTTGCACAATCACTCCTAGATGCTGTATATCAAAGTTCTACATCTTCAGACACATGAGACTACCTTAGAATGTGGAGAAGGAAAAAACCCCAGAAGATGAGGCCTGTCTTCTATTTTCCCGCCTACCTTCCCATCATGGATGATGGTTCACTCTACCAGCTAAACCAATAAAAGGAAGTACAAATACCTGATCTAGCAATGCCGCTGTCCCGGTCTTCATTCTGTCCTCTGCTCGGCATGTCAACCGGAGTGCTGTGCGCTAAGATAAAGGCAAAAGGTAAGCATGTCACTGAAATACCCAAAGAACGAGTTTTTAAAAATGACTCCTGACTGGAGTCATTTTTACATTTCAAAGTAGGCTAGCGCTACTGATGACTGGCTTATGTTTATATAAAAATTAACCAGAAAGCAAAATTAAATATGTAGAAAATGAGTGAAAAGAAGACAAAGCCACTGCCTTTATCCTACTGTAACATAAACACTTTTTGGAGTGATGCTCATTTCTAAAACGAACTGTCATAATAAACTATTCATGCACTTGACACAATGAACAAACATTCTCAGGCAGATACTTTCGGCCACTTGCCTCATTATTAGTAATATTCAGATCGCCCTGTATTTTCAAAATGCTTTATAATCAGTTTCATTAGTAACTATAGGCAATTTTAGGAAACAGGAATACTTGAATACCATTTCGTACATTTAAAAAATGTTTCTCTTGTTTATAATCCACTCTCTTGGCAGATAAAAAAACACTTATATTCATTTTCCAATATTTCTTCCTCCACTTCTTTTCCATATACACTCAGTATTATTGTAGTTACTGAGAAAAACTCATATCCTGGCATGAATTTAAAAAAAAAAAAACCCTAAGTATTACAGACTTCTAGGAATGCTTCAGATTCATCTCAACTGTGTACTGATTGAGCGGCAGGGTAGATGGCAGGTTGCTATAGAAAGCTTTACAATGTACAAGAAGCCCAGTGCCCTGCCGGATTGTTGTATTTGCCAGCTATTTTTGAAACATGTTTATTTTCACAATTTTAAAGACAGCATACAAACATCTTATCCTCACTCTAAGTAGGTGGGAGGGTGTCAGTTTCATGGTGTTTAGCATATTTCCGGCTACAGAGAAGAACAGAATGAAGAATACCATTTGCCATAAACGTAACCTTTAATGTTAGTAGTGAAGATTCCCCACATTTGTTAATCATGCCAGACTACAACAGACATTCAACAGCTTTAGCTAGCAAGGCCAGTTAAATCTCAGAATTACCTACCCAGAGAGACCGAGATGATTATACCTGTAAAGAACCTAGAAACTATATTTAAACTACTTAAATGCTAGAGAGAGAGAGAGAAGGAGAGAGAGAGGGAGAGAGAGAAAGACAAGGAAGAAAAGAGAACGAGAAAGAGAGGTCTTCCATGCTCTTATTAGGGTGACTTTTGAAGAAACTCTGTGCAGGTAAGGATGCAGGTGAACAAATGGATAAAGGTATACCATGAGAAAGGGAAACAGTTCAGAGCAGCAGAAGAGGCCCAGGAAAATCAGAAAATATAATCCTCTTAGAAACACTAAGGGCTCATTTCAGATCAAATCAGCTTACAGTGGGGTATTAGCAAAGATATTTACAATAGAGGTTCTTCGGTGGAATTTTCAAAACACCATGAACTTGGCTGCATGTGAAACTAATATCTCAAGAGCCCCTTGGATTTCTAGAGAGGCACCAAAAAGGATTTTTTTTTCTAAGAACCTGCACAGGATTTATTATTCATATGTGTGTGGGTCACACTGTACTCAGCATTCCACACAAACCTGCAAAGAAAGAAGCACTCCGGGTGAGCCGGAGAGGTCCTCCTTCAGCTACGCCCTGCAGCAGTTTGCTGCTGCATGCCTGCAGCACACCTAGGGACAGAAACACACACGAGAGGGCAAACAAAGTACACACACAGAAATAAACACGGATTAAAGATAATGCAAAAAAAAACACACAACACAACAAACTCAAATAAAGCAAAACACACACCCACAATAGTGGTATTCAGAAAGAAAGAGCCCAGTTATGTGGTGGATTTTACCTAAGTTACTCCCAGTACGACAAGGACCCAAATTATTCTGATTTGTGTTCAGTTTTCCCAAATTAGGATCCTGGTGGATGTACTCAAAGCTGTCTTGCAAGCTAAATCCGGAGGGGAAGGAGGGGAGAGAGAGAGAGAAAAAAAAATCAAGAGACAAATAAAGCTGTTTTCTAACAAACTCTCAAACATGAGACAACTTACCAGCTGCCCAGACTTTTCTTTATAAATGAATAAAGTCTCACATCTAGCAAAGGAAACAAAACTTCAGGGGAATTTGTTGGAGGAAAAGACAAAAAAAGCTTTTTGGAGGCAGTCCAACCTATAAAACTATACAATGCTTTCCTAACAGTTTCACGTTATAAGATGGGGGGCATGGAACTCTACAGTAAATTTTGCTTTGGTGACTGACAACGAGGATACTGCTATTCGTTTCTAAATTGTGCTTTAGTAACTAATACCCAAGATGTTGCCATTCATTTCAAGGGTAATTTCACATAAACCTTCAAAATGAAATTCATCTTAACTCTTAGTTAACATCTATAAGCAATCTGGCAACTTTTTTCAGGAGGACGATATAACAGAAATTATGATTCCTCTAGGAGTTTGACTTCACGACACCTAAAAAGTTAGAGTTACTCATAAACACAAATGTGAGAGCAGATTTTAATAATTTACTTGATTTATTAGCCAGTTAAATAAATATCAAGACTTTGAGGATAATACAGCAGAATGAGGCCAAAATAATGTTTACTTAAATCTGAGCTTGATATTCCATTATAGGGAACCGGTGTAATAACTGAGTCTGAAAAAGAATATCTCACAAGAGAAAAAAACAAACAAACATCAATTCCCATACTGGCTTAAGTCATGTCAGTCCAATGTTAAATGCTTAAACAAGTTAAATTCAGGGGCGCCTGGGTGGCTTAGTCGGTTAAGCATCTGCCTTCAGCTCAGGTCATGATCCCAGGGTCCTGGGATCAAGTCCCACATCCGGTTCCTTGCTCAGTGGGGAGCCTGCTTCTCCCTCTACCCCTCCCCCCTGCTTCTGCACTCGCTCTCTCTGGAAAATGAATACACAGAAGCTTTAAAAAAAAAAAAAAGGAAAAGAAAATTTTTTTAAAAAGTTAAATTTATTATTTTGTTGAAGAGTAAGCATTCTTACTCAGTAGTACCCAAATGTACAAAGGAAAGTATTTTTAATTTCCCAATATAAAAAAGAACAGCCTTCATTTGACCCCTAAGAATACTCCTTTAATTCAGAATAACTTTCAAACTTACCAAAGTATAACAAATGTTTTGCTTTATTAAAAAATGAAGCATATGAACTATTTCTGCTTGAAAAGTTCGAAATATATGAACAAATGTACCAGAATGAGAGTTAGACACATCAGTATTCTCAGTCTACACAGAAGTGTAAAATTAGAGGAGGAAGAAAACTGAGAGGAGTGACGATCAGAATGGCGTATGGCCCAAGTACATACCAATCATGGAGGCTACACTGACGGCTAGAGACAGTGAGCACGTATGGCCCATCCTGCCATGCATATGCCCAGCAGCCTGGAAAAACCCACTACTTACTTCATTCCTTTAGAAATAAATTAACACACGAAGTAACCAACAAGTTGTGGTGTTGTTTTTTTTTTAAAGATAAAATAATGTTGGAAAATAAACAGCCATCTGTCTTTAAGGCCACCTGATAAAGTCAAAGGCCTTTTCATACTCATTATGTACAGGAAAATGGCCACTTTTAAAATCCCTTTGTTAATGTGGACTCTTCCCACTTCTCATTTCAAAAGAACTTACAGCCCTGGAAGAACTACTCTATCCAGAATAGCCACTTAAAAAAATGGGGGAGAGGGGGAAAAACAGGTATAGAACCCCACACTTACTTATTTGTACTCCCACAGAAGCTGCCCATTCTAGCAGAGAATACTTTACTAATCATCAGTTGTGGAGGAGAACTGGAAGAGAACAAAAAAAGGGGGGAGAAATGCATTTCTGATTAAGAAGCCACATCACCATTCCATTTCTCACAACTAGTAGAAAAAGCAGCTCAAACTCACCGGATATAGTGTATCTTTAAAGTGGAGCCTTTGTAACTCATTGCAACTGAGCCAAACATCATTTCCCCTAGCATATTGACATCAGAAGCTGGTCTTGTGTACTGCCACACATGAAAGAGACCACAATCAAAGTTAGTATGTGGCACAATGTGATATATAATGCAACAGAAAATAACATTTATTGACCTATGGGTCCTTCTTAAGTGAAGCAGGTAACTAAAACTGTTTCTCAAAGCAGAAACTGGTCATTTTACTCTATAACGGTGATTGGCTATTTTTTTCTCCCAAATTATTACTATGTTCATGATTTAATCTTTATGTACAACATCTCCGTACAGGATCCCAGTGTCTCAGCAGGGGTCATTCTTAATCTTGTTATGAAAAACAGAGATTTCTCATTATCACCATTTGTAAACTCTAGAGAGAAAGCTTAAGTTCTGGAAAAAAAAAAAAAACAGGGTAACTCTTCTCTTGGTACTAAAAATACATGCTGAAAAGAAACACAGTTCAGTACTATTCACCTAAATAATTAACGGTGTTGAATGAAAATGCCAATTGGCACAGGGAGGGTTTTGTGAGGGTCCAAAAGGTAACAGACGGTCTGATACTTGAAAGTTTTACCAAAAAATATTTCAAAAATATTTGACCCCATTAGCTTCTCAGCAGTCTTTCTTGTCCCTTTTGTCATTCAAAAGGGTGGCCTGAGCTACCTCCAACTTCCCCAAGTCTCATTTGCTTAACCTACTGCAGCCTATTCAAACTGCTCTAGTGATGGCCTCTGCCTTCCTGTCAAATCCAATGCACTTTCCAGTTTGCTTTCTTAAACTTTATCTCCCAAGCTAGCTGTTTTGAATCTCTTCTTTCTTAGATCACCCCTTGAACAGGGTTGTTCCTCAGAGGGCACTCCTACTCACTGTCTGTACTCTGAACCACTCTTGGGATTTTGGTTATTCTTCACATAGGAATACCTCCCACCTCTTTATCTCTAGGCCCAAACCTCTCCCTGAACTCTAGAATCCTATATCCAAATGCATTCACTTACATATCATAACAATATATTATTATATATCATATATAATATGTTACATGTAATATGTATATTATCATATACATATAATGATAATGTATTATTAGGATATATGAATGAATGCATTTGGATGTAAGATTCTAGGCAGCTATTCTAAATGCTCATGACACACTGATGAACATGACAGATATGAATATCAACCAACCTAGTGTGCCACAGGCACCACAACACAGCCTGACCAAGACAAAACCACCATCTCTCTCTGACCCAGCCCCATACTCTGCTAGTATGCTTTCCACCCAAGCAAAAACATGGGAATTGTTCTTAGCATTCTCTTCTGAACCTTTTTTTTAAGCTCCAAATACACACACACACACACACACACACACACAGATACATGCGAGTACATGCACACACTAATGCACATATACACACCTACTTAGACATGTTTCCAGAGAAGGAAAGAGAAACATAAATCTATCAGCCTTGTTTAACTAGGCTCCTCTGTTTGGTTATAGCTCACGCCAACCTCTTCTCACTACATGCAGACAGAAACCAACTGTCTTTCACATTTTTTATTAATAACTTCCACCCACCACCTCCATTTTATAATCTGCTTTTTCTTGGGGTACAAGGTCTACATGCTGATTGTAATTCTCAACTAGCTGAAAATTTCACTGTATACTGTTTTAATCACAAACTGTCTTGAGACCCAGGAGCACGGTGAAATTAAGGGCAAATGCGTGGCACAAATCCGGAACATGAAATTAACAAAGTTCTATAGACCAGTGGCTGCTGGCAATTTACCTGGCTTTGCTTTTCCAGCAACATGGAAAATTCCACGAGTCAAAAAAAAAAAAAAAATTTGCTACATCCTCCATCAGTTTACACCCTCCTGCTCCTCTTCAGTATTTATGAAATATTTATTCCCTTAAGTCTACTACACCAGTATTTTTCAATGACCCTAATCCCTATCCTCTACTGCCTTACTTACACACACACACACACACACAGCTACCAGCCCCATATCCCTTACATTCAAATTACATCTCGTTTCTTTCTTCTCCTAAACACAGTTCTCTTCATCCTGCTGGCAAGTGCTATTTTCTTAGGATGCCCATATACATTCCCAGAATCCTTAAAATTCTCATAACAAAACTGGAAAATCCATGCTTTTTAATCAGGTTCTTGCAACAAAGGAAGTAAAACAAAAGGGTTTCCCTCGTTCACAAGATTTCTTCCTCATTCAGTATGTATTATCCTGGGTCACCTGAACTCAATTATAGTTTTTATCAAGAGACAAAAACCAAAGTGTGAGAACAGCACTGACATGAAAGACTTCAGAGCACATTTGAATACTTATGCTCATGTTCCTGGAGTGGAAGCCTCAAGCAGGTGTTCTTCCCTGTGGAGAAATCACAGTAAGTGACGGCAGCCCCCGGGGGTATCGGCCATGGCAGGGACGCCTTTACCTGGTACTTTGGGAGCTGCTCCTTAGTGTGTGGTAGAGATCCCCCAGAAGAACTGTGGGAAGAGACGCTGCTGCTGCTGCCGCTGCCGCTGCCCTGACAGCACTTGGCTGACAGTTTAATAGGGACATCCTCTGTTTTCTGGGGTGACAGACAAGCAAGATAAGGTATTGCTAAGTGTATTGGGCTCCCTCAACATGCTCTTCACTGGGAATTTCTTTGTGAAATCACTCTGGTATGTTGTTCCTAACTTGCACAGAAAACCAGAAGCCTTCTTCCCCCTTCCTGATGAGGACAAAAATGTGGTTCCTGAGAGTCTGTAATACCTGGGAGGGAGGCAGGTGGAAGAAAGGTGACTGGACAGAAGATGGGGGTTATCTAGTATGACTATTCTCAAGTAATTCAACCGTTACTTATGTTTGCATTCACCTCTTGAAATTGGCAGTGAGATCTGATCTCTGTGCGGGTTACTGGAGGGTCTGTTGGTACTGTGGGGAGTCATAATCTATAAGATTATGTGGAGGAAGAAATGGCTTCAAATTTAAAATTTCACCAGGCAAACAGAACGAAGTAAGAAAGCAAAATTACTGGGGCGCCTGGGTGGCACAGCGGTTAGGCGTCTGCCTTCGGCTCAGGGCGTGATCCTGGCGTTCTGGGATCGAGCCCCACATCGGGCTCCTCTGCTGGAAGCCTGCTTCTTCCTCTCCCACTCCCCCTGCTTGTGTTCCCTCTCTCACTGGCTGTCTCTGTCAAATAAATAAATAAAATCTTTAAAAAAAAAAAAAGAAAAGAAAGCAAAATTACTAATCTGGAAAGTCTGAGTTAGTATTTTTAATGACACACCTTCTCCAGCACTCCTTCAAAGGTAACAGGAGAGAAAATCATGAGGTCGAAGTTGTGAAAGATGAACCAAAACTTGGAAATAGGAGCTCCTGTGAATTATACATCATGTGATGGAAACGTGGCATCTAAAGGTTAGGAGTAATAGTAGAGTATCTACTAGATATTCCCTAAATAGAGTTCACTGCTAATTTTATGACAGTGACATAGAGGCATAAACATACACCTTTATTAATTTTGCCCTTCCCCCTACACCGAAATGTATTACTCCCTACAGAAGCATCCTGTGCCACTATGATAAGTTGTTTCTATTCTGTCGGAGTCTTACTTGCTTTTTTGTGTGCAGCTTTTGCTTGGAAAAACATGAATGCAACTGCAGCTTATCTAATCTCCAGTGTGACAGTCACATTGGTGGTCTAATGCAAATGCCGGCAGTCATGTGCTTGACACAAACTCATGACGTTTTGTGCTTGCCAAGGGAGTGGGGGGCTGAAAATGGGAAAAGACTGTAAGGAAAACACACACTGTGCTGGTCCCTAAGAGCCACTCCAGCAGCAACAGCACTCAAAGTCATTCTTGGTTATTCTGGGTATCGGGCACCTCTTCAACACCCTGTTTAGATCTAGCTGTTACTTAATACCACTTAAACCAGAAACACAGCCCCTCAGAGAGCCTAAAGTGACACTAACTCTGCACCTGCCTCACAGAATGCTCGACCCTCTGGCTGGGGTACAACATACTGAGCAGTCTATAATTGGAGATAACACCTGCTACGGTGAATAGAGCACTGTCTATTTTTTTTGTTTTTGGACTCTTTGTAGCCTTGGGAAAGTGACAAACCTCTCTGGACTAGCTGCCTTTTCGATTAAATGAGTACTTCCAGACTCTAGGGTTATCACTGCTCCAATATACCAAAATTCCAGTTCCTTTTGAAAACCAGTGAGAATTTTTTCCCTCCACCTGTTACCACCATTAGGAGCCTTAGTGATGGTGTGCGGGCATTCCAACTAAACGACGGGTACAAGGCCTTCAGGGAAACAGGAAACGATGTGGAAAATCAAGGGGAAACCATGTCCTGTCCACCAAAGGGTCAAGTGCTGGCTCACCTAAACTTTAATACAAATCTACTATTAAAGCCTACACGTGAATCACCTGGGAGATCCCTCCCCCACCCCCATCCCCAACCTAACAAGCCCAACAACTACTGTAATGATTAGCTACCTGGCAGACTTCCACTTTAAAGCACTATGGAATCTACCCAGCTAAACTGCCTTTAACCAAATACTTCCTTCCTGCAGAAATGATCTTTATCAAAAGCAGGAAAAGAGCCCCTTGGCCCTGATGAACAAAGACCGTGAAATAAACTATTCATTTACTTAGCTACACATTCTATGAACTGCCAGAATTTGGTCAGTATAGATAACAAGGTATTGAACACGAAAAGAATGAAAAGTCTAAAGGTGACAACTTAGAGGTACCCTGGGCTGATGTAAGACTCAGGGAGGACTGGACTCTACGCCTCACCTGGACATGTGACCTTACCTTTCCTGTTCTGGCTCCCAGGGATCAAGGGCTGTTATGTCCTCACTTTACCCATCCCAGACCCCCCACGCCCCACCACCAGAACGCCATCACCACCATCCTGTTCTCCACTAAAAACAGGAAATAAATAAAGATTCCTTGGTCAGATGGGTTTGAGAACTACTCCCTTTTGAAGATGAAAGTGTATGTTAGCATACCGAAGCCCTATGGTAAGGAAAGCTATTTAATTTTGTTTAACCTACTGTAATGTAATACTTCTTATTATCTATAAGAAATACTAGACAGAATGATCTATTAACTTCCCTTCAGGCTAACACTTTATGAATTTGAGTTCTCAGTTTTCCTATCACACAGCACATGTTTGGCATCCAAATCATACCGAATTGCAACTCCCCAGCAAATTTACCTCTAGTAATATTTACAGTACACTACTGAGCATCTGTCATGATTCCTTGCTAACAGTTTCACCTGTGTATATTAATAAGAATACAAATGCAGCAGGGCGGGGTGGCGGAGAGCCTTTGTTTATGTTTCTTCTGAACCATTAATGATACTGTACAATACAGCCCAAAGAGAAGATTATGAATTAATAAACGATTGCTCAGAGAAGTGGTTAACAGCACAAATAAAAAAGATGAAAGCAAATCTGCATTTCATACCTGAGTTGCCACCTCTTCAATCTTGTGAACCGCTTTAGAATCAAATAAGACTTGTCTGCCCCTCCTTTCACAGTCCTGGTAAACTATCAGGCGGATCTCATTCAAGTCAAACTCCGAACATGACCAACTGTGGATTAAAAAGGGAAAAAGAAGTTATGTTATCCACAACACTTGGAATGATCATGGAGAGCTAAGTTTCCTAGCCAATGAACCTATGTGCATCAGAAGGCCACAAGAGGGCAGAGATTATGACCCCGTCACACCCAGGGGCAGACAGCCTTGTCTGCGGGATCAAATGGGCCATACAAATATTGCCAAATGTCCGTGACAAAGGTTGGGAAGACTGCTGTAAATAATAAATCACTGGAGAGAAAGTGTCTCCTTCCAAAGCCGCTCTGGGCAAAGATAGCAACCAAAAATCACAAGGATGTGTAGAGAAAGCTAAATTTGGATGCCTGCATTCTGGGGATGGCACACCTGATGTACAGGAGTGTTCAAGCTTCTGTGTCACTGGCCGGGAACCATTTGGAGCAAGTGAGTGGGGCCTTCTTTCCTCCTCTCCCATCCACCAAGGCTCAGGTAAAACTGAGTGGAATTACATATCCTAAAATTTAGAATTTTCCTCTATTATAGCTAGCTCTGATGCAGAAGTTTTGAAAACCAAGTGCAGGGGCTCCTGGGTGGCTCTGTTGGTGAAGCATCTGCCCTCAGCTCGGGTCATGATCCCAGGGTCCTGGATCACACCCCGCATCGCGCTTCCTGCTTCTCCCTCTATCCCTTCCCCATGCACACGCTCTCTCAAATTAATAAAATCTTAAAAAAAACCAAGTGCATCACTGCAGAGAATCTGAATTGCTAACAGTTAACAATCAGCAATACAGAAGCATGGCTTATTCCTGTTAAAAAGAAAACCACAAGCCCAAAATGGTGTCACTTATGCCAAGTCACCAAACCAGGATTGAACACCTAACTTAACAGTTTCAACCTCCCCTAGAAATACAGTCTTAACCAGTCAAGAATTTTCTGACCAACGTGAGGTAATCTGTCACTTGGGCCTTCTCCAGGCCTAAAAGGAGATGAGGTAATGTGCATGATAAGACCCCTGTCCTTCCCCCTACGGGAAAATGACCAAGCCTCAAACAATCCTTTCTTTTCTTTTGCTATTAACTCCTTGCTCCGTCCTCCTTCCTGTAAAATCCGTCCATTCTGTACAAGTCCTCAGAGCACTCCTCTACTTACTGGATGGGACGCCACCCCATTCACGAATTGCTTAATAGAGCCAATTAGAACTTCAAATTTACTTGGTTAAATTTTTGTCCTTTAACATTCCTAAACAAACCAAAAGTTGCTGGGATAAAACTGCTCTAAACACAAGTTTGTTCTTGAGTAATGAATGAAATGAGAATGCAAGAACTACAAAAAAGGTAATCATTTAAAATGCACTGCTTTGGGGCGCCTGGCTGGCTCAGTTGATAAAGTCTGCGACTCTTGATCTCCAGGTCGTGAGTTCAGGCCCCATGATGGGCACAGAGCTTACTTTTAGAAAATTTAAAAAATGAGTAAATATAAAACGCAGTGCTTTGGATATTTTCAGTTATTAGTCTGTTAATCCATTCAACACATATTTGAGTGCCTACTACGATTCAGGTGCTGTGGTCCTGATGCTACGTATTCAGCAGTTAACTAAACAGACCTGGCTCCTGCCCTCACAGAGAACGTGGTTTAGTGGGGAATACTGAGCTAATAATGATATGAATGTGTAACTACAGACTGTCGCAAGGGCAAAAAGGAAAAGTAAAGGAGTCTCATATTTTTAGATCTGAGGAGCAGGGAAGTCCCGAAGGATTTAAGGAAGTGAAGCAGGCATCTGGCTGGCTCAGTTAGTAGAACACCTGACTGTTGATCTTGGGGTCTTGAGTTCAAGCTGCATATTGGGTGTCTTACTTAGTAAGAAAACAAAACAAACAAACAAACAAAAAACAGAGGATTTAAGAAAGTAACATTTAGGGGCGCCTGAGTAGCGCAGTCGTTAAGCGTCTGCCTTCGGCTCAGGGCGTGATCCCGGCGTTCCGGGATCGAGTCCCACATCGGGCTCCTCGGCTGGGAGCCTGCTTCTTCCTCTCCCACTCCACCTGCTGTGTTCCCTCTCTCGCTGGCTGTCTCTCTGTCACATAAATAAAATAAAATCTTTAAAAAAAAAAAAAAAAAGAAAGTAACATTTAAACAGGGCTTGAGAGGGGAGCCTGGGTGGCTCAGTAGTTAAGCATCTGCCTTTGGCTCAGGTCATGATCCCGGGGTTGTGGGATTGAGCCCTACATTGGGCTCCCTGCTCAGTGGAAGTCTGCTTCTCTCTCCCTCTGCCTGCTGCTCTCCCTGCTTGTGCTAATATATAAATAAAATCTTTAAAAAAAAAAAAAAGCCAAACTGATACAGTGTCTGGTAGCCAACCACAAATTGTGCATTTTGGCTTTTTCCTTTTTCAGGCAGTGGAAGTTAATATTGAATATATTCTTTCAAGGTAGCAGATTAGTTTTCTTAAATCCCAGTACCGAAAAATATAAAGTTCTGGTTGTATCTTCTTTTAACAACCTATGTTCTAAACTACTATGTCCAGCCTTGCTCCTGATTTTGATAACAACATGGCAAGTTTATTTTGGAAATCATTTTCTTCTCAGTCCAGAGGTAGTCTGTGATCCAGGCCTGGCCAATCAGACCCCCAGCTAGGCTGTGAAAGCCAGTCCCCAAACTCAGTTTGCTCGGCTGGCAAATGATGGTGCCTGTTTTTTTGCCATTATGAGGTGAGAGCCTCTCTCTGAAAACAAAGTCAACGTGGAGCAGAGCAGAGGTGAGCAATGGAGTGAGATGGATTCTTGTTGGCAATCGAAGCCAGCTGCTTCTGAGTGAGCACTACTCCTGCAGTTAGTTTTCTGTCACAACCCCAAAAGTCCTGACGACTGTGCCCCAAACCACTAAATTTTAAAATCACACAAAGTCAGTAATCATACCCTCTGTGGGGTGCCTGGATGGCTCAGTCAGCAGAGCATGCGACTCT
Organism: Ursus arctos; assembly: GCF_023065955.2. Classification (NCBI taxonomy): domain Eukaryota; kingdom Metazoa; phylum Chordata; class Mammalia; order Carnivora; family Ursidae; genus Ursus; species Ursus arctos. The sequence goes on along the minus strand of NW_026622775.1, from coordinate 46,326,821 downwards.
TGATCTTGGGGTTGTTAAGTTCAAGCACTACACTGGGTGTAGAGATTACTTAAAAAAAAATCTTCAAAAAAATAGCTTCCAAAATTATTAAAACATAGTACACAGGCTAAAGTTACTGAAACTGAGAAAGCAAAGAGTGTTTAATTGTCTTTTTTCTTGTTCAACCTATTTTGCCCCAACAATTACACTTTGCCAAAATAGCTTTATAATTTATGAAGCAAGTTGTTCAATCCTTTTCTTTTTTTGAGGAGTAATCACGACTCAAATATCAAACTGAGGACAGCCTGACTAGAAGAGCTGAGATTTAATAGTGATCATACCACCTTATTAAATGTTTCATGCTATTTTTCAATTCTGAAAGAATGGAAATAAAAGCTGTGGAAGGGAAAAGTACATATGTTGGATTGTCCAACTTTCTGACCCAAATACCTTAAAAAGGTATGTTTTATAAAATATAAGGCAAACTCCACTCTCTTTCCATATGAATATTATCTTATTTAGTATGTAATCAAATTCTCGTCAGCTGTCATTACTAATATTAGTAGAGGAAATCACAGTTGAATAATCTGACAATGAAAATACAGGCAGGACAAAGGAGATACAACTGAGTGCTTCAGAGAAAGGCAGGCCTGGGATCAAATCTCAGCTCTGCTTCCCACTGGTGTGCAGCCTTGGGCAAATCCCCCCAAGCAGCACTCGTGGGGCCTGGTGTGAAGAATAAAGGAGATAATCTGTGGAAATCTCCCAGCGCACTGTCAGCTTTTTCCCCTACCATCCTCCATATACAGAACTTGGGTTAGTCATCATCACATGCCACATGTATCTTCTGCATGTCCGCATTCCCTTCAACACTCAACCAAAAGTTATTGTGGGGCTTCTGTGAGTACCAACCATGGTTCCTGGTGTTTTACTGAGGGTAACTCTGCATGACTCAAAGAGGTATGAAAAAATAAGCCTTGGGCTTTTGCCTTAAGATATCTATTTGAAAGATGTTTATTCTCATCAGAACATTTCTTTGCCTTGGTTGAAGGCAAGGATAGAACGCTGGTCTCTTGTATCATCTGTCTACTCTATGGTCACAGCTGTCTGACTGGAGGCAAAACAAAATAAGATGGTTTATCTACCTTTTCTTACTGTAAAATTTAAACAAAAGGACTTAGATGGACCCTTTTCAGTTTTAAGATTCCATGATGCTAAGATAAGCCAGGAACTGAAACCAGATCTTATTTTTGGAACTACTCAAGAGCAGTAAGAAAGTGACCAAAGTCTAAATTACTTACCTGAAAGGTGACAAGCAATAAATGAGTTAAGCATAGAAAACAGAATTCTCTTTAAAATAAATATAACCCACCTGAAACTAATGATGTACTATATGTTGGGTAACTGAATTTAAATTAAAAAATGTAAAAAAAAATAAAATACACATAACCATGTGTTGTGCATTGAATCCTGTCCCTCAATTTCTCTCAATTCCTAATTCCCAGTACCTGTGAATATGACTTGTTTGGAAACAGGGTCTTCGCAGATGTAATCAAGTTAAAATGAAATGATATTAGATTAGGATGGACTTTAATCTAATGACTAGTGTCCTCATAAGAAGAGGGAAATTTGGACACAGACACAGAGGGAGGTGATGACAGACAGATCGTGGAGTTACACTGCTACAAGCCAAGGAAAGACAAAGAAGGCTGGCACTTGGGGATACAATAAATAAGAACTGGGTAAGTCCATACTCTCAAGGAACTTAAAATCTAGAAGACACAATTATACAGGAAACTACATGAAAATAAAAGGGCAAGGCAGAATATAGAAAGCAAGAGGGAAAAAAAAAAAACAGGAAAAAATTCCCAGAAGCAGCAATATTTGAACCAATGAATTAGGAAGGACGGCAAGGATTCCATGTAAACAGGGGAGTCAATCATTGCAGAATAAGGGCATGGCACAGACACAAAAAATCAAATGATACAAAGCCGAAGTGTTCATTGGTTGGATTATGTTTATGGCAGAAGAATTACACAGGAAATGAGGCTGGAAAGACAGTTTAGGACTACTTGTGGCGAGCCCTGAATGCTATCCCAGGGAATGAAACTGTTTGAGAAAACCATTTTCAGAGCAAACAGAATGGTGGTAGTGGGGTGCCTGGGTGGCTCAGTCGTTAAGCGTCTGCCTTTGGCTCAGGGCGTGATCCCCGTGTTCTGGGATGAGCCCCGCATCGGGCTCCTCCGCTGGGAGCCTGCTTCTTCCTCTCCCACTCCCCCTGCATGTGTTCCCTCTCTCGCTGGCTGTCTCTCTCTCTCAAATAAATAAATAAAATCTTAAAAAAAAAAAAAAAAAAAGAATGGTAGTAGTGACTTGCATACCCAGGGTTTCAAGGAGTCATGGCTAATAAGGATGAGAGAAGTAGTTGTAGGATTTGCAACATCCTCCAAGACCAGTTGGAGGAGTCAGGCTAGAAGTGGGTGGGCTCAAGTATGCCCATGTGAAACATGATCTATGAAAGATGAATGCTTCAAATTTTTTTCCCTCTTGCTCTCACACAAGGAAATAACCCTATATATTCAAAAACAAGCTCAAAAGAAGAGTTAACAGGGCAGTCTTGTGATCCAAGAATGTGGATGTTTTAAGAGTCAGATATGATAGGGAACTTTAAATGGTCCAAGAAAAAGTAAAATTAAACAAAACAAAACCAAGAATAACAAGCACAACAGAAAGTGGCCATATTATCCATTTAACAAGTAGCTCCTGCATGCCTACTGTATGCCAAGCATCAGCACTGGGATACAGGAATGAACAAATCATAATTCCCGCTCTATGAAACTTACTATATTTATGATGATATTTACTCTTAAACCCTATTCTGTGTCCTTTTTTCTACCAACTCTCACCACCCCTCTTTCACAAAAAGTTTCTAAAAACAGAAACGCTTTCAAAAGGTTTGCTCAAGAATAGTGAGGAAGACCTAATGACTCTTACCTAAAAATATATGAAGACTAGGGATGGAGAAAAGGGGAAAAATTGCACTTGAGAGGGCCATTAGAGTTCACCCTGTCAGCACAAACGTACATTATTTCCCACTCAGTAACAAGCTATTTAAGAAAAAATTATGTAAATAGATGGCAGTAACAAATTTGGATTCCTTTTTTTTGGGGGGGGGGTCTGGGTTAGTACTCTCAGGAAGAGAGGAAACAGGAAAAGTAATCTGCAAATCAGTTGACGTTCCTATTTTATACTGTAAAAGTCTTTGTGCACAACTTGCCAAGTTCAGTTTCAGAGTTACTCATAAAAATTTACCACTGAATTACTGTTCTGTGGTCAAGAGTATAATAAAAAAGTATTTAAAGATTCCAATTCTTATCAGAAGCTTTAATAGATGAAGCTAGCCTAAAGATATAATTTAAAAAACGATTCCAAATAAATGTATCCCACTGTTATTTTACCAAAAGAAATTTCTATTGGCTATTAGCTGCAACTTTGTCTTTAAGAAAGTAGATGATGTGTAAATTTGACTCCTTTTGCAGAAGAATACAAGAATGAATCCTTATTATCAGCAGCATAGCACAGAAAGAGCACTTGGAAGTAACATGAGCCTCAAAGCACACTCCTGCATTGACTCCTTTCACACACTTTTAGGACCTGGCTTGACCCAGTACCATGAAAGATACGAGGAACAGAAATTACCTAGATCCAGGTCCTACCTCAAAAGGCTTACAACTTGATATGGGAAGGCCAACATACAAACACTTAAGTAAACTACACTGTCACAGATACTGAGATTAATGTCCATGTGGCTTATAGAACTTAAAGGATGAAGAGGTAAAGCCCACATTGTAGGGGTAAGGGATGGATGAAAGTCACAGAGGCTGTGATGCTTGGGACGTGAATTGGTATTCACCAGGATAAACAGAACTTTTAACTCTAGCTCTACCACTTTTAGCCCAGGTGACTTTAGGAAAGCACTTATCCAGGGCTCACTTTCCCAAACTGTATCTGCCTTATCTGTCTCACAAGGTTGTTGGGAAAAACAGAGACTAAGTATGAAAGTACTCTTAAACCTGCAAAGCATAAGTCAGAGGTAAGTAAGTTCAGACACACAACTCTTTCACCGAGATCTTTGGGGCCAGGTGTTTAAGAATTCGGAATTTTTTATATTTTAGAAGGTGCTCATACCATATGTTATGTGGGGCTCCATGTATAACCAAATCCCAAAATAATACAAATTAGTATTACGCCAGGCCAAGTTATGGATATTTATGCGAGTGGATTAGACAGGAACTATGCATAGCCTCACAATAGTTCAGGTTCATTCCAAGAATCTTTTCAGAGATTTTAGGATTTTAGAACTGTAGGATACAAGATTGTTGACCAATGTAATGCTTACTATGTCTTACGGAAGGTCAAAAGACTGGAGTAAGTAACATTAAGTCCACCAACATTATCCCAGATACAACCAATCCCTAACAAAGATGACCATCAAAGTTTATGTGTAAGTAGGTGGTAACTCAGAACTCATTTCTCCCTCCCACTGAAACAATACTATAAATGGTTGCAAGGGTCACGAGATAAACCACCTAAGTCTTTATGTGTTCACACAGCAATAACAAAACATTATGAGTCATAAAATAGCCTGAGGTTTGGGTACCATGTACTGTGAACTATGAAGTACAGAGGAGGAAAAGACAGAATTCCCTCCTTTTCTTCCTGAGTTCAGGGTCATGTCAAGTAAAACTGTGAAATAGGTAAAGTTCATGTATGGCCTCATGGGACCATCACAGACCCCCTACTGCCCTAGGGGCCCCGTGGTATTGACAAAACCACAGAGCACTGCACTGGGCGTCAGAATGCCTGAGTTCTAGGCAGGATCGATGGCCTAATCCTGGTCACACTTCTTCATCTCATAGTCCAGTGTTTCTTCCTCTATAAAAATGATGGGTCAGGGCTAAATTCACCCCTCAAGGTCTCATCCTTCCAACTCTCACACACAAGAATTCCAAATCATCTATAAAGTACACACAGTGTGATTTAGAACAGATGACCCCAGCCAGGTATGTAGAAAAGCCACCATAATGAATTAATCCACATTACTGCACAGCATCCTTTAACCCTTCTAGATATACTCTATACTTTGACAAACATGCTTCTAACACATCTTTAATCAACAGAACTTTCAAAAGATGCTAACAAAATCTGCAGAGGAAAAGTACAAGTTCTTTTGAGGCAAGAGGGACTCTTGAGGGGACAGGTGACTATGCCACTATGCCAACTAGGATTCCACCCCGGCCAGATTTTGTTGTTATTATTAATAGGTTTTTCCCTCTCTCCCCTTAAAAACTCACGGAATCTCTAAATATGGCCCATATTTTCCAAAATAGTTCCTTTAATTCATGTTCTTTTCTGGTATCTTTAAACTAGAAGCTATCAGTACTTTCAAAAAAAAAAAAAGTAGGGGGCGGGGAGTGCCTGGCTGGCTCACTTGCAAAAGCATGCAACTTTGGATCTCAGGATCATGAGTCTTAGTCCCACGTTGGGTACAGAGATTAGTTTTAAAAAAACAAATAAAAAAAACCACTAAACTTTGCTGTTCATCTCTATGCATGCTTTAATTCAATATTCATGAGCTAATTCATCCATACACATGTCAGCATAACCAAAATGGTCAACATTCATTACTGTATTTCAGGATTACTGAAATGCACAATGGCCCTGCTGAAAGCTAACTTGCAAAAACATGATTTCATATCTTCTCCTGAAAGTAAGGTTTTCCTACCCACCCAGGGAAATTATATACTAATAACAGATAAATATTTAAGACATTGGCTTGTATATTAATTCCAGATCCATTTAAACTGTACACAAATAAGGTAATAATTCTATTTTCCTAGAGGTTTCCCAAGGTCAAAAGCATGGTTCTCTCTGTAAGGTTTTTTGTTTGCAAAATGAGAAAGCCAGGATCAATATAAACTGTACCAATCTTTGGTTGTAAAATATTAGCTCTAAAAGAAACAGGTGTGGGCGAGCACGTGGGGGAGTGCTCAGAGCATAGCACTGTAGGGTCGGGCCATGGGGCAGAGGCAAGAACCAAAATAAGGGGGGAAAAAAGACAGACATGGGTACAAACACACATACTTACTCTTTGACCCAGCAATTCCACTTGTAGGAATTAATCCTACAGATCAGTTTGCAGGGGTTCAAAATGATTATGTACAAAAAGGTATTTACTGTTTGGAATGGCAAAGGACTGGAAACTGTCAACACAAGATTGTTAAATTATGGGGTCCATCCATACAATGGAGTAATGTACTACAGATATAACAACAAATGAGGAAGAGGAAGATCATTATGTAATTATATCATAAGCCAAGACATCACTTAGGAAGAAGTACAAAATACTGTGCATAGAATGCTACCATATGTATTTAAAAAAAAAAAAAAAGAAAAATGGAGAAAAAATTCTGGATCTTACTATATATGCATAGACTATCTCTAGAAAGATAAATAATGGTTAGGCTGGTTGTGTTTAGAACTATCTTTTTAGATTTATTCATTTATTTTTAAAGAGTGAGTGCGCATGTGCTCCGTGCCAGAGGAAAGGCAGAGGGAGAGAATCTCTAGCAGACTCCCTGCTGAGCACAGAGCCCAATGCTGGGCTTGATCCCATTACCCTGATTTCATGACCTAAGCCAAACCAAGAGTTCGATGCTCAACTGACAGAGCCACCCAGGCGCCCCCAGAATTATTTAATACATATCTGTCAAAACAGCACAGCGTGTAGACTCTGGAGCCAGGCAGCCTGAGTTCAATTCCTCACTCTGCCTCTTTCTAGTCATGTAACTTCCTTGTTCCTCAGTATCTCATTTGCAAAATGGGGAGAGTAAGTCCTACTTCATAAGTGTTGGAGGATTAATGCAGAGACAGGCACACAGTAAGTGTGCTGTAAGTACTAAAACTTTGTACCTTTTGAATATTTAACCATATGACTGTACTATCTCTTGAAAAATTAAAAATAAATTACGAAACTGAGGGATACAAAAAGAACATGCTATTTTTTTTACCCATCAAATATTCTATTATTGCCTTAAGACAAACAACCTTAATTACCGTTTGCTTTAAAAAGCTTCTTGGTAGCTGAAGCATGAGGCAGTGGGTGAACTCCTACAGGGAAACCACCTTAATAAATTCAAGGCATTTAGATTCAGTTTCAAATATGAAGTTTGGCCTTAGACAATGACATTTATTGAGCTTTCTTGTCAGCATTCATATACCACATTTTCCTGCCCTTCTTCATCCCCTGCCCCTCCCAAGGACAGAAAAAGTTTCTCTCTAAAAAAGTTATCCCTGTTCTCATTTATTAAACCTATTTATGGCCTTTATTACTGTTGTAGTACTACCTCAAACTGCTTTCTACCATATTAAATAACTGCCCTTTTATTACTGCATAATCTCATAGAGCCTAGAGATACTACTTCGAGAAAGTCTAATGTTTGGATATAGGGGGAAGACCAGTGATCAGAGCCACAAAGCACAGATACAAATAACTGCCTAACATTTTAGAGTTTGCCGAATACTTTATAGAATTCACCCGAGCTAACCCTCACAAATGTCCTGTGAGAGCCTTATTAATTACATATTTTATATAGAAATTAGGGGACTATTAAAAAGTTATAACCAGTAAGTGGCAAAAACAAGACTCAAACCAATGTTTCCTGATTCCGAATTCTGTGCTCTTCCAACTCTGTGATACTATCACCTTCGTATCAGTAGCAAACTAGTCAGGGTAACAGCCTCTATGCTCCAGAACATCCCTCTGCATTTCTTTCTGAGCTATAAAAACCCGTTACACTTGAAAAATAAGAAAACTAGTGATATAATGTAAAGACCGAAAAGCAGAACACAGAACTACATATACAGTATGAATGACCCAATTATGTAAAAAAAAAAAAAAAAAAAACCTGTTATCAAAGCTTTCTAAAAAGTTTACCAAAAATTAGTAGCTCATATCACAGACAAAAGATTAATCTCTCTAATATATAAAGGACCAGAAATCAATGAAGTTAAAGACTTGCAAACCAATGGAAAACTGGGCAATGGATACAGCTAGTTCACAGAAAATATTAAGATGATTTTTAAACAGGAAAAGATGTTAAACCTCTCTCTTAGAGAAAAGCAAATTAAAATCATACACCTATCAGATTGGTGAAATTCTGTAAGTTAAGACACCCTACTTGATTAAGACAAGTAGAGACATAAAATGGTATGACTACATGGGGAGGGTAATTCATCATAGCTGTAAGAATTACAAGTATTTGTAACCTTGGACCCACCAATCCGACTTCTGGAACTAAGCAGATATAAACATGTGATTGCAGCATGTTTGCTAAGAGCAGAAGCCTGGACAAGTGGAGAAGACACTGGTAGTGGCAAATTGTATCACTTATGCTAAATTCACACAACAAAACAGCAAGCAGCTATCGCAGAGTGTGTGCAAGGATGACAGCAAACCTGTAAGATCTCCAGATGATACTGAAGTCCAAACAGCAAAGAGCAGATTCCTGTGTATAACATGCTATCTTTTGTGTAAGAGGGAAGAATACATATTCGTATTTACTTATTTCTACACAAACGAAATATTTAAAAATTTAGTTTATATATATTGAATTTTAAAAAGTAGAAAAAGGGACAAAAGTTCTGACTTCTGAAAGCAAAACTCACAAGAATATTCTGCTCTCCCAGGTAAAGAGCGAGATTAGTTTATCAAAAGTGGTTGTTCTTCCATTAGTTCTAAAATTAATTTCTAGATCTTATAGTCCACTCCTGTCCACACAGAGGCATGGGGATGAAGCAGACAAAACAATGCCCAGCACCTCCTAGGCTTGGTTTTTAAATGTATGGCCCAGGTAGTTGATAAATTTTCCTGAAAATGCTCTCCTTCGGTGGGTGGGGAAGAAAAGCTTTTCAAAAGGCAACACTGGACTGCTGTCCTAGAGAGAGAGAGACTGGCAGTCTGGGAGTCCATAGTTGAGGTAAGATGCTGTTGGAGGCCAGAACATTTATTAATGCACAAAAAGGCAAGTTGGTGGCCACAGGCCCTTGCGGGGGGGGGGGGGCTGAAGCCAAGGTTAGGCTTCACATGCTGCCATGCCTGCCACGTGACGGTGAGGACGTGGGAAAGTTCTGAGCAATGGCAGCCAACAGGGCCGGAGAAAGGGCTCCTGTGGCTTTCTCACCCACCTGTACCAGGTGGACACCTGTGACCTCTGTCTATTGCTCCTGGAATCCAAAGTATGATTTCTGCATCCAAAACACAGTCCACATAAAAACATGTACAGGAATATTTATGCAGAATTATTCATGATAGCCAAAAGGTGGGGGGGGGAACCACATGTCTATCACTGGATAAATAAAACGTGGCACATCCATACAACAGAATATTATTTGTCAATAGAAAGGAATAAAGTACTAATACATGCTAGAACATGGGTGAACCCTGAAAGCATCATAAGTGAAAGAAGTCAATCACAAAGAATTATATGTTGTATGATTCCATTTATAGAAAATGTCCCGAATAGGCAAAGGTAGAGACAGATGGTAAATTACAGTAAAATCTTGTGTGGGGTGTGTTCTGGAGTCATGAAAATGTTCTGAAGTGAACTGTGGTGATGACTGCACAATTCTGTGAGTACGCTAAAATCCACCGAAGTATATACACAGTTTAGATGAGTAGATTGTGTGGTATGTGAATGACATTTCCACAAAGCTGTTTCAAAAGAAAACAAGATACATTTTCTGTACACCAACACCATCACCCCCCACAACCCCACCCAAGGATGATGAGTGGTGGGAACATGCATGCACTGCTGTTGGGAAAGGAGTTGAGGCAATTACTTCGGAGAATATCTAGTAAAATCCAATATTCATATATCCTAAAACTTAACAATTCCTCCTAATAATTCCACTCCACCCAATGGAAATCCATGGAGATAGCAGAAAAAGACAACTGTAATACTATTCACTGCAACACTGTTTATAATAATAATAATCTGCAAAAAAAATTAAAATGTTCATCAATAGACCAATAGGTAAATTGCAGCATGCCATAATGAATTTAGAATTACTAAACTAGAACTACATGAATACAAATAGGTCTCAAAAACACATATATAAACATATATAATATATGCTTCAAAATAATATGTACAGTATGATATTTGTTCTATAATGTTAAATATGTTAAATACTATTAAGTATTATTTATCAATACATCATGGCCATAAAGTAATAATATGCAGAGGCAAATATTCAGAATATGGTTACCTCTGGAAGGAAGAGAGGGAAAAGACTGGGCCCAGTAAGGGTTATGCAGGAAGCAACATCTGTTCCCCTAGTGTTTTAGATTTTTTTGTTTTTAATTATATATGTGAAGCAAAAGTGGCAAAATGTTAAGATTTAAGAAAACTGGGTTGTGGGTACACATATGGTTATTATAAGATGTTCTGCATTTTCTGTATGGTTGAAGTATTTCATAAGAAAATGAAAATGTAATCCCTCTGAGGTTCTTCAAAAATTAAAAATAGAACTACCCTATGGTCCAAGAATCGCACTACTGAGTATTTGCCCCAAAATTACAAAAAAAAAAAAAAAAAACTTCAAAGGGATACATGCACCCCTATGTTTATTGCAGCATTATAACTACGGAAGCAGCCAAAGTGTCCACTGATAGAGGAATGGATAAAGAAGATGTGGTGTATACATACAATTGAGTATTACTCAGCCATAAAAAAGAATGAAATCTTGCCATGTGCAACAGCATACTAGGGAGTATAATGCTGACTGAAATAAGTCAATCAGAGAAAGACAAATACCATATGATCTAACTCATATGTGGAATTTAAGAAACAAAACAAACTAGCAAAGAAAAAAAAAGGGGGGGAGAGAGACAGACAAACCAAGGAACAGACTCTTAACTCTAGAGAACAAACTGATGGTTACCAGAGGGGAGGGGGGTAGTGGGACAGGGGAAGCAGGGGACGGCCATTAAAGAGTACACTTATCATGATGAAAAATAAAAGTAAGTGGTTAAATTGAGGAGGAAAAAAAAAAGAAGAAGAAGAAGAGAAATGATGCTGGCATAGACTAGGTTGTAATAGCGGAGGCGGTAAGAAGTAACCAGATTCTGCGTAGCATTTGAGGGCAGAGCCAGTTGGAGTTGCTATGGATTGGGTACAGTGTGTAAGGAAGAAAAAAGTAAATAATAAAAAAAAGATGAGTCCCATAACTAGGACCATCAAGTGGAGAAGGCTGCAGGTGAGGCAAGTGGTTAGATATACAAATCTGGAGGTCAGGGAAAAAGTCTGGGCTGGAGTTATAAATGTGGGAGCTGTTGGAATACATGTGGTATTTAAAGCCAAAGGCTGAATGAGATCACTAAGGAAGTGAATGTGGGTAGAAAAGAGGTCCAAGGACTGAGCCTTCAAGCACGGCAACATTAACAGGTCGGGAGAAAAAGAGGACTCAGCAAAGGAGATCAAAATGGCGTAATCAGGAACCGGGAGAATGCTGGAGTAAAAAAAAGAAAATGCTAAATGGATTTTTAAATGAGACAAAGAGGATTTGCAAAAAAACTAGTGAAACTGATTACCTAAAGGGCATGGGGAAAAATAAAGAGGTGGGAACAATATATTTCAAACATATATTTCTATTGTTGAACCAAGTGAATGCATTATCTCTGAAGACATATAGACAAAACACTTTTTTAAATGTTAAGGAAAAAAACCTGCATTCATACCCTTTAAGAGGTGATTCAACCTACAGATGCTCAAGCTGTCTTCGGCTCGGGTCATGGTCCTGAGTCCTGGGATGGAGCCTTGTGTCGGGCTCCCTGCTCAGCGGGGAATCTGCTTCCCACTCTCCCTCTCTCTCTCTGTGCCCGCTCTCTCTCTTCCCCCCCCTTCTTAAATCAATCAATCAATAAATCTTTAAAAAAAAAAAAAAAGGTGATTCAACCTAATAAAGACATTAGAGCTGGGAGTGTCTCTGTACCTTGGCTTCAGGTTTCCAAGTAGTGTAACACTTAGCGTAACAATCCCAATTAGTATGACACAATCCCAATTAGTGTAACACTCCTGTCTTCACCCCCACCTGCTCCTTCCCAGGGAAAGAAGAATGATTTCTGATTGATAAATTTTCCTTTTTCCTTTGGTATGTATCTGCCTGCAGAGCACACACAAGCTAATCTGATCCTCAACTACTCAACATCAAGTTTTATAGGGGTGAACCCGTATGTGGCAAGGCTTGTATGTGCCCTAGGCTGCTTATGACAAGGTGTGTGAACAGGTCTAATTCTGAGGTTATTTAGGCAGCTCCTTGTTGTTACACACACTAACCATTTTCCATATGTAGATATATTTTGGTTTCTATCTATCTGACCAATTTCTATCTTTCAATTTTCAGATTCTATTGGGGAAGGAAAAAGGGTCTCCCTCAAATTTCCTACAAGGAAAATTATCTCCCAAGGAGATGTCAGAAATATGAACAAAAATAGGTTTCTTTCTATGCATTGTTAGCAGTCAAAAAACTGGAAACCTAAACATCCACTAGCAGAACATATCCTACGTTTTTGAAGACATCCACTTAAGAACATACTATGAAGTCATTAAAATTTGTTCTTGAAAACATTTTAATAACATGGGGAAGATGTTATACTGAATAAAAACGCAGATTATGTAACTTGATATATATAACGTTATCCAGTTAATATAATACAGCTTATATCCATGTACCAAAAAAGGACTGCACAAGGGGCACCTGGGTGGCTCAGCTTCTGACTCTTGATTTCAGCTCCTGTCAAGTCATAGGGGTTATGAGTTTCAGCTTCTGACTCTTGATTTCAGCTCCTGTCAAGTCATAGGGGTTATGAGTTTGGGCTCCAAGCTCATCAGGGAGTCTGCTTGAGAATCTCTCCCTCTCCCTCTGCCCCTCCCCTCACTCACGTGCTCACTCCCTCTCTAAAGAAATAAATAAGATCTTAAAAAAAAAAGGACTGCAAGAAAATAAAAGTATTAGTAGCAAAATTTGTGTGATAGCATTATGAGTAATTTGAATTTTCATTTTTATATTTGCTTGCATCTTCCAAAAGTTATATAATAAAATTGTATCATTTTGATAATCAGAAAAAAATATTTAAGGAAAATCTTCAATTTTAAGTTTAGTAACAATATAAAAGAAAAAGATGGAGGAATTTAAAAACAAAAGGGGAGGGGTGCCTGGGTGGCTCAGTCATTTAAGCATCTATATTCGGCTCAGGTCATGATCCCAGGGTCCTGGGATCAAGCCCCACATCAGGCTCCCTGCTCAGCGGGGAGCCTGCTTCTCCCTCTCCCACTCCCCCTGCTGGTGTTCCCTCTCTCACTGTATTTCTCTCTGTCAAATACATAAAATCTTAAAAAAAAAAAAAAAAAAAAAAAAAAAGGAAAAGGAAAAGGGGAGGGGTTGTCTGGCTGGCTCAGTTGGAAGAACATGTGACTCTTGATCTCCGGTTGTTAGTTCAAGCCCCATGTTGGGTGCAGAGATTACTTAAATAAATAAAAAAATTTTAAAAACCAAATAAGATAAATAAAAAGAAAAGGGGAAAGTAGCTAGCTTGACATAAATGCAGTCATGCTCTGGAAAATACACCTGTTAAGATAGTTTTAAAAATATTTCATATGCCAGCAATCAACAAGTGGAATTTAAAATTAAAAACATAATACCATTTATATTAGCACACTCCCCCGAAAAAGAAATTCTTTGGTATAAATCTAACAAAATATATACAATATCTATATGAGGAAAACTATAAAACTCTGATAAAAGAAATCAAAGAACTAAATAAATGGAGAGATATTCCACGGTCATGGATAGGAAGACTCAAGATGCCAGTTCTTCCCAAATTGATCTATAGATTCAATACAATCCCAATCAAAATTCCAGCAAGTTATTCTGTGGATATAAACAAATTCATTCTAAAGTTTATATGTGGAGGCAAAGTACCCAGAATAGCCAACACCATATTGAAGGACAAGAGCCAAGCCAGGAGACTACAACTACCCAACTTCAAGACTTTCTATAAAATTACAGGAACCAATAATACAGGATGGTCTGATGAAAGAAGAGACAAATAGATGAATAGAAAAGAGTAGAGAGCCCAGAAACAGATTCACACAATTACAGTCAACTGATCTTTGACTGAAAAAAGCATAGGTAATACAATGGAGAAAAGACAGCCTTTCCACAAACGGTGCTGGAACAGATGGACACCCACATTATTAATTTTGACACAGACCTTAAATCCTTCACAAAAATGTAACTCAAAATGAATCACAGACCTACATGTAAAATGAAATGTAAAATGAAAAACTATAAAACTCCTAGAAGATTGCATAGGAGAAAAACCTAGATGACTATAGGCATGGTGACGACAACCAAAGCACAAGTCATTAAATAACTGATAACCTGGACTTTATTAAAATTTAAAACTTCTCAACTGTGAAGGACAAAAACAAAAAAATGGGAAGATAAGCCACAGATTGGGAGAAAATATTTGCAAAAGACATATCTGATAGAGGCCTGTTATCCAAAATATAGTAAGAACTCATAAAACTCAGTAACAGGAAAATGAACAATCCAATTAAAAAATAGGCAGAGATCTGAAGAGATGCCCTATAAAAAAGACATATAGATGGCAGATAAACATATCAATGATGCTTCATATCATGTATCATTAGAGAAATACAAATTAAGACAATAGTGAGAGACCACTACACTATTAGAGTGCCCAAATCCAGAACACCAACAAAACCAAATACTGACAAGCGTATGGAATAACATGTCATTCACTGCTGGTGGGAATGCAAAATGGTACAACCACTTTGGAAGTATGGTGGTTTCTTTCTTTTTTTTAAGATTTTATTTATTTGACAGAGAGAGACAGCGAAGAGAGGGAACACAAGCAAGAGGAGTGTGAGATGGAGAAGCAGACTCCCCGCAGAGGAGGGAGCCCGAGGCGGGGCTCGATCCCAGTACCCTGGAATCATGACCTGAGCCAAAGGCAGACACTTAACGGCTGAGCCACCCAGGCACCCCAGTATGGTGGTTTCTTACAAAACTTAAACTTTTACCTTACAATGCAACAATCACACTCCTTGATGTTTACCCAAAGGAGTAAAACTTATGTCCACACAAAAACCCACACAGAGATGTTTACAGCAGCTTTATTCATAATTGTCAAACTTGGAAGCAACCAAAATGTCCTTCAGGAGGTGAATGGATAGATAAATGGTGCTACACCCGGACAATGGAATTCTATTCAGCAGTAAAGAGAAATGAGCTATCAAGCCATGAAAAGACAAGGAGGAAGCTTTGATGCATATTACTAAGTGAAAAAGCAGCCAATCTAAAAAGGCTACAGACTGCGTGATTGCAACCCAATGACATTCTAGAAAAGGCAAAACTATGGAGACAGTAAAAAGATAAGTGGTTGCCAGGGGTGAGGGAAAGATGAATAGGCAGAACAAGAGGATTTTTAGGGCAGTGAAATTAATCTGTATTGATACTATAATGATGGGTACATTTCATTACACATTTGTCAAAACCCACAGGTGTATAACACCAGAGTGAACCTTAATGTAAACTATGGTGTGGAGTGATAATGATGTCTCAGTGTAGGTTTGTCAACTGTAACAAATGTACCACTCTCATGCAGGATACTGATAGTTGGGGAGGCTGTGCAGTGTGATGAGTACAAAAACTCTCTGTTCTTGCTGCCAATTTTGATGTGAACCTAAAGCCGCCCTAAAAAATAAAGTCTATTTAAAAGGAAAAAAGTTTTTCAATTGTCCAGGGAACTTTTAAAATATAGGAACTTTCAGTAATAAGCACTAGTTTTTAAAGTTTGTGATAGGATTATTCTCTGAAGATCATTTTGGTCTGTTATAGTCTGCTAGAGAATGTCCTGTGAAGATGAAAACCAAGGACATTATTTGAGGCTTTGGATATGGCTATCAAAAGTCTCTGTCCCTGTTCAGCTGAGTTATAGGCTGTCTCCCCTCAGCTTGTCCACTCAGCTGGAAAGGAGAAGGTCAGCCCTCATATGCTGCTCTACAGAATGAGCCCACACCTTTCATATGGTCTGTTCTTCTCGTAACAGTTCTCACTAAGGTGTCACTGCCTTGAGAGAACAATGCTTAGATACAAAGAAATGAGGTTCTAATAATAGGAATTGTTGTTATCAAGCAAGGGCCAATGGGAGAGAGATTAGGGAGCAGACAACCTCCCACCTGCCTCTCATATCGCCCTGCACAGCTGCTAGCCCTATCTAGCAGCCCACCTTAGGCCCGTTCACATTCCCCTGGAAGGACAATTTACTTTCTGAATCCAAATCATTTTTGCCCCTAGGCAATACTTTGCTTTTTAGGGTGCGCAGCAAGCATGATCCTGCCTTGGGATCTCTATCCTTACTAGTCCCTCTGTTGAGAATATACTTCCTCAAATATCCATATGGTTTGCTCCCTCACATGGGAAAGATTACCACTGACATAGTTCTGGCTCCATTGACTACCCAAGGTCTTCACATTTCTCTAACATCCCTGTTACTCATGGGTCACTGACAGATAATCAGAATGTCAGAGCTGGAAGGGACCTCAGACACCACCTATCTGATGGTTCCCAGACTTGACTCATCATTAGAATTACCCCAGAAGTTCTGTGTATTCGTTCGTTTTTTAATCAACAAAACTTCACAGGCTCCACTTCCACAAATTCGGTCAAGTGGATCTGAAACGGAGCTCAGGAAGCTACATTTTTTAAACCAGTTTACATATTTGACATCACTGACATTAATCTACCACTTCTATTTTTTTTTTTAATATTTTACTTATTTATTTGAGACAGAGAGAGAGAGAGCACATTGGGGAAGAGGATCAGTGGGAAAGGGAGAAGCAGACTCTCTGCTGAGCAGGGAGCCCGATGTGGGGCTCCATCCCAGGACCCTGAGATCATGACCTGAGCCAAAGGCAGATGCTTAACTGATTGAGCCACCCAGGCACCCCCATTTCTATTATTTTTTTGTAGAAGAGAAAATAGAAGCACAGAGGTATGAGGTGATGTTCCCAAAGACAAAGTGAGTTCAAGGCAGAGATAAACCCTCAGATCCTAAGATCAGGATCGAGAAGGTCCCCAGATCAAAGATGCTTCCACTGTATCTGGTACTACAGTCTAGATTCTCCCATGTTAGAGTTAGATTTTTTTTAAAAATTAGTAAGTGAAAAAACTAGCTAAGCATTACTAAATTTTTTCTCTTTTGCGTTTGGGTAGGGTGGGGCATGCAAGTGAAAAGAAAGGGCCCATCAAAAAAGGACAGCATTTCAATTCACATCTGTTCTATAAGGCCCTGAGAGCAGCTTGCAATTTTTTTTAACCTTTCTAACCTAGTTAAGAGGAGGATTAAACCCTTCAAGATACAAACACTGATGGATGGACACGTGTCTCATATCCAATAACCCATATAACCTTGGGATCCCATAAAAGGGGAAGAAAACTGCCAGGAACCTTGGTGTTTCTAGAGCCCACAGACTGGATACCCTTTGGTGAAAAAAAATTTTTTTTTTTTTTAAGATTTTACTTATTTATTTGTCAGGGAGAGAGAGAGAGAGAGAGCACAAGCATAAGCAGGGGGTGCGGCAGGAAGAGGGAGAAGCAGGCTCCCCCACTGAGCAAAGAGCCTGATGCAGGACCTGATGCCAGGATCCTGGGATCATGACCTGAGCCAAAAGCAGCCACTTAACCAACTGAGCCACCAGGCGGGAGTCTCCCCTTTGGTGAATTTTGATGGGGAGTTTAATTATAATCTTAGATTGGTCACAGGTTACTCCTCTCACCAATTCCCACCAGGGCTTGCTACATCATTACTCAGCAGTTATTCAGCTTTTGTTACTATAACAATAAAAGCATAAGGCTAAGCCACAGCCTGAATCACAACAGGAGTCATAACAGAAGAACCAGGAATCATGGACCTGTGTAGCCGCCATGTTCCAGCTCAGCATACAGCTGAGTGGGATTCAAGGGAAAAAGGCTTCAGAAGCTGCCCAATGACTTGGCCTCCAGACCCTGGAGCTGGAGTATCTTCATCTTCTGTCTGAAACACAGTCATTCTGGACATAATTAGTTATGGTAACTAATAACAAGGACTTTACCCTTTAGGTCATCAACACTTAGCAAAATAAGCCCTAGACGGACGTTACATGAGTTGTCTCTCTACATGAAGCAGGTTCACACTTCCTTCAAAACCCCTCTATACACAGGGGCTTTAGCAGGGGCACCTGGGTGGCTCGGTTGGTTAAGGGTCTGCCTTTGGCTCAAGTCACAATCCCAGGGTTCTGGGATTGAGCCTCACATAGGGCTCCACGCTCAGCCGGGGGAGCCTGTTTCTCCCTCTCCCCCCTGCTTGTGCTCTCTTGCACGCACTAATAAATAAATAAAATCTTAAAAAAAAAAAAAAAAAAAAAAACCCTTTATACCAAGACTGCTCTGATTCATTCCCAAGAAGAGATGTGGCCTCAGAGGGAAAAGATGAATGTTTTTTAAAACCTAAATCAGACATAACTTTGCAGCAATACCAAGTTACCACTACATTCCTTCATTCATTCACTCATTCTCAAATTACATCTCTGAATCCCAACCATCAGCCAGTGGAAATAAACTCTTAGCGAGTCAACAAAAATTCCTCCTGGCACATAAAATCAGTGAAAAGGGAAGGAATGCAGAAAGGGCAGAAGAACTTGTGACAGCAATACTCGATGCGTCTGAAAGAGTCACACCCAGCAATTTCAACCTCTCTGTGAAGCTTGTTGCAAAGCACAAGACCATCAGCTGACTAGGGTTTGGTTTTTTGTTTTTTTTTTTTTTTTTTCTCTACCCACTTCATTCAACCTGTCCAACAGCTACATTTTCTACATAGTATCAAAGCAGAATAGTTTTCACAGTGTTTCTAAGTAAAGAACACAATGAAAAACACTCTCCCCCCTTCCCTACAACCTGCATTAGACTTCAGCCCTTTCTCACCAAATTCTTCAGAATAGAATGCTTTGGTCTGTTGCCTTAGCATATCTCTCTCTCAATCTGTGACTATCTTTGTATTTCCTACTCAGTCATTCTAACTGCTATAAATAAAGACTGGTAGTAAAATCGCAGTAGGCTTATCTCTGTGAAGCAGTTAACTAGGGGCAAGAAAATAAACCTTCGTTTCTGTACTTCTTTTCTTGTTGAGCAATTACCACAAACAATCTAAGCTTCTTTCTTTTCTGATAGAATTGGTTCATCCGAATTGTAGACGAGTCGGATATATGCACTCATTAATTCTTCAGCCCTTCCTAGCCTGGTGATTCTAAAGCAGTACAAAGAGTCTCTGTTGAATCTAAATTCCAAGATATAAAACTTACAGCACCATTGACTCTGAAGTGCTTTGTTTCAGTTCCTCTTCTGTGTGGGTAGCGTATATTTCTCAAGACAAGGTTATGTCAAATTTTCTCTTGCCATCTGAGAAACAATGATTCGCTGATAAGCTTGGCAAATAATCCCAGATTTCTCACATGAACAGCCCTATGGTTATCTAATTTGCTGGCAAAGTGAGAAAAATCAAGTCATTAACAGCTTTGCCATGGTTGGTATCTTAAGGAAGAAAGAAGCGATTATGGAAGACTATATACCCAGTTTCCTACCAGTTACTGGATTTGAGGTAAGTTTTAGAGAAGAATTTATTGATCAACCACTTAAAATGTTTCATCAAACTCTGCAGGTTTTCGTTGATTCTGGAGTTTTGTGAAATAAATGAAACGCCAATATCTGTCATTCTAAAGATTAAGGACAAAGGAAGTGATGTTAAGAACAACAGACTTCTATCCTGCAATGTTTCATTCTGCATGAACCATAACGGGAAAGATTAAAATGTTTCTTTCTGCACTGAACTGTGTCAGCTTTACACTGTGGCCAGTCACTGTTAGGTGTCCAACATGACATGACTCCTCTTGTATTTGTGGAATCTTTCTCTTCACCTTTAGAGTAACTGGAAAATCATGAGGAAAGACAGAAAAAAACAAAAACAACAACATAAAAAACAAAAAACAAAAACCTACTTATCAGTGTGATCAGCTAAGACCACCTAAAATTATTAATTTAAGATACCCAAGAGCAAAGAGGGAGTTGGAAGTCATACTTAACTGACTGCCTCCTGACTTGGACAAACAGGTAACTCGTGAACACTTTGGAGCCAGATCCTTACTTACAGTGTAAGCTCCTGTCAATAATTCACTCTACCCTTGAGACTGGCCCAAGTCCTAAAGAAATTCAGGAAACCAAACACAACACTGCAAATAATGAATACATTTTCAAGATCACAGAAAGGGGAAGAGAAAGTGTATGAGATCTACCAAGACAACTGGTCTTACTAGAAATGAATTCCAATTAATTGACAAGTATACGTCATCACCATACAGAATTTAAAAAAAAAAAAATCTCAGCACCAAAGAAGTAAATCTAAAGGAAGTTAAAATAAGAAAAGGCAATAATGGATATGAAATTTTTTTGTTGAAGTTTTGTTTAATTAAAAATGATTAAAATCCACTAAAGAATATTAAGCTCAGCAGAAGCTCATACAAAAATGTTTTCAAGTTAAAAAAAAAATTGTGTGGCCCTGAGTATTATTCTTATGTGGATGCTGTCTCCATCACCCCAAACACGTGTTTGGGGAATCTAGAACTGTAAGAATAACAAAAATAGGGACTACAAAAGGTCCTGATGCTACATCTTAGGATTTCAGAGGAAGAAAGGATTTTTTAAAAAATAATCTGAACCAACTTCACAGCCTAGGGTTAAAAGTGAGACCAGAAAAGCAAGGAGCCTCCCACATGGTTACAAGGCTCATGGGCAGCAGAGCTGGGTATCAAGATCAGGATCCAGACCGACTGGGTGCCAATCCATTACTCTTTCCTATCACTCAGCTGTCCTTTCCTGATAAGAAACAGATAAAAACAGATAGTATAAAAGTGAAATTCTTATCTGAACAAATGTATTTTTCTAATGTACCACATCATTCATTACCACTTCCTCCATAAATATCTCTCTTTAATTGAGTGGACAGCAAGTGACCCAACACCTATATAATTTCCACACTTCTCCCTAACTCTTCAATCAGCTGGGCTCTTATACTGGAGTAGCCTATACACTATTTTGTTAAGTTTCTACTAAAGAAAGATGATTTTTACACAACAGAAACTATATCCTGATTTTTAATCAACCAAGAAATGTATTGATGGATAAAGTTTATAACATGTTAACTGTAAGAAAACTGCTATAAAGAAAAAAAATAACATTTAAGTAAATTTAGAAACCTACTTTTACACTAACCATGAGAAGCAAGCTTAACTTTGTAACTTTGGCTCTCCTTCTACCTATCTGTATCAGATTTTGGAATGAAATGCAATTCTCGAAAGGATTTTTCCTTTTCCTTGATATGCAATAAAATTCTTTACAAATATGTTTCAGTTAAGAGCTATTACTAATTAATAAACTCTTCCAAAATGGATGACATAATCACCCTTAAATAATACAGCAAATACAATGTTCTCTTTATGTAAGCTGCATTATTAAAATCAGTTCAGCATAATACCATCCTTCTCATGAAAATAATTTTCCTGAAAACTGGACTCTCTCCCATCACCTTGCCTCCACCTACCATTCAAACTACAAAGTGAGAACTCCCAGTCCTGTGTCCCATCTACCAACTGCAGTGGTACTTCAGGACTGCAAGTCTTTCCTGATCATCTCTGTGAATAGTACTGTTCAAACTTCAACATAGGACAAGGACGTAACCATTTCTTGGAAGCTGCCTCCAGCATAAGTAACGAAAGTTAAGAAAGCAGATGGGCAAATAACCATGCCAGGATGCCTGGGTAGCTCGTGTCATGATCCCAGCATCCTTGGATGAGTCCCACATCAGGCTCCTTGCTCAGCAGGGAGCCTGCTTCTCCCTTTGCCTGCCACTCCCCCTGCTCGCGCTCACTTGCTCATGCTCTCTTTCTCTCTCTCTCTCTCTCTCTCTCTCACACACACACATGCACACACACATAAACAAATAAAATCTTAAAAAAAAAAACAAAAAACCATGCCTACACCTTTTCTATACAGGAAATGACTTGTTTCTACACACCCACCACCCACCCCATATCCTACTAAAAGTACTCTTGAAAAACAACTTTCGGATCAATATAATTTCATCTGTTTGGTACTCAATGATTTAAATAAGAATTTCTCTGAGACTTTAAAACATAACTAAAGTTTCAAACCTGTTGCTGAGTTCCGTGTGATCAATGCCCCTTCCTACCCTGGCACCTTTTCGATACTTTGTGCAAAAAAGTGCCTTGTAAGTCCTCCCAGCACCAGAACCGGCATTACACACGCATCTGGCTGAATCCTGCCAGCCTCTGGGCCGATTTGCTGTCTTCACCGAGCTGCCACACATCTTCCGGGTGGTTGAACTTTCTTCTGGTTTATCCTGACTATCGACATGGACCTGGGACACAAATGCTGAAGATTCTTTGTTGTTTGAGGGATACTTCACACTGACCAGCCGTCCTAAATAATCACCGTACTCCCTATACAGTAGGTGAGGCGAGCTACTTGGCAGCAGCCTACTAATTTCCTCTTTCAAAATGAAAAAAAAAGAAGAGAGAGAAAAAGGAACATTCATACGTTACGTAAATTAAGCCTGCCAAAGTATTAGGAAGTCAGATGTATCCATCACGTTATAAAATACGCTCTCAGCAGGACCATTATAAACAGACAAATCCAAATCCCACTTCCTACTTTTGTTCCTAAGCTTGTACTCCGGTCAGCAAAAGACAAAACACTCAACAGGTTGAGCAGCTTGGTCTGACTCATTCCATCTGTGCTCCCCTGTTGGAGATTAGGTAGTAGTCAATTAATTGGTCACAAGACCTATTCATATGGCTCTGGGCAAATGCAGTGACTTGCCTTCAGCAGCAAGGTTGCACTGACATTGGCCACACCACCCTCTTTAATGGCTCTCATGTGAGCAAGTGTCAGCTGACAGGTCTTACTCTGCAACCTTGCAAAACTCTACCCATAGCAAACGAGGGAGATGGTTACACACAACAAAGGTAGGGCTTAATGTACAGGAGGTGATGTGGGGGAGTGAGAGTAGGGACACGTCCTTGCTTTAATACTATGTAGATATGTAAGAAAAATTTTATACACACACACACATATACACATACGTAAGGAAAATAATAGTAAATGAGAAGCCATAAACCCTCCCACAACTCTTGCAATGAATTCCCAATTTCCTGGATCTGTTTAGGCCAAGAAAGCTCTGAACACCAGAACGCAAGGACAAGTAGTTCAGTTTTGAATTATGACACTAACATACTTCATCTGTAAAATGAAATACTGCTACAGAATCTGTATGATTTTTCCATAGTACTGAGGTCATGGAAAAAGTAATTTTTCTTTAAGAAGAAATAAAAAGCATAGGTCATTAAAATACTGGTCAGATCTTGAAAACTATAAGGGATTGTCTCAACTCCTTTTCCTCTTCCTCATCCTTGAATCTGGCTGAAGAAAATATTAATAGATCCCTAAAATCTGATGAACCGTTGGCTGGATCTCTAGTGTCAGGAGGATTTATATGTGTCTTTAAACATGGCAGCGAAGTATTTCACCCCACAAGTGTGAGAAAAATCTAATGATATCAGGGCAGAGGCCTCAATTACCTTAAGACATTATTATCCATATGACCTTAAGTTCCTTTATAACAAATGCAAAAAAGATCTTAAATACACCCCCCCCCGAGAAATAAAGATTGCAACACACCTACAACAATGACTAGACTTCTCTGTGCAGTAATAAACTGACAGTGCCAAGATAAAACCAGATTAGTAGAAAATGAATTCATTTTTCCAGGAAGGGGAACACATTTTGACCTTAAAGCTTAACTGTGTGGCCACCATGTGATCATGGGTTCTTCTTTTTTCCCCTGTCTTTAAAATCACTTTCTCTTTTTAACAGAGAATCAGAAACTCACTTATGCAAGCACTGTAACTCTTCCATTTTAGGCACAGGGCAGCCGGATGAGCAAAGGCTGAAAGGAAAGCCTCCTTTTGCCATTATCATGCCCACTTCATAAGCGACCCAAGTGAGGCCCCAAATCAGTGTCTCCAATTCACCTAGGGTTTACCTCCTCCAAAATCACAGGAGAAATGAAAGTATAGTTTGTCAAAAAGAAAACCACAGGCCCCAAAAGGTGTCTCTCCAGCCAGACCAAGTCATCAAAACGGAGCTTAGTAACTAAACTGTGGTTTCAATCTCCCCCAGCATTCTTCTTAACATGTCAATCAGGAATTTTCAGCTAAGCACCAATGAGGAATCTATCACCCGGGTCCCCTCCCCCAACCCCCATAAAGCAAATAGAGGTGATCTGCATAGTAAGACCCCTGCCCGCCCTTTCTTTTTTTTTTGCTTATACTTTTCTTGCTCCACCCTCCTTCCAATAAAAACTTTCCAGTTTGTACAACTCCTTGGAACACTCCTCTCCCTTTGCTAGGTGGGATACTGCTTGATTCATGAGTCATTCAATAAAGCCAATTAGATCTTCAAATTTACTCAGCTGAATTTTATCTTTTAACATGTTCAATGTTGATGGAGTAGGATCTGTAAAAATACCAAAATAACTGAATTTTATAAAATATGTAGAAATGCTCAGGGAACATATCCCATTTTTTATATGTGAAAAATAAGTTTTAAAACTGTAATCTCTAAAAAATATTTTTCTAGAACCTAATGAAAGAATATGAAACCCTCTTTTTATTTCTTCCTTGGGGGGAGGGGGGGTGTGGAGGCACAGAAGAAGAGGGAAAGAATTTTAACCAGGCTCCATGCCCAGCGTAGAGCCCAACGCAGAGCTCAATCTTACAACCCTGAAATCATAACCTGAGCCTAAATCAAGACCTGGACACTTACCAGACTGAGCCACCCAGGCACTCCATGAAACCCACTTTTTAAATACGTATTCTGAACAAATACTTAACCTAGTAGTGAGCCACAGAGCTGTTCGATCATCCTGATGTTTTACATTTTTTAAAGGCTTCAAATACTGTTATAAAAGGCAAATGCTATCCCCTATCCAGATGATGCAAACATTTTAAATGATCAGAACAATAAAGAGATAAAAATGACAACACAGTTACAAAGGATAATTGGATGAAATAAGGATTAAACTGCATTGGGAAACAGAAGCTAAAGCCTTTCGGTACGTTTCTTTCATTCAGCCAGCCATCTTTAACTAAACACTACACACCAGTCACCGTTTCTCCCTAAATTCAGTCAGCATACCTTTTACCCACCACTTCCTTGGTTGAGTGGTGCTCACACTACGCTCATGAACAGATTGCTGGACCTACCCCCAGGGTTTTGGATTCAGCAGAGCTGAGGTGGAGCCTGAGAATGCACATTTCCAACAAGTTCTGAGCATGCTGTTGCTGCTTGCCTGGGAACCACACATTTGAGAAACACTTCCTTGGTAAAAATTTCATTTTCCCCATGATGACTTCCTAGGCTGGAAGATCTTTTTCTCCTTGAATTCCTCTATGATTTTTTTAAAAAGATGTCTTTATTTTAGAGAGAGAGAGAATGTGAGAGGGGGAAGGGGCAGGCAGAGGGAGAAGAGAGAGAGAGAATCCTCCAGCAGACTCCCCCGAGCCCAGAGCCCTACAGGGGGCTCCATCCCAGGACCCTGAGATCATGACCTGAGCCGAAATCAAGAGTCGCAAGTTTAAACGACTGAGCCACCCAGGCGTCCCCCTCTATAATTTTTAACTGCTTTGCAACAGAGTAGTGTACATATCTTATGACCCTAACCAGATCATAAATTCTCTGAGTCTAAAAAGTGTGTTTTGACATTCATCTTTGTACCTCATATAGGTCTTACACTTGGTAGATGCTCAACAGGTTAACTTTGTGATAGCTTTAACGTAAATACTCAGTGGTATTAAACCTATGATACGAATCTACCTACAGCTAGCAGTGCGCTCCTTTTACAGTCTGAGGCATATTTTCTGCCCAAGAGGGTGCTTGTGCTTAACCGCATGCACTCTCGCTCATTTATTACAGCAAAAGTTCCTTTAGAAGTTCTAACATTTTGTGTTCAATCAATGCGACTCATGCAGTATAGTAACGTAAAGAAATTTAAAACTTGTAAAAAGTGAAAAAGCCACTTCCTCTGTCCCTCCCCTTAATAACCCTTAATTCCACAGCTCAAAATCTGATAAAACATAATAGAGATGTGTATCAAAACCACAACCATTGTACTTAAACGAGATGCCTCTATACCACTCCAATTTCCTTATGTTTAAATGCAAGTTTTTAAACTTCTTCGGTAAATGGAAAAACAAGTAATAATTATATCATCACAACCATTCTTCTGAGACATTATGAAACCACTTAAAAGCATAAAGTTGGGGGCGCCTGGGTGGCACAGCGGTTAAGCGTCTGCCTTCGGCTCAGGGCGTGATCCAGGCGTTATGGGATCGAGCCCCACATCAGGCTCCTCCGCTATGAGCCTGCTTCTTCCTCTCCCACTCCCCCTGCTTGTGTTCCCTCTCTCGCTGGCTGTCTCTCTCTCTGTCAAATAAATAAATAAAAAATCTTAAAAAAAAAAAAAAAGCATAAAGTTGAACAAAAATCAAAATGGCTGCACTAACACTTCAGCAAAGCTCGGTTTCAGTAACCTCTTCCCTCTATTCTGCAAACCTCCACTCCCCCCTTCTGAGCCTTTTGTTTCAGGAACCCAGTCCCACCCTAAAGAAATGACAAAGAGGGCTATTAGCCGGTGCACAGTTTCTGCCAAAACCAGCTAGAGCCTGTATTTCCCTATAAACCAACCCCCCCCCCAGCCCCTTCCCCAGGGCTGCTTGTACTTTTTGAAGGCCATAGTCTGCAGCAGCCTCCTTTGCCCAGCAAAGCGATAAAGCTATTGTTCCTCTTTATCCCAAATTTGTCTTCATGTTGTATTTTGGCTCCAAAGCATGGAGGTCAGTTTTCAACAACAATCAGAGCAGCTCATACAGTAGCTAAGAGAAAGGTAATCTTCAGATCTTCAGTGCCCCCAAATTCTGTTCTGTCCCTCAATCTGATCTTCCTTTTTTCTCAATCTTCCCTTTCCTGAAATGACATCATACTCATGTAGGTACCCATCCTATGACTCATTATCACGCTGGACATCCTGATCTTAAATACTAACTAACAATACGTAGAAAATTTATCATCATCCCTATTTGCAATGCTACTCATGGTAAAGTTCTCTATTTCCTTCACACAGTTGGGCCCTGTTTCCCCATTTAGGAAAATATCTGCAGTCTCTGCCTGGACTCCCACACTCCACCTGCAGTTCAATGCATTGACCGGAACTGCTGCTGTCCCCACAGATACTTTCACAATGCACATGAACTTTATCAGCTGTTAGAGGGGAGGATTAGGGAAGTGTGGAAGTATGGTGAGGTCACATGACAGATGTAAGGAAGGAAGACGACTGGTTCAACCTTTTTTTTTTTTTTTTTTTTTTTAAGTAAACTCTACCCCCCAACATGGGGCTCGGACTCACAACCAGGAGATCAAGAGTCACATGCTCTACTACTGACAGAGCCAGCCCGGTGCCCATGGTTCAACTTTTTTTTTTTTTAAAGATTTTATTTATTTATTCGACAGAGATAGAGACAGCCAGCGAGAGAGGGAACACAAGCAGGGGGAGTGGGAGAGGAAGAAGCAGGCTCACAGCAGAGGAGCCTGACGTGGGGCTCGATCCCATAACGCCGGGATCACGCCCTGAGCCAAAGGCAGACACTTAACCGCTGTGCCACCCAGGCGCCCCATCATGGTTCAACTTTTTAACCTATATGTGTATTACTTCCAATCTCATAGCCAGTACTAAGTAGTCCTAGAGAAGAGTGCTAAGTTTGAGAGTCCAGAAATGGTGTTAAGTATCATTCGGAATACACAAGGCCACTATATGGTACTGAGGATACTAGTCCAATCCCTTTTTTTGCCATTGGCCAAAATCTCTAATCAACCCGAACACTATTTCCTGTTGTGCCCAGACTCCTCTGCAAATGCTTTCTTCTTATTATTAACATATAATGTATTACTTGTTTCAGGGGTACAGGTCTGTGATTCATCAGTCTTACACAATTCACAGCGCTCACCATAGCACATACCCTCCCCAGTGCCCATCACCCGGCCACCCCATCCCTCCCACCCACCTCCACTCCAGCAACCCTCAGTTTGTTTCCAGAAATTAAGAGTCTCTTATGGTTTGTCTCCCTCTCTGGTTTCTTCTTGTTTCATTTTTTCCTCTCTTCCGCTATGATCCTCTGCCTTGTTTCTCAAATTTCACATATCAGTGAGATCATGTGATAATTGTCTTTCTCTGACTGACTTATTTTGCTTAGCATAATACCCTGTAGTTCCATCCACGTTGTTGCAAATAACAAGATTTCATTTTTTGATGGCTGCATAATATTCCATTGTATATATATCTACCACATCTTCTTTATCCATTCATTTATCGATGGACATCTCGGCTCTTCCCATAGTTTGGCTATTGTGGATATTCTGCAAATACTTTCAATGCAGTGTTCCAGGGACCCACTGCAGCTCAAAAGATTTGGTATCTGAGGAAAAATCCATTCCCATACCTGATTTAGAGTCGGGACAATTAAAGTCAGGAAGGTTTCGGGTAAGCATGCATTTCTTCATTCCCTTGACTTCACACTCTTCAGGTGATAAAAACAGTGACCACTATATGTAATGAAAAATTAACTCGAAAGTCACAAATGAGAGAGAAAAAATGAAGGCCTAACATCGTTCCCAAAAAATCCAGTCTAATTATTCTTATCTACTATATCTTTCTCTAAAGAATCGTTCTCTGGGGCTCCTGGGTGGCTCAGTCAGTTAAGCGTCCAACTCCTGATTTCAGCTCCGGTCATGATCTCGGGGTCATGGGATGGAGCCCTGCATCGGGCTCTGAGCTCTGTGTAGAGTCTGCTTGTCCTTCTCCCTCTGCTCCTGCCCTCCCCCACCCGCCCCCCACTCAGGAGCTCTCTCACTCTCTATCTCTAAAAAAAAATAAATAAAATCTTAAAAAAAAAAAAAAGAATCTTTCACTGCCTATTCACATTACCTTAGTGAGAAAAAAAGAACAGTAAATGGAGGGCAGGGAGTGGGGCTCCTGATCCTCAGCTACTACAACAGACCCTCCTTTTACCGGGTAATTCCCTCTCTTCCATCAAACCGCTTCCACATCCACACGCAACTGATCACGAGCCTTTTTGCCAGTTGTTTTCAAAGCACGATCCCCAGAAGGAGACACAAAAAGGTTATGAGATGCTGGCAAACTGCTATTCCTTATACAGGTGCTGGTGCTGCGAATATGTAGCAAGCAGAACACGTATACTTTTCTGTATCTTATAGTTCAATTTGAAGTTTATTTTTTTTTAAGATGTTTAAAATTTATTTGAGAAAGAGAGTGTAAAGTGGGGGGAGGGCAGAGGAAAAGGAAGAAGCAGACTCCCAGCTGAGCAGGGAGCCCGAAGTGGGGCTCGATCCCAGGACCCTGAGATCATGACCTGAGCTGAAGGTTGACGCTTAACCGACTCAGACATCCAGGTGCCCCAAAGTTTATTTTTTTTTAATAAAAGGCACTCATGCTAGGCTAGCACAAACGGACTAAGGCAAGGGGATGAGACAGCTTTCTTGAAGAAGTGTGTTTTCGGGGAATGGGCTTTAGAAACAGATAAACAGATCCAGGATTAACACTAAGTCTGTCGGTATTTGGTTGTTTTCAGATCACGAACAGCTCCCCAAACCTAAGGAGCAGCCCATCCTCACAATACCTGTTCAGTATGCAATCAGAAAATAATACACCTGCCCTAACACCATCTCAACTTAACTGACAAGCTCAGCACTCCGGAAATTTGGCAAAATGTACAAACTCAGTCACGCAAGGTAGATAATAACCAGCTAGGTTTATTAAGTGCTTATTCTACACGCGAGGCATTGTTCTAGCATGTTTCATTTGATCACAGGAAGCTGATAGCTCTAATATCTTCTTTTAACAGAGGAAGAGAATGGAGCACAGAAAGGTTAAGGAACTGGTCCAAAGTATGCAGCTTGTCAGAGGCAGAGCCAGAATGTAAGTCCAGGCATCCCTGCTCAGGAGCGAGCCCCACCACTCCTCACACCACTCTGGTCAGAGGGAGGTCACAATGGCACCTGACCATCTGAGGACGGATTTAGGAAGAGGTTAGGGAGGAGGCAGTTGAATATCACTGACTGTCAAATTAAGGCAAATTCTTTCTCCTACATCCCGAACCCCACACCACTTAGGATGTTTAGATTCTCACTAATTTGGTTCTCTGTGAGGACAAGGCCTCAGTCATGTGCACTGTGGGTGACTAAGTCTCTTGTCAGACACCTTGCCATGAACCATGCCCTGCTGTCTCGTAAACAATCCCTGTCCCGGAGCCAAGCACACCAGCTATCCCACAGGATGCCTGCTCTGCCCTCCTCTCTTGACCCTGTCCAGTTCAGGACTTTGGCTGACGGACAGACTCCTAAGCAGAGCGATTTCTTGATACACAAAAAGTTAGCTCAAATGTACAATAAAATCAACCAGTATTACTTCTGTGACTTAAAATGAGGAACTACCTGGGAGACAATTTAGCTTTCAGATTTAGATAAAAGTTACATGAAAATTCAGGATGATCTTGCAGTATGTAATTATAATACAGATTATTTTCCATTCCTATATACCCACACTTTGGAAAACAAAGCATCTGTTATCCAGCACCGAAGAGCAACTGACAGAATGAATGAATGAGTGACAGGTCTTCAAGAAATCTGTGAAACACAGAAAAATTCTTTTTTTTAAAAGATTTTATTTGTTTATTTAAGACAGAGCAAGAGGGAGCACCAGCAGGGGGAGGGGCAGAGGGAGAGGCAGGCTCCCTGCTCAGCAGGGAGCCTGATGTGGGACTTGATCCCAGGACTCCGGGATCATGATCTGAGCCAAAGGCAGAGGCTTAACCGACTAAGCCACCCAGGCACCCCCAGAAAATTCTTATGTTACAAAGTTAAATAAAAAGAACGAGATACAAAATTATATATGTACTTTTGATAACAAGTGTGCTTTTAAGAAACCAAACCTAGAAAAAAGAACAGGAAAGAAGTATCAGAACATCTTTGAATGGCAAGACTAAGAATGCTTTTCCTTTTATTTTTCTCTACTTTCCATTTTTGGGTATGTATTATTTACAAACAATGGGTACAGCTACTTTATTTTTTAAATCCTTGCTGCCAAACCAGTAATGATCACTTGATTTCTTTATTCTATAACAATTCTGCAGGCTTTATTGTAAGGAAATTGTCAGAGTCAAAACAATTTCAGACAGCTGAAAGGAAAAGCACAGCATTCACCCTGCAAGAGTGCAATTCTACTCACACTATTTGTCCTTCAACATAATTGCTATCATTAAGATTTATATAAGCCAGCAAAAAGTACATAGCTGCAGCTATATGCTCTTTTACAATATCTGACTAAAAACAAAACTCCCCAATTTCCCTTTATTTGGAGACTTAGTTTTAGTACCTAGCAGCAATACAATATACATAACAATGACAGGATTTTTAAGCTACACACATTACACTTTTTTTTTTTTAAGTGCTATTCAAAAGGCTATCTAACCAAGTACCAGCATGCTTACAACATAGATAAGGAAAAGAAAGATGAGACTCCAGGAGATCTCAACCTAATAAATGAAACAGTGGCTCTGAGGATGAGAGTTACAATACAACTGTGGCTGTACCAATTTCATATCTAAACTTTAATGTGAAAAAGAGGGGCCAGGCCTGCTAATTCATGGTTGTAAGGCTCTGCTGTGTTAACTCCCCACCCACAAGAAGGGGCACTGCTTGTTTTTTTGTCAAATGATTCACCCTTTGTGGAATCAGCTAGATAACCAGCAATTTAGATAAAAACTTTAAAAACTTTTATCACTTCTTTTTTTTAAAGGTCATTATCAGACCTCAATCTACAATCCTTTTTCCTTATGCATGATTTTTACAACTCATCCCCCCAAGTTTCACTGAAATTAATAACCACACAATTCCTTTTAAGATTTCCTAAAGTTAGAAACATATTAGCAACAAAATATTACACAACTTTTAAAGTTTAACTCTGATGTCCATCTGGGCTCTCTCTAGCATTTGGACCTTAGCATAAGTATCAGCAGTCCAGACCTGCTTAAGAAGTTGGAGGGGAGGGGGGTGGGGGAATGGGATAGACTGGTGATGGGT
This sequence comes from Ursus arctos, assembly GCF_023065955.2. NCBI lineage: Eukaryota > Metazoa > Chordata > Mammalia > Carnivora > Ursidae > Ursus > Ursus arctos. The sequence goes on along the minus strand of NW_026622775.1, from coordinate 46,294,376 downwards.
AGTAAGGAGGGCACGTATTGTATGGTGCACTGGGTGTTATACGCAACTAATGAATCATCGAACTTTGCATCAGAAACCAGGGATGTACTGTATGGTGACTAACATAATAAAAAAACATTAAAAAAAAAAAAAAGAAGTTGGAAACGGAGCTACTGGGCTGGGGCCATCATCTCTGAAATCATTCACAGGTCTCTGATTCTCTGCAAAGCATGTGAGCAGGGCACCCAGTTACAAAGAAAAGAACAGGAGTCTGACCACAACTGAGGGAAGGTGGGGCCAGGGACTTGGAGTCCCAGGGACACTCGGATGGCCTGGCCAGCCACCCAGACTGCAGAGGGGGCGGCGGCAGCAGCGGTGGCAGCGGGTGCCTGTAGTACTATGTGTCTGAGCTAATAAAATGGCTGAAGAGGCAAGACAACGTGGGGCTCCCTGCTCCCCCACCCCCAGGATGCTGCCAACTGTCCCTCTCCACCCCCTGGGGCACAGAGATTATTTATAAAGTCTTGAAATCTGGAGTGTCTTTTGGGGGGCACCACTGTCTGCCCCTGGGGTCCTTTTTTATTTCCTGGAAAATCACTCATGAGACTGCTGTCCTCTCTGCTGGAGGCATACGCCCCAGCCCCTGCACCACCTCTGCCGCTACCTGGGCAAGAGTAAGGGGGCGGGGGGGGCACAGTACCTATAATTATTAAATATGAATTCAATTTTTTTAAAAACATACCTTGAAGAGTGGCTGCGGAAATTCCAATTCAACACATTGGCTCAGTCTACCTATTTGACCAAAAATGGCTCTGTGTTATTGCCAGTGTTCAGTGTTCCCACTCTCCCCATCAAAACTGTCACTATTCTTACCAAACTGCATGATTCATGAGAAGCACACTAGGAAAAAATACCTAGTGGAGAACTCTCAGCTATCGCCACCCTCCTTCCATTTGGATGTATATTTATAACATAAGGAAACTTTTCTGTTGATGCTTTGGAACAGAATCAGCCTGGATTACTCCAAGTCTAAGTCCTAAAATGCTGTCAGTATTGAGACAGAAGCTCACAGGCCCAAACCACAACTAAAGGCCCAGCCACCCGGCTGAGCAGTAAGACCCTCTGCAATAAGCCTTCTCATTGTTCTGTATCTTCTTTTTAAATTTTTTAAAAGATTTTCTTTTAATTTTTAAGTAAACTCCACACCCAACATGGGGCCCAAACTCACGACCCAGAAATCAAGAGCTGCATACTCTACCGACTGGGCCAGCCAGGCAGCCTGGTTCTGCATCTTCTTATATGCCTTGTTCCATTCAGGTCAACTAACCTGTGTCCCATACTAGGCTGGTCTCTGAGTCTTCCTGCCAAAGAGTTTCATTGTAAAAAGGCCTTTCTCTCCCTCTCTCTTATATTTATAACATTTTAGAAAACATTTTTGACCATTTGTAATTTTTTTGACATGTATAACATGAGGATACAACTATCTCATAGAGGAATAAATAATTCAATCAAATTACTGTAAATGGCATTACACCAACAATAACTATTATTATTCTATTATAGCCACTGGGATAATTCTGGAATTACTATGAGTTATTCGTTAATCTGTGCTGTAATTAAATAAAATAGCAAATGGGATTAAACAAAATAAAAAGCACATGACACTCTTCCACAATTTATAAAGATATTTCCCTGGTTTTGCAGAATAGTTTACTAACTTGCCTTCAATACATGCTATCTAAAGACTTAGGTACTCCATTTATTTATCCTTTCAAATATTTGATGTGTCAGGCAGGCCCTGTCCGGGATGCAGATGATACCGAGAAAAATGGTATTAGCGTGCTACCAGTCTCAAGGCAGATACGGTGATGGTGTAACAGGGCTACAGTGTTGTGGGTTTGGGGGTACTTATTAGAAGTACCCAAAGCACTAAGGCCCTCTCTTCACTCACCACTGGTGACAGGAAAGCTAGAGAAGGGGAAGAAGTTTTATCTGGAGCGCGTGGTGCTTCTGGCTCCCTGTTGACCCCTGCCTATAGAGATATGGCAGCCTACACCACAACCTCCACCCCTACCGTCCTGGCAGTGACAGATACTAAAAAAGTCGCTTGGGAGTGGATAGAAATCAACTTATGAGAAGAGAAAGCTGGGAAATGAGAGGCTGGGAAAAGATATTCAGCTCTGAATCAGCAGACTCTCATTTCTCTGAGTCAGTTCCTCATGACAAGGCTGAGTACTAGGAACCCAGCAGATGCCAGCAGCCAGATGAGCAGTCACCGTCAGCAGTGTCTCTGCTGAGAGGGCGTCATACTAGGGAAAAGAATGCTGGACTAGAAGGAGAGAGCTATATCTAGCTCTGGCATAGTCATTCACTAGCCACATGACCCCAAGGAAAGATACTCAGCCTCTCTGAGCCTCAGTTTCCCCAGCTGGAAATAAATGGGTGATGGTGATACTTATCCCACCTATCTTAAAAGGACGTTAGAAATATTAAATGTGAGCAGGTGAAAGTCCCTCTGAAAAACTGTACAGCTCTAAGCAAATGTGAGGGTTTTTTTAATATGCACGTGTCTAAAAGTACTCACTGTCCTATTTGAGTTGCTACACTCATAGATGACTGCATTGTATTTATACAACATGAAGCCAAGATAAATAACTTTGGCCACAGTGACATCTGGCAAATAATAATTTTATCCAAGAAAGTCAGTCACCTCTCCACCCCCCTACCCTAAATCATGGCCAATTCTCTGGAAGTTCCAGGCCATTAAGCCCTCTAAAATAGACTCATTGCAAAGTCCCTTGGGAGAAATAAACTCTAGAACGAATTAATGCAACAGCTAGAAAATTGTATCTTCAAAATAATTAGCTTTCAAATTAACATAAGGCATTCTTCCCTCCACTGATAAATTCCTTTTCCGCCTCCTCTATACTTTCAATCATACCAATTCCCCTCCTAAAGTACCTTTCCTCTAATTCTCCAAGTCAAATCCTCAAAATTTTTTCAGGACCCAAACCAAGGGCCATCTACCCCATAAAAACTTCCCACAATGACCCTTTTCTGAAGACGTTTCAACATGTATAAAGGGAAGACAAAAGGGACTCTATACACAATGTTTTGAAGGATTCTCTATTTGTTTCTTGGAGTACAGAATCTCCCACAAACCATGGTTCAGCTTTTCCCACTGGCTGCACCTTAGAACAACAGTCCCTGTCTCTTACACACTGCCGCGGTCATGGTGTAAAAAAGAACAGCCGCAGGTCATGCACAATTCCCACAAAAGAACACACGCGGAAGTGGTGTTTATCCAAAGTACCCCTGAATCTGCATTTTTGTAATAAAAAAGTTCCCAGATTTGAATGCTTTGTCACTACTGGAAGGTACAAATCTCTCCTCGTACCTCATCACATACAGAATGTTAGAAGGTCTGTTAGGAACTTCTAAACCGAATGATAAACTTCTTGAGGACACGCACACCACATCTTTACTTTCTTTTGTGTTTCACTTGAGTAGCTCAGCTAACGCTGAGCAGAGTAAATGGTGCTTAAGTTAGAACTAACCTCTTTTCTGGCATATTTACTAAAAGGCTGCTTGACAAAATAGCTGTTCACCTAAATTATGAAAACAGTCACTCTCTCAGGGAAAACAAAACTCCTACACTACAGCTCAAGGTGACACAGATTCAAATGTTCCTTTGAAAAATAGTTACACATTTAAAAATCTGACTGTATTTGATTAGTCCAAAACACAATCTAATGGTAATCCTGCTATCAGTTCTTAAAGGGATTCAGTTATATTCCATCCAGTAGAACTGTCGTGAGCACTGACTTTATTTATAACAGGAGAGTTTCCAAAGAAAAAGAAAAAACTTCTTAGGGGGAAGTTTTCTTAGCAGGGAGAATTTCTAGTATTCATGACAGTACTTCTTTGTTTAAAAGAGCCACATTCAGGTACATTGGCAACTTCAATGGCCTTAGAAATACAAGTGGACCCCAAAATGTGGTCTTTAGAAGCAGTACCATCTAATAGTCATTTTCAAATTATTCCCAGGAAATTTAAAGGGGCGCAATGAAACACTGCCCATCAGAAATATACTGCAAGCCCCATATACAATTTAAAATTTTCTAATACCCACATTTTTTTAAGATTTTAAGTAATCGCTACACCCAATGTGGGGCTCAAACTCACCACCCTGAGAACAAGAATCACATGCTCTACCAACTGAGCCAGCCAGGCACCCCTCTGGTACCCACATTTTACCAAAGCAAAAAGAAACAGGTGCAGTGAGTTTTAACAATTTATGTTATTTAGCCACAATATATACAATCCTATCTCAACACGTAATCAATGTAAAAATTAATGAAGTATTTTCCATTCTTTTTTTCCACACTAAGTCTTTGAAAGCCAATGTGAATTTTATACTTCAAGAACATCTCAATTCAGACTAGTCACATCTCAAGTGTCCACCAGCCACATGTGGCTACCCAGATGAGACGCACAGCTCTAGAAAACTCTTGAGAAGAATTACAGTGGTGGCATATGTATACGATTTGCCTCTCCTTCATTTCCAAACCCCATCAAAATGACCAAAGAGAAAAAAGACAAACCTAAGCTGGTGGCCAGTGGGAAAATTTGGAAGACAAGCGTCAGAGTCAGAGTGTCCACAATTGTCAGTGAAACCTTACTGTCAAGGGGAAGCTGGCTCACTCCCAGCCCCCACGCAAACAGAACTGAGAGGAATCATTACCTCTATTTACCAGACAGTAAGTGCGCACATTCGCCAATCTCAAATGCCGTAATAATGAAAATCACAGGACAAGGGAAATGTAAATTGAAGAATTTGGGTCACCAAGAGATAACAGAGAAAACTCTGGAAGTATAACATCAACCTATCTCCTCTACAGAAGAAAAAGGATCTCATGACAATTAGTCAACACTTTGGAGCAACTCTTGACCATTCACCCCATTTCTCTCCTCCTCTCCCTAAATCTAATCAACAAACAAATCTTGTTGATTCTTCCTCCTGTCCTTCCCATGGTACAAAGAGGGTGGGGCTTGTAAACCAAAGAAGTGTATTGTACTCTGTGCAGGAAAGAACCTTGCCACTCATTTGATCCTCTGCATAGGCCTCTTTATACCTGCTTTTACACCTGGACTTTTAAGATTCCTGGATCATGTCTCAGGGCTCTTGGACTCTCTGGAAGCATGCACATGGTTACACCCCCTGGGCACTGAAATTACCTTTGTTAGCTCTCTGGGCTCTTTGATCACTATATCATCCCTTGGGAACTCAACATTCCTTCCCATGAATGGTCGATCCAACAACAAACGTGCTGTTCTCTGCCTTCTTTAAAAACAGCCTTGATATCTAGCCCCACCCATTTTCCAATATGACTTTGACAACAACCTCCTATTCTTACAGCTATCTTATTCCCTCCAAGCCTGACCTCTGACTTTACATAATCTTCCAGTTTCTTCCTGTACCAAGCCTACTCTGGCTTACTTCTTTATCTTTCAAGCCCTACAAGTCATCACTTTGATTCCCCCCTCATCATTCCCTCAGTTGGAACAGCCCCCCAAACTCAGAATCAGTTGCCCATTTACCTTTTCCACTCTAAAGGTGATGGACGCTGCACAGTACTTCCACTGTACAATTGAGTCTCACTATTTGCAGTACTTCTGTTCTATAAAGTCTCTGCGATAACTGAATTAGTAAATAATGAACCATCGCTCTTAGGGGAAATACCGGGTTAGGTTCCTGCAAGCCTTGTGGCCACAATGTTTTCATCAATTGATTAATACTTAATATCGTTTTGTGTGTGTTTCTGCTTAAAGATACCTTAATATATATATTGTTGTTTTATTAACATTGGAATCACCGTCAATGGCACTGTAACTCATCACTGAAGGAAGCTTACCTAACACACAGATGGTCTCTATAAGCACAGTATATCACAGCCTTCTTGCCTTAGGAACGCTAGACAGCACTTCAGCCCTATGCTTTGGGAGCATTTCAAACAGCAAAATCACCAACAACAAGCACAAAGATGCAAAACAAAAACAAACCAAACAAAAAAACCCAACCTCAACACTAAATAAAGGGACTGAGAAAGCAACAACAACAACAACACTTGTTTATAGTATGAGAGCTGATAGAAGAAGGCTGTGCTGCCTGACCTCTGCTGGGAACACGCACATCAGGCAACTCTAGTATTTTACTGCTCTGTGGATGTCCCTGAATGACCATAAAAGCACCACAAGTATGACTTTGGTGTTATAAACAAATTTTAGTGAGTAGGAGAATACACAAACCTGGAATCCACAAATAATGAAGATGGACTGCACTTAGTACCTGACTGGGCTTTCGTTACCATTTCCTCTGCTAAACTGTAACCTCCCTGAAAGCAGATCATGTTTCAATCCTCCATTTCTTCCCAGAAACTAGCACAGTGCTTGACATACAGAAACCACTTACCCACGTTCACCTTTGCTTCCTATGAGAAAAACCTTTGTTTTTTCTAGTCTAAGAATAAGACTAGATAGACCCTGATCACAGAGTCTCATTGTCTCTCACCTGCTCAGGGACACTGCTCTATCAGTTGCCCCCCAAGCCCCCTCAGCCCCCCAGCCCCCCCACCACCTTTTGCCTACTTTCAGCCCTTAATAATGTACTCAAAATTATCAATTTATGTAACCTTCATTTTTTATTCTACACAATACAGAGAACGTGTGGGAAACGAAACACACAGGGTCATTACCCACAGTGCACACTGACAGTTGAGGAGGCATTACCCTCTGTAAGCCTGTGGAAAGCAATGACATTCCAAAACAGAATTTCCTTTATTTAAAGTGGCCAGCTATGACTGGTAAAATTCCTAGTATCACAAACATACGAACATGAAAACTCCTTAAAGGTTCTCAAGGCAAAACAAAACAAAACAAACCCCAAAAAACAAAAAACAGAAAACAAACCCATTTAAAGCCTAGAGTATTTGTGAACACTAAAAGAAAGAATGAAGTTACAGAGGAGACTGGAAACACTGAGAGTGTTTAGGGAGAAACCATGAATTCCCATTAGAAAAGTCCACCTTCTCATTTATTGCTGCTCTCTCCTCCACACATCTGTCACCCTCACCACTCACTATTCCACAGAGTTAGGCTTTCAGAAAACTAGTAAGCAAATTCTGATCATAATAACCTAGTTTTTATTTTTAGAAAATCATCCACAGGTAAATGGAAAGACAAGAATAAAAAAATTATGAGCTCAAATATGAGAATGACTTATACATGCATTTATTTAATTCTCCATATGGTAGGATAAAAGGTAAGAAAGAGCTAAGTGAAAAAAAGAACCGAAAAAGGAAGGAATCTACCAAGCTCAGAGACTCATGTAACAGCCATCTACTGAACACTTTCGTAAGCCTCCCTGCCTCAACCTTTTGGTATACCGCCAAGTCCCATTACACATGTTAAAACGGAATAGTATGAAAAACCCTCAGGAACTGAACTGCTCAGGGTAGGGATGTGTCTTACTCATTCTTGTATTCTACCAATTCATTATATCTGAAATACCAAAGATAGTCAACAGATGTTTTTGAATGAAGATTTATTGTATAGGGTCTACAAGTTCATTCATAATTTTAGAGTTCAGAGTACAAATCAGAAACATTACGATAAAGGGTGGTCAGAATGCCTGCCTATTCTATGAAAACTAAATTAAACTATAATACAGCCATTATCCTAATAAATAAGTGAACTAACTGTTCTTCATAACAGTAACATCTTTAACACCTTAACTGTGGGAAAATGTCTTCCAAGCGGTAAGAGCCTCCTATTTTACATAGACACATAGACACACACACACACACACACACCCCAATCCTGCTCTTTCAGGGCCTCTGAGTGTAGAAGAGTGTATCCAAGAGGATAAGGAGTAGTTGCTGGAGGAAAGTAAAGCTTTAAGAAGAGTAATCTGAAGTGGTTTAGACACCGTGAATACATTATGGTCCCCTCTTGCTCTGGGAAACAGAGTGGTTCAATGAGGCACCATCACTTCCTGGTCTGAAGAAACACACTCGTCTAATTTGTTATGACTTTACAAAGAAATAAAGTACCAATGACAAGGGATGACTGGAGATCAAGAAAGATCTGGTAAGTCTGGGCAGAGGTTACAGTGCTCTCATCTCTTATTGGTAAACAATGGTAACACCATCAGAAGCACATATAAATGCACCTAATTAACTTCCCAGTCAGAGTCATAGCAGAAATGCTCTGAAATTTTTTATAAATTTCCCTGAACACCAATCAAAACAAAGGTCACACCCAGGAGAAGACAATATAACAATGGTTAATTACTTACCTAGCTAGCACAACTCAGCGGCTTACTATGAGCCTAGTCTAGCACAGTACTTTGCTCTCACTACTTCATCTAATAAGAACTTTATTTCTGCTTTTAGATATAAAAAGTGAGATGGAAAGTAATTTGCCCAAAATTGCACAGCTAGTAGGCGGAAGAAGTGGAGTTCAAACCTGACACACATACACACTCTTTTTTTTTTTTTTTTAAAGATTTTATTTATTTATTCGACAGAGATAGAGACAGCCAGCGAGAGAGGGAACATAAGCAGGGGGAGTGGGAGAGGAAGAAGCAGGCTCATAGTGGAAGAGCCTGATGTGGGGCTCGATCCCATAATGCCGGGATCACACCCTGAGCCGAAGGCAGACGCTTAACCGCTGTGCCACCCAGGCGCCCCACACATACACACTCTTAACTGCTACACATCTTGCTTTGCTTTCTTTGGAAAGAATAGAAGACTATATAATATACTGTAAATACTGAATGTATATACATTGGCTATATATGGAAAGCACTTAGAACAGTGCCTTTACATAGTTTGTGCTCATTAAATGTTATTATTTTCATTATTCTATTAGGGCAGATTACATGTAGGAAGGCAGAAACAAGCTCAAGAAATGGAACTTGTTTTTCAAATTATACTGATGTGAAAGTCCAGTCTGGAGTTAACCTTTGCTTTTTACTACTGTCCCTTGAAAATCCGATAAAGTCTACAGCAGTTAATTGTTAGTCTCATTCTTCTACTACTCCAAATCTTTAACGGCTTTAATCAAAAGAATCCTAGCAGCATAGCAAACCCCTTCCTCCTCCTTCCTTTTCCCCTAAGTAAGATATTATTTCCACCTGGAACACCATCAGGGGACCTACCATGACTATGCCAGATGACTACCACTACTAGAGTAAAAAAAAGTCTGTTACTTTCAGCCGGAAACTATTTTACTCTTACATAAGCTTTTCCTTTTACATTGTTTTTATTCTTGACTATAAAGACAGAGCTAGTAAGGGGGAAAAGTCAAGTGGCTTCCATAGCCATAGGCACACCTGATTGCCAACAAAAGCTGAATGCCGGGAAATCCTGTGATTTCCAGGGAGGCTGTGACAATTATTAGTTTAAATCCAAATTGTGGTCAACATCCATCAGGTGCTCCTCATGAGTCTAGCCTGTTCTAAGTGGAACCCACTTTAACCTTTCTTAAGGAACACAGCAACTTTTCAAGAGGCCTGTCCTTACGTACAGTGTCTTCTCGCACAGAATGAACTACACCAAGCAATAGAGTGTTACAACTCCAAAAGCTTCCATGAAGAAACCAAGGCTAAACTATCATCCCCCTTGTCCTAAAATTACCCTCATCAAAAGCTCTAAATAGGAGCGCACAGCCAGCTCAGTCGGTAGCTCACACGACTCTTAATCTCAGGGTCATGAGTTCAAGTCCCATGCTGGGTGTGGAGCCTACTTAAAAACTTTTGAAAATAAATAAAATTTTTTAAAAAAGCTTCAAATAGAAGCTTAACAGGTCTTCACGAAAGGATAGGAAAGCTGAGGTCAAAGACACTAAGCTTACATGAGGTAACAGAGCCTTGCTTATTCACTTATTCAAACAGTTCCCAAGTGCCTATGTATATGCCAAGGGCTGTATCCCAAAGTGAACGATACAAATATGGCCTGGTCATCCCTAGTCTTAGAGCAGGGTGGCAGAGTCATGCACAGGCAATTCCAGTCCAGCGGGACAGGGTGCAAAGTGCAATGAGGAGTATGAGAAAGATCAGGTATATCTAGTCCACTGGAGGCTCAGGACACTATCAGCACAGGCTTCCAGCTATCAGCACTTACCAAGTACCAGGCACTGTTCTAACATCACAAAAGCCAACCCATCTAAATCTCATAACCACACCATGAGGTGGTTACTATTATTCCCGCAGCGTAGAACAGAGCCGCTTGGTAACTTGTTCAAGATCTTACAGCTTTCGGGGCACCTGGCTGACTCAGTTGGTACAGCATGCAACTCTTGATCTCAGGGTTGTGAGTTCAAGCCCCACACTGGGTGTGGAGATTACTTAAAAAAATAATAAAATCTTAAAAAAAAAAAAAAAAGATCTTACAACTATTAAGCGATGGTGTCAGGACTAGAAACCTGAAGTCTGGTTCCAGAGTCCACACCCACTTCTAAACACCACACGAGGTAGGAGTCAGTAGGTTAAGATGGAAGAGAGGAAGTGAGTTCCAGGCAAAGCAATCTATATAAAGGGAAAGCTCAAAGTTGTTTGAGGAACTGAGATAAGTTCACTTTGACTGGTGTTAAGAAGTGTGAGGGAAAGAGCAAAGAGAAATGAGACAGGGCCAGCCATGTAAAGGAGTTTGGAGTCGATTTTTAAGACTTACATGTCACAGTTCTGAGCACCCCAGTACCAGAAAAGGGCACAAATCTAATGCAAATAACACAAAGGTTCGGCACACAAAAGAATGCAGAGCTATGATCATTAAAAATAAAAAAGATGCAGGACGCCTGGGTGGCTCAGTTGGTTAAGCGCCTGCCTTCAGCTCATGATCCCAGAGTCCTGGGATACAGTTCTCCATCAGGCTCCCTGCTTAATGGGGAGCCTGCTTCTCCCTCTGCCTGCTGCTTCCCCTGCTTGGGCACTCGTTCTCTCTCTCTCTGACAAAATCTTTAAAAAAAAGAAAAAAGGTCCATTTTAACTACAAATTCGTAGCAGCTTTTAGTAAGTGCAAAACAAGGGAACTTGCCATACCTTTAAGACTAAAAATTAGCTGAGACAAATGCCTCAGGTCTGTGTTCCAGATCTGGCCCTACGCATATAGGCAACTATCTGTGTGACCTTGGCCAGTGAGCCTGTTTTCTATTCTATAAAGCAAACGCAACGGCTTTGGAAAATAAAACCCACGTAAATGTGAACCAATACAAAGCCCAACTTAGTGATTACCCTTTCTCTGAAATACTGATCTTGAATACACAAGAGCACAGTTAACCTATATGCATCCTTCCCACCCCCCCACCCCCCACCCCCAGTTTTTAGACGAGAATATCATGGGGAAAATTGGTTAGGATGTCTAACTTTGGCATCCTAAACCTACAGCGTGGCTTCTTTCTGCTTTGAACCCAACACCATGCAATGTAGATCTTTCTTTGTCTTTGCCTAGGAAAAGAAACGATTTAATTAAGAGGATCTCTGGCTAATCCCACCCCCGGGGGGGGGGGGCAAGGAGTATTCCTAACTTTCCCAACAACATCTAAGTACAAGATCCTCCATCTCCTGATGGCCCCCCTCCCAGACTACTGGGAGGTGACAGCAGCCACCTGGAGTCACAGGTGCTTCTGTCTCAGGTGTAAAATTCAAATCAAAGACTTGGGGATCAAAAGGAAGCTTAGGGTCTTGAAAAACAACACTCAGAAAATAATCTCTCCCTCTGGTGTTTCCTATCCCATGAAGAAATTACCTCATCTAAGTAAATTAAAGTGGGAAATTAAAGGTATAGCATCATGAATAAGAAATCACAAAGAAGCTTAAGGAGAAGGAAACCCCAGGAGATCAAAATTGCAATACCTTTGACTCTGGTTAATTTGTCACTACTTTTTTAGGAAACAGGGAGCAAGAAATCTCGCAGAATAAAGGTTGCAGAGGGTGACTATCAGAACCTCTCCTCATCCCTCAGCTGCATTCTTTGGAACGATAAAAATCACCGTCAACTCTTATTACCATTTCAGAACAGCTGCAATTTATGGCTGAAATAAATACTTTCAAGCCCTGGTTGATCCACTTATTTCAAAACTGATACCTACAAAATTCAAATAGGAGAAATGAACTTCTGAGGGCCCACTGAAATTGTAATAGTATATGATTTATGTACCAGTAAACTTAGGTTTGGGTTTTTTTTTTTTTAACTATGTCCATGAGAAACCAAAGCAAGTATTCCTTTATTCATCTAAATCTCATTTGCCATTAATGTTTTCATTACATGAACTGCATTAGTACACAGGTATTTGGCCACTTGCTTTTATGAGGATAAAATAGTGTGAAGCCAGTAGAATATTTATCTTGGGACAGAGAACTGGATTTGGACCAGAAAGCAAAAGTAGGAATAAACAAACATTTCTCTGGAAAAAGAAGTATTAACAGAGTGGTCTTTCAGTGACAGGTGTGAAGACAGAACTTAACATTTTTATAACTGATAAGAGTAACGGAGTGGCCAGGGATAGGGCCATCTTTATAAGTGGCACTAAACATTTTCACCAGGAAAATACCCAACTAAAGGGAAGACACAGCAATCTTTCAGGGTTCTTTGAACAAATGGATAAGTAAGTGCCAAACGACTTTTGGTTTGAGCAAAAGTCTAGTCGGTCAGTTGAGGTAAAGATGGTGGTCAAGCTATTCTTATGACAGACCAAAGCTCTAAAAAAAAAGTATATTCTTACTAGAATACGTCATACATTTCTTGGCAGTGAGCCTCAGAAATCTAAACTGAAACTGGTGTAGAAAAAATAAAATGATCTACAGAGAACAGTCTCTGAGGTTTAAAAAAATTACATCACCTGGTAACTGAAATTACAAAAAGAGGGTAAACACACAGTTAGAGGTATGGACAGGATAAACATACCTGCTGGTTAAATTCTGAAATATAAACACTAAGAAATGTTCTTAAAGCTTCAAAGAGGAAAATTTATACAAAAGTTTAAAAAGGAATTCTAGATAACAATAAATTATATTTCTCTAAGTAGTGGTACTAGCTGAAAATAAACATGTTTAAATAAATGTATTTAAATATTTACCAAGCTCCTAGTAATGGACTCAGTGCTATGCTACATACTATAGGGACATACATATAATGTTCCTTGCACTTAAGGCATAATTTGGTAGTGCTTGGATAATTAAAAAAACAAAAAAACAAAAACAAAAACAGCTAGTGGAGTGCTGTAAGTGCCATAAAAAAAGAAAAACTAAGTTCAGGAGTTCAGAAGGCATGCACATCTGGGGCAATCTGCAAAGACATTCAGAGGTGGCATCTGGACAACCTGGACAGAGTTTGGAAGTACGAATATAATTTTGACAAAAGTAATTTGGGGGAAGGGAACAGAAAGTCTTAAGAGCAAAATATGGATGTCCTGGGCCCTTTGGCAAATATGGGTTACTATCTGCTCTGATAACCACTGCCTCATGAACACCACTATTTGTGGAGTATCCAACTGTACCTCAAACTCAGTATGTGCAAAACCAAAAGCATATACTCTCTTTTTTAATATACATATTTTAAGTAGGTTCCACGCCCAGCGTGGAGCCCAACTTGGGCCTGAACTCATGACCCTGAGATCAAAAGCTGGGCTGAGATCAAGAGTCGGATGCTTACCCAACTGAGCTACTCAGGCGCCCCAGGAGAAATTACTTTTAAGAAGTGAGTATACGGGCATCTGGGTGGCTCAGTTGATTAAGCATCCAACTCTTGATCTCAGCCCAGGTCTTGATCTCAGGATCATGAGTTCAAGCTCAGTGTTAGGCTCCACGCTGGGTGTGTAGCCTTTAAAAAAAAAAAAAGTAAATTTCTTCTTACAGCTGTCCTATTTCCACTAATTATGCTACCATTCTCCCAGATTACTCATGCTCAAAACTTTGATTTTCTGTATTACTACTTGTTTAAGTTTTTTTTTTTTTTTTTTTTTTTTTTTAGTAACCTCTACCCCCAACGTTGGGCTTGAACTCACGACCTTGAGATCTAGGGTTGCATGCTCTTCCGACTGAGCCATCCAGGTGCCCTGATTATTACTACTTTTTAAAAATCATTTATTCTCTTTGTTTACAATTCACTCTCTCTTTCATATCCCATCCAGTTTTTCCTCCAAAATATACCTCACATACCTCCATGCATACCAGTTAGGTCCCCAAGGAAACTACATTCAGAGAAAGCAAAGGAAGATAGATAAACCCTTAATTACTTGCTAAACTTTGATGCCAAATCTCAGCCGCAAATCCTAGTAAGCTGGACTGGGCCAGGCTCTGGAACTGGATAGGACCAGATGGGAGAATTCCAGCTATGAGGATTTTAGGCCACCCAGAGCCTAAACCAATGTAGGTCAAATGACCTCCTCCTCTGCCCCCAAAAGGTCATACAAGACCTAATCTGATGGTGAGGGAAAACCCTTACTGGGAATCCCAGCCAGCAAGAAAAAGAAAAGAGAAAAAGAAGAGAAATTTAAACACTGCTTGCCCCAATGCATAGTGCAGAGTTGGTGCCCCATACCCCAAATATTTCTAGGATGGAAGACAAGGGGAGTCTTCTAAACAGAGGGGTGATAACTGATAGATTAACAATACTTTGGGATTTGTTTTGAAGGAGAGACCCTATTATTTTCTCCTCGAGAATAACTGTGTCCCTCCCCCACTAAAAATATGTCTGGGGTACTAGCGGCCCAGGGCCTTGCACATAAAGGTTTCTAAAATAAAGGGAAGAAGAGAGAACATGTCTGACATTATGGCAATACTTTAATCCAAGGGAAGTTACCTACTATGGTCTGCTGATTGGACCACAACAATTCTGACAATGAAGTGCTAATTATAACACAGTTCTGAAAAGAAGCTTCCTCTTAAACAGCTACTTAACATGCTAGTTGGTCTAGACGAGCTCAAGAGAACTCACGTTGCTACTGCTGTGTTAAACACAATATTGACTTTTAGGGTCCAAGGTGTAAAACTCAATACTCGCTGGAATAATCTAAAGAGCAGCACAGCACAGTAATCAGCTGTAAGATCAAAGTCCAACACACCCCGGACTTGAAGGAAAGAAGACTGGAAGAAGAAAGACACAATGACAGATTATAAAGTGTTGAGTTTGCACCTACAGCAACTAGACTGCTTTTTAACAGCTTTATTGGGAACACGCAGAGGTTGCACACTTCTCTTGGCACATTATCTAAACTAGTACTCCACGCAATTATTGAGGGCAGTACTTAGCACTTCAGTAAGATTACTGAACAATTAACAGTTTTTCCTTTTTCTAGTTTCTGAGGCAAATGCTTCTCCCCTCTTCCCCTTCCCCCCCTTTCCATTTGTAAAAAAAAAAAAAAATCTGGGGCACCTGGGTGGCACAGTGGTTGGGCGTCTGCCTTCGGCTCAGGGCGTGATCCCGGCGTTATGGGATCGAGCCCCACATCAGGCTCTTCCGCTATGAGCCTGCTTCTTCCTCTCCCACTCCCCCTGCTTGTGTTCCCTCTCTCGCTGGCTGTCTCTTTCTCTGTCGAATAAATAAAAATCTTTAAAAAAAAAAAATCTGACTATCATGTGTAACTGAGCTAGTCCTCAAACACAAACTCCTCTCCTTGGTGTAAGTCTGGAATTTCAGGACACAGCCAACACAGGCTCTTCACAAATGTTTGGGAAACTATTCAATACAAGAAGCAGAACTATCAAGAAACTACTTAGAGAAAAAAAGAGGTCCTGAGATACAAAAAGAGATATCTGGAGGTGGGGGGAGAGATGACTAGGCTGAGCACAGAGGATTTTTAGGGCAGTGAAAATACTCTGTGTGATAGTGTAAGGATGGATGTATGCCGTTTTACATTTGCCCAAACTCACAGGACGTAAAATACCAAAAGTGAACCGTAAGGTGTACTATAGACTTTGGGTGAATATAATGTGTCAAAGTAGGTTCATCCTGGGTAAAAAATGTACCACTCTGGTGAGTGACGATGATAATGAAGAAGGCTATGCACATGTGGGGGCAGGGCTGTATGAGAAATCGCTGTACCTTCCCCTCAATTTTATTTAAACCTAAAACTGCTCTGAACAACTAAAGTCTTTACTGAAACAAAACAAAAAAGACAAAACAAAACCAAAAAAAAAACCAAAAAACAAAAAACAGATAACTATATCTGATAGGTTCTCCAAGTATGGATTCTGTCACAGGCTAGGAAGAAAGCCATAAAGGTGGTAACATAATGTTACTGGCTTGTGATCATTTGTGGCTTTTCCCCTTGGAGATGAGAGGCCCGGGGTTGAGGAGAACAGGAAGACTAAGAAATACAGATAGTGCTTGCTGATATCATATGTGGTAAAACTGCACTAACTTGGATCCCAGCACCAAAATTTAGGTTAAGGTACCTGTACTGAGCAAGCGGCTTCACCAATCCATTACTCAAAATTGTAGTGGCTCCCCAATGCCTTCAGAGAAGGAACTCAAACTTTTTTTGATGAAGACAAGCTACTTGCCATTTCCCTACAATCTGGAGATGGCCAAGAGATGGGATTAAGACAGGGAGGTAGCTGGAGAAGCTGGGGGAGAAACAGATAATATTTAAGTCTCTGAAAGCTACAAGAGTTACCATTTATCGAATGCCTAAGGGGTGCCAAGCACTGTGCGGCAAAACTGACATGTATCACCTTTAGTCTTCAGAACAACCTCGCAAGAAAGGAGATTTTACATCCATTTTACTGATGAAAAAACTCAGGGAGGGTAACGTGGCATACATCATAAGTGGGGGAGCCAGGTTTGAACGCAAGAAATGCAGACCCACAACAAAGTCCCTACTCTTTCCATTAACCCTCAAAGTATAGACTGAAGACCCCTCATCGACTCTTTAGGGTCCCCTAAACTTAAATTTAAAATCAGGGGCGCCTGGTGGCTTAGTCAGTTAAGCATGTGCCTTTGGCTCAGGTCATGATTTCCAGGTCCTAGGATCGAGTCCCGAGTCAGGCTCCTTGCTCAGCAGGGAGTCTGCTTCTCCCTCAGCCTGCAGCTCCCCCTGCTTGTGCACTCTGTCAAACAAATAAATAAAATCTTTAAATAAACAAACAAACTTAAATTTAATAATGTTTTCAAGGCCCTGCACAATCTGGTCCCAATGGATCTTGCCTCACTGGCGCACTCTTATTTCCAAAACAACAGTCCATTCATTAAACCTGGAACACATCTAAGATAAAACATCTTCATCCTCTTCTCTTAGAAGATAGTCTCCCATCAGATTTGACCTCCTCTGTAAAGCCTCTCCTAACCAGCTCAGACTAAAGAGCCCTTACTAATTGCTTTCATCTTAATCTGACACTGAATATGTGGTCCTGGAGTCCACTGCTTCATATTATTATTTAGTTTTTTACACTTAATAACCATTACTTGCACAGTTAAAATGGGAAGTTCCCTAAACATACTACTTATGACTGCATGTTTCCTTATAAACCCGACAGAATCTACCACAGAAGCTTCATCTCAGGTATCTCAAATTAATCTGCACAGTGGAGATACAGATCCTGTATGAGTAAAGAACCCTCAGACGTGGGTTTGAATTCCCAGCATCACTAGTTAACCACTCAGTAATCTCAAGCAATTATTATGACTTTATAATCTAGAAATTAGCTAATAAAAATATCTACCCTCAAAGGAGAACGATGAGACGTGGATGAGATGATCTAAGTGGAAGCAACTCAGCACAGTGCCCAGCACACGGCAAAGTTTTATTCTCGACAGTTAGAGGGGTCTCTTAAAATCCTTGAGAAGGAGCTATCTATAGGCATCTTAAAAGATTTCAAAGATGCCATTTACATACATATTCTATAATATGTCCCCACTGATTAACAAGGTTCGCAATATGAAAATGCATCTTTTTTTTTTTAAGATTTTATTTATTTATTTGACAGAGAGAGAGACAGCCAGCGAGAGAGGGAACACAAGCAGAAGAAGTGGGAGAGGAAGAAGCAGACTCCTAGCGGAAGAGCCCAATGCAAGGCTCGATCCCAGGACTCTGGAATCACGCCCTGAGCCAAAGGCAGATGCTTAATGACTGAGCTACCCAGGCGCCCCTGAAAATGCATCTTTAAAACCATAAATGGCTATTTGCATTATAAAAGAATTTGATTTTTTCCCCTAATTTTTATTTTTTGCCCATACAATTTTGTAATTGTAAAGGATAATTTTTTAATTATCCTTAAAATTTAAGAACATTTACCCACAAGCTCATTACCCCATTACATCATCTGTTGTATTTTTGTTTTCCTTTTTATATTACTGTTATATTACAAATTAATGTGTTAATTATATTAATAATCATATAATCGATACATTAATATAACATTATATTAAAATATTTGTGACTTGATTACATTAATAAGTCATCATAATCATTTAACCATCAAAGAATATCCCATGAAACTAACATCACAATTTAGCTGCTCTCCTACTGTTAGTTACTATGATTCTTTTTAGATGTTATCATTACAATGATAATGTCTAAAGAACCCATGCACTAAAGTTATTTCCCTTTTTTAAACATATTCATGCAGAGAACTTCTTTTTTGTAAATCACTCAAGTCAAAAAAGGACAAGCACTATTATGTCTAGATAGCACTGCTGAATTGAACTACAAAAGAGCTTAAAACAATCTGCAGGGACACTGGACTAGAGAAGTGATCAACGACGAGCAAGAGGGAGCTAAGGTCTGAGTTTCACCACTACCCCACCAGTCAGCATTGTTTCTTTAGAGTACTTGAAATCATCCCCTCAAAGAGCCACTGTTGAGTGCTATTGATAGGAGTATAAATAGGTGGAACATCTCTGAAGAGCAAAGTGGCAGAAATTCCATCCCAGGTTCTTATCCTAGAAAAATACCTTCTGATGAGCAGTTCACCATCTGCAACAAAAAAGCCTGGAAACAATCTAAATATCCATCAACGGGGGACTAGTTAACCTGGGAAGGGTTTCTAAAGACAGACACGTAGGGCCCTAACCCAGACCAATTAAATCTGGATCTCTGAGAGAGCAGCTCGGGCATTTAAATCTCTCTAGGTAACTTTAATGTCCAGCTAGATTTAAGAACACGGGGTTTAAGTAAAGTATTCAGGGGTGCCTGGGTGGCACAGCGGTTAAGCGTCTGCCTTCGGCTCAGGGCGTGATCCTGGCGTTATGGGATCGAGCCCCACATCAGGCTCCTCCGCTATGAGCCTGCTTCTTCCTCTCCCACTCCCCCTGCTTGTGTTCCCTCTCTCACTGGCTGTCTCTCTCTGTCAAATAAATAAATAAAATCTTAAAAAAAAAATAAGTATTCATACATGCATTTATTCAATGGAATATTAGGTAACTAACTATTAGCAAAATGCAGAACAGTATAGGCAACTACCACTTTGAGTGAATGAAAAAGAATACTTTTCCCTGTATTTGCACAGAATATTTCTGGAAGGATATAAAAGAAACTGTTATAATAATGGTAGCCTTTGGGAAGAGAGATTGGGGTGTGAAGTGAGAGGTTTATATTTCAATGTATATCATTTTATATTGTTTCATTTTTTAATCAGGTGCATTTAAAAATTCAAAAATATTTCAATTAATTAGAATTCATTTAAAAATTCAAATAATCTTCAACAAAATCAAATCATAATTTACAGACAATTTTTCAGAAACATGGCACTAAGAAATGTATGGTATCCCACAGCAGGGGCCAGGTAGCAATGTTCATAGGGTCTCTGTGAAGACCCACAATAACCTGGAAAGAACCAAGGGGCTACCAGGGGTCTTCTTTGCCCTTTGGGCAGAGACAGTAGTTCCTGTTCTGCTACCTCCTTCTGCCCTAGCAACTAACTTATTCAGTGTACCATTCTAAAGCAAACAGTCATTGCTTGTTATGCTTGGTCAAAATGTTTACTCATAGTTCACTTCCTCGCACAATGTAGGTCATCTTTATATGTTAGTCTGGGTTATACGCTTCTTAAAGAACATGTCTGATTTATAACCCATTTTTAAGTTAGTTTCTCAAATGGAAAGCAAAGATGATTCCATTTTCATGTAACATGCAAACACAGTCTCTGCAGGGTTCAGAGGCCCAATACTGTTTTTATAATTAAGTGTGCTATACCTTAAATTTGAAAAAACCAATGAACTAACTTCACCGTATAATGTATTTCAGGTTTACCAAGCCACACAAGAATTCAAATAAATCTAAAAAGTATAGAACAGTGTTTTACATTTATCAACACAGCTAATTATAATTTGAGAGGTTCACATTGTTTAAATACTTTTTCAATAGGTTACTTCTAATAGCTGTGGGATTTTATAACTGGGTTTCAGGTATATTACTTAGGTATCTTTTTTAGTTTAGTTGTGGTTTTTTGTTTTGTTTGTTTGTTTGTTTGTTTGGAAGAGGAGACGGTCCCTTTAGAATATTTATCCTATGATTTTGATACCAGAAAATTTTTCATTATAATTAGTGGAAAGAAAGGAACTGAGTTGTGTAAAATAAGATTCCTTTACACAATGCCACAATGCATACCAGAAACATCAAGAAAGGAAGTTCCCTACAAAAAAAAGCATTAATATTTCAAGAGATCAGATTCTGGAATATCAGAGTATATTTAAGGACTGTTAGTCTTTAAAACTCTTAAGTACATTCATTCGGTCATTCATTCAACAGGTATTTATTAAATGCAACTTCCTGCCAAGCACTGCAATAAGCACTACAGATACAATGACAGGGCTAGGATTTAGAAGAACTCCCGTATCAGTGCTCTAACCATAACACATACATTTCCTTGTTTCATTCAATCATTTTCAAATAATACATGCTTTAAAGTGGGAAATTTAAAAGATATTCTTATGACTATTTCTCAATCATATTTTATAAAAGACCCTGAAGAAATGAGGATAATTAATTAAGAGCTAACTGGTAACACACATTTTTTTTCTATAACCCTAACAGTTTCAAATGTAAGGAAAAAAAAAAAGTCCAATCTTGTGGATACACTAGGGAGAGAGAGTTGGCAGTATGAAGTATTTATAAGGTGTTAAAGGCAGAACAGATTAGACTGGTGATTTTGTTGCTTCTTCCTAACACATCTTAAATCAACACCTGTTTCATCTCTAGAGGAACGTGCAGGTTAACATCTAACTTGTCTTCAACTTGTGAAGAAATAGAGTTGCCATGACAACTGAATGAAAAGTTTAGTTAGCAGAATTTATCCAATGAAATGCAAAAATCCGCTCGATGGTACTTGTAAGCAAATTCTATTTTTCTGTTTGTCAAACTATCAAAGCAAATGTTAACCTATTCTCTGGAAAGTTTCATGGATAAAATATTAAACACACACACACCTTTTTGTTAGAGTGGGCCACAAATAAATAAAATTGAACAATAACCGTTTGACCATTAAATCTTGGCAGTGCTGCATTTAGTATTACAGGGTCTCAAGTAGACCTGAATTAAGGAAAAGCAGACACTTGTTAAGTTTATTTCTTGTTATGTTAAACTGTCAAGTAAATTCATGTACATGTTTAATTTCTACTTATGGCTATTACCCAATGCAACCTAGGGTATATTCAAATACGTGAACTATCAATTTTTTAGAGAAAATATTTCCATCATAAACACAGAGTTTAGTCTGTTTACATATGCTGCATAATCATTAACTTCCAACATGCAACTAACCTTACTGGGAACTAGACTAAAGTCCCCACCAGACATGTGGGTTCTCAATCTGTCCCCCTCAATTTGGAGGGGATAAATTTCTACTGCACCTGTTCTTACTCTCACATTGGAACCTTCCATGAACTGGTTGTCATTTTCAATTAGACAACAGTGGATAATCAAACACCAGTGATCACTCATTTACAGATGTATTATAACAAATACAGAAGTGCTCTTATTTATGACAAAAAAAAAAAGTCAGGTGTAGTGATAAAATCATCTTCATAAAGCAGTATACATATCTCTTTATAACACTATGCTGGGTGCAAATTCTAGAGTATAATCTATAAATTAAGCAAGAGTACAGGGACAAATAACTGGAAAAATATTCCAAATATATATAAATGAAAGTCATACAGTTAAAGAGAGAGGAATATGATAATC
The DNA here is from genome assembly GCF_023065955.2 of Ursus arctos. Taxonomy (NCBI): domain Eukaryota; kingdom Metazoa; phylum Chordata; class Mammalia; order Carnivora; family Ursidae; genus Ursus; species Ursus arctos. The sequence continues at coordinate 46,272,215 of NW_026622775.1, read as the reverse complement.
AGGGATCCAGATTATCCATGCTGATACTAAAATCTTATGTAATAGAAGGTGCTCTCTGCCATACAACACTTACCCACAACGTTATAGTATTAATGACGGCATTTATTGCATTTCATATATTGCATTATTTTGGCACAAACAGCACAATAAGAAAAGAAATATGTAGCATGGTGTGTGAGAAGGCACATTGTCCTTTTCAGAAGTCCATTATAAAGGCAGCTGGACAGATTCTGGCTAAACACAAGTGGGATGCCAGCCCATCTCCTTCCATCCCCATCCTACCCTCCCATTCAAGCACTGGTTACAAAAGTGCCTGTGTGGCCCTGAGAAGTGAGTCATGGATGTTCCATTTACAGAAGGGGTGGAGTTGAGGGAAATCACTATTACATGCCCGGTTAGCTGGAAAAGTCCATCCTGTTTTTCCTCTTTTACATAATAATCATGTTTCACAAACCTGAGATAAAGAATACTCGGTAAGTAGGAACTCACCAAATATTTCAGCACTGGGACGCAAAAGGGAAAGACTTACTTTTACAGCCAAGGACGTGACCTCATAGTGCAGGCCTAACAATTCACACTAGGCAAGGGACTTGTACAATCAGGATAAAACATTTGTTCCTTTTCGCCCACACCAAGAAAAACAGTGGCTGGAGAAATAAGCACAGTGCCAGTTCCCAAATCAGATTCACCCACCAGGGGTTCACACAGACAGCCAAAGCATTTCATGAGTGCAAAGACAATCTTTTACAACTTCCTTTGCCTAGGAAACAAAACAGCAAAGTGGCTTCCTTAAGCTGACCTCACAAGTAAACCATGAGAAACACAACGTAAAGCCACAATGACAAAAATCAATGCTCTCTTTAGATCTATACTCTGTACATTAAAACGCCACATGCCTGGCCCATCTCTCAATACCACCTACTAAGCCAAATGACAATGCGTAACATGACCAATTCACATTTCAGAACTCAAAATTATAATACATATCTTAGCTTTAAAAATATCTATTCCAAGCCTCTTAATTTTTCCAAGTTCTCCCAAAATCTAAAAGGTTGTGTCACTTTTTCTAAATGTTACTTCAAATAAATCTTAATTAGATCTCTCTCTCGGTCACCAACTGAAGACCCACACGCAGCTCCTAACCTGTGTTCTGAGCCATGATAAAGATTACAGGGGGCTCTGAAGCATGGGGGAAGCAGTGACCCCACCCAACTAGGAAAAATTTTGCATATGTACATTGCTGACAATTACCAATATCACCAATTAAATTGGCCTCCTAAGGCTCGTAAGGAACTTAGGTTGTTAAACACATTAAAATTCACAGCATATATTTTAATAACAGGAACTACCAGTTATTTTAATGAAGAGGACAATTTCTATGAAGAGTTTTTATTCAAATCAGGTTTCTCCCCCAATATTATCCTTACCCCCATCCACCTCCCCCTCACAGCATAGAGTATTCCAAAGACTACTTAACATTTAAAATAATTTAAACCACAAAAGCCACACAAATTCATTAGAGCAAAATCCAAAATACCCACAAAAAATAATACACAAAAGAGTAAAATTCAATTTTCAGCCACCCCTTGGCAGCCACTGGCTGCTGAACAGTGCGGCTCTCTTCCATATATGCATAATCGGTCACACACTCCTATTTTTAAAAACTAATCATGTAAGTTTGTATCTTGTTTTTACTTTTTCTTTTCTTTTTTAAGATTTTATTTATTTGACAGAGAGTGAGAGAGAGAGACAGTGCGCGTGCACAAGCAGGTGGAATGGCAGGGAAAGGGAGATACAGGGCTCCATGACCGAGCCAAAGACAGATGCTTAACCGACTAAGCCACCCAGGCGCCCCTTGTTTTAACTTTTTCTACCCAGAACTCCTTTCTGTGTGTGTATACATATACCCATATGTATGTATGTGTGCATGTGTGCATGGATGTATGAATACGCACATCCACACGTGCACACACACACATAAAATAACGATTTGGCTGCTGCAGAGTATCATCCATGGTGCAATGGGTATCATTTTGCTTAACAATATTTCCCCCTTCAGCTAAATAAGATTTTTTTTCTTGATAAGAAAAATAGCATAGAATTCTGAAAAACAAATATACCACACTCCTAAAAATACTCCCGAATCCCAGTCACCTCTATCCAGGTCTGAGTTACAGCCTGCTGGGCGTCTTAACACTCCTCTAAAAACTTAAGGTCCCTATTTCACCACTGATAACATCAAAGTTAGAAAAAAAAAAGAGTAAATAAAAACATGTCACTTAAGTTCTGTCTCAAGTCTCTGAAAAATGGTCCAATTTTAATAAAGCCTCAATGTGAATAATACCGAACTCCATGACTTAAAAGTCTCTTGTTAACACTTAAAAAATCATTTTGCACTGCATTAGATTCTTTTGAAAAGATTTTCAAACTCAGTGTATTACCTCCTTACCACCTATGCAACCCTATGACATAGGACGGTGCTATAACTCTACAAATGACAAAACCGAGCACCAGAGATGTAAAGAGACTTGTCTAGGCCCATGTCGACATGGTGACTGAGGCAGGACTAAATCAATGGTCTCCTCAATTTGTCTTCCAAGTGCTTTTAACAGAACCCATTGCATTAGCTGGAACAGTCCCTTCTTTACCTCTGCCAAAAATCTCTAATAACCCCCTATGGTGTATGGCATGTTTCAAGAGAAGAAGGTATGATGTAATGAGTATGCCAATAAATCCAAAACCACAGGCAAGGAAACCTCCAGGAAGACTTTCAGAAAGAAGAAAACAAGAAATCAAAACTGCTATTTATGCCATGTGTGTCACATGTCTGATGTCATAGGCATTAAAAATTAGTGTAGTGAAACTACACTGTATCTTCTCCAGAATATTCTCCCTACTTCAGAAAAATCTCATTAACAATGCGTATGTCCTGGAAGCTGACAGTGGGAGGGCAGGAAGCACTTCTGTGTAATTTCCTTCTGTCCAAGAGACCAATTTCCACTCCTACCCTCAGTCACACTAAGCATAAGAACAGTGAGTTCTTAATCCTATACTTAAAGATTTACTCTTTATCATTGTTTGAATTACCTTCTCGTTATAGTTTCTAATGTGTACTTTGCTGTTTATTCATCTTGGTAAATAATCTGTTATCCTTTAGATTGCAAACTCCGGTAGGCAGGACCATGAGTATCCTATCTTGATGTGTCCAGGTGGAGCACAAAGCCACAAGCACATGAGCATCAGATGCTACTTGATAATGATGATAAGTAGATTAAATTATACTTATACTAACCCTGTAACAGGGTACTTAAATTTGTTCTAACAGAACAATGTGGATTAGTAGTAACTAGGCCATTTGGCCTTAGATATTCGGGACTGGAGGGGAAAAGGAATGGAATCTACTTCTAGCCTTTACAGAGCTAGCTACCAAGCAGCTGAAATGCTTCCACTTACTTCTCATGTCCCAGGTGATACATAAGCTTACTCACTTCATCTAACTGGTCCAAAATAAAATACTCGATTACCTAAGATCCTTTTACCTCCCTGTTACATATCCATTTTAGATGAAGACTGGTCTACTAATTTAACAGAAACATTAAAAAACAAAACATGTTGAAAAAAAGACACCACAAGATAAAACCTCAAACCTGAACCACGTGAGTCAATGGGCGTACCTTGGCTTTTAAAATTTTCTACATTCCTATGTGAACATGGTAACCTCAAATCCAAGGTAACCAGGAACCCAATTTTACTTCTGACTTGAGCCACTAGACAAATCACCTCTTTTTGTGCTACTTTATCCTTCTAGAACAAAGGGTTGTTCAGATATATATTTATGTATCAACTAATTAAAAGTGAAAGTATTCTGAAGACCAGCAAATAGAGAATAATCTCAAAGCTCAAAATCATGATGGAATTTTATAACTTTAAATAGAGCTTACACTTCACAAATACCATAATCATATATTGTTCCTAACTACTTCTCCCAAACATGTAAAATCAATCTCTTTTGATTTCTTTTGTTTTCCTAGAAGTCTCTTTCCTCAAAGCTATGAAAGGGCTTTTGTTGAGATCCCAAACAAAATACACTTAAGAAGGAATCTTGACTGTGATGTTCCTCTTTTTAAATGGAACACCAGAGAGCATGAAGATCTGAAAATGACCTGTGAGATAAGCCACTTATATTGGACAAAAACTGTCCTCTCTAACCAACTATACGGTATGTGAAAACCGGTAGAGAGGGAACACTAAGAAACCGAGGGAAGTGCCCAGGAAGTACACAAGAGTAAACAGAGTAACACAGAGGGCAAAACTTGACAAAAGGCTAAACTTCAGACAACTGGAGAAAAGTTTAAAATAACTAGTGAAAGTCCATCACAGAAAGAGAAGAGATATAAAAAGGCTTTCACAAACTCTAAAACAAATATATGTGTGTGTGGGTATATATGTAAGCCCATATATATATTATATATATATTTATAAAATATATATAAAGTTGGATCTTATTTTTACTTGGGCTTTTCTCCAAAATATATGTTAATATATGCTACAAAACTGCCCAAAAAGTCTATCTGATTCCTCAGGAGACTTTCATTCCCAAGATTCACAAGTTACATACTGTATTTAAATGCACTGAAAAATATAAATTCACGTTAGGAATACTAGATTTTTAACCTAATTTTAACTAGATTTTTAACTTTAACTTCTCCAAATCTATTCAACTATGAAGTGGGTTCCTGCAGCTAATCCCTGTATAAGGCACCCACTTCCCCCAAAACACATGCCAGCTTCTATCTAGTAAAACCTGGATAAAGTGAAGCACAAGGGCAAGAAAAGGAAATTTTCTAGGAGACTTTTCCCAGGAGGGCTACACTGCATCTGAGAGTTAGACTAGGTGGAGAGACAGGAGCAAAGACTTGCTTGGGTGTCCTTTGTTGATCTGGTGTGCACTGGCTGATTTGTCCCCCACCTTCCTGCATCTTCACAGACATGTGCTTGTTCACTTCTTTTTCCATGATGACCCCTAGCAGGGACACTGCTGAAGGGCCTCAGGAGTGAAATGTTCAACTGACAGCTCCAATTCTCCCAATCTACCTCAAAAATCTAACTCAAAAAACTTGTAGAAAATCCTAACGAGGTCAAGAAAAAAAAAACAGTCCTTGGCATACTTTTATGTTCTTCATTATACACCAATGGGACGTCAGAACATTATACTGAAAATGTTCCCACAAAATGGGAATCAATTGCCCTAATATGGCCAAGCCCTAAATATAGCCACAATTTTTTTGTTCAAAATACACTCAATTAAACTTGTGGATGGAGGAAATGGTGGTGGGCAACTGGGCAGCGAGCACAGGAAACAATGACAGTGTAACTCCACTATCTCCACCAGCATGAAAACGGCTTTAAATGTCCTTGACAAGGGCTGCCAAAGTAAAGACACCAGCAACACACATGCCCTTTTTTCTCCAGGCTTTGTTCCCTTGATCGAGTCTGGGTTACTGGGAAGGAAGAAAAGAAATTCCATACCCCGGGTCTGAAGTAATTCTACCATTCTGAGAAGGGACACAACATCACTAGTACTCAAAGCAGTGAAAGGAATAGGATTCCCTACTCAAATTATAAGGATCCAGTTAGTCTAAAGGAAACATGAGAATTTAACTAGGGTAGTTTAAAGTCCTCACAATTTACCTTCCAAACAACATCACACCCACACACCCTCACAAACACAAAATACTGATATTTAATATTCACATAACTGCAGTGAGGAGCTGTTTTCAATGAATGGAATTCAAGAAAAGCAAAATCTAGAATACAAAACTCAATCCAAAATTTATTCAAAGTTTCACTCCAAACTTCTAAAAGGTTTATTATATTGGTTCTGGACTTGTTCAATAAACTATTTTTGCAAGACATTTTGGTCAAAGAAACGTGTAGCACTCTGTCACAGTTGAAGTAGATACTCAGTTTGAAACTTTGCTGAATAAAACTTGTTAAAAGTACATGCATAAAACTTCTCAACATATGTGTGCTGAAAGGCAACATAGGACATTTTACGTCACCTGCTAAAAGTTAGGTCTTGAAAGCAGAATAACATTGAGATTTTAAAGACTGGATTCCGGGGTCAAACTGCTTGGGTCAAAACACAGGCTCAGCCACTTACTCCGGTGGATCTTGGGCATGCTGTTTAAGTTCTCTGTGGCTTTAAGTTTCCTCATCTGTAAAATGGGAGTTGTAATAGCACCTACCTCACAGGGTTGTTGAAGAAAGAAATGAAAGAAATCAACATAAACCATTTAAGTTGGTAAACGCTCAATAAATACTAGCAATTATTATTCAAAGTTGTGTGTTCACAAGGTCGGATCTATTAGATATATGCATCAGCGTTGTTAAATTAAAAACTCAACCATTTCATAAAAGCATCTTACTCCCCTTTTCCATACATCAGGCGGCATCAACCTTCAAAATGATGTGGAAATTACATACTTTCATTCATCCGTCTAAGAGCCTGTCACATAAGCAAGAGAGAAGGAAGATGCCTTTTTCGTGACTGTTGCTCCTTCCTAACTTCAAAATACTGTCACGTACACAATAGGTTGGAGCTGCCCTCAAAATGACAGCTCACAGCTTTGCAGCGCCCGCAGAGGCGCCCAGGCGGCTCTGCCGGGAAGGGGTTCACCCCAATTCACGGCGAATCTCCCATCTCCACAGCCAAGCAAGCGCACGCCTGGGAATGCCAAGGAACACAAGAGAACTCTCTGCCAGGAGGAAGGGACCCTGAGTAGTGGGGAAAGAGAGGGAGGGAGGAAAGGACCCTCCCGGTCAAAGAGGTTTCGGAGCCCCACTCGGATCAGGCGTGTCCACGATGACAAGCCCGGGACCCGGTGCCGGCGACGGGCTGCGACGTCCCGAGCGGCCCACTCCCTTCTCCTTCCCTCCCCCGGCGGGCACCGAAGCCAACTCCGGTCCCGCTCCAGTCTCGCCTCTCGGCGCCTCCTCACCTAAACGCGGGTCCTTCCTTGGAAGCCCTGCCCTGGGCAGACGCCGACGCGGAGCTGCCGCCGCTGCCGCTGCCCTTTTTGTTAAAGAGCTTCTGGAGCAGGGTCGGGGCCATGATGCTGCCGCCGCCGCTGCAGCTCCGGCCGTGGCGCTCGGGGGGCCGGCAGCTCAGCGCGCAGCCGGGGGCGGCGGCCGCGGCGGCGGGGCCATCGCGGCGGCGGCGCGGCCGCCCAGCCTTGTGGGAGCGCGGGGCCGCTGCGGCTGAGTAACTCTGCTCCGCGTCGGGGCCGCCGGAGGTCGGTCATATGACTGAGCCGGCCCGCCGCCGCCGCCTCGCGCGCTGACAGTTATCTCCTGCGGGAGGAGCCCGCAGCCCCACGGCGGCGGCGGCGCGGGAGGAGCGCGGCCGCCCCGGCGGCGGCCATTGGCCCGGCGGCCGCCCGCCCCGGGCTCACGTAACCCCGGCGGGAGGCGAGGCCCGGATCGGGCGGCCCTGTGCTCCCGGCACTCGGGGAGCAGAGGCGGCGCGGGCGCGGCGCTTAAAGGGGCCCGAGAGGCGGGGGCGGCCGCCGCGCGGAGGGGTGGGATGCCGGTGGGGCGCAGCTCCGCGAGCGGCGAGGGGTGCCGGAGGTGGCTGCATTCTTTCGAAAGCGAGGGAGCAGCTGGGCCGATCTTTGTTCTTTTGAGACAAAGCCCCTGAACTTGGGTCCTCGCTTTGTGCAGGTGCAAGTGCTCGTGTATAGAAAGCCCATGGTAGGGGAAAGGATTTAATACATGAGGTTGCTGTTTCACAGGACTGATTCGAATCTCACGACACCCAAGGTATTGGCATGTTTCTACCATACCCAGATTAGATCTCTCCGGGTTTTTTTGTTTTTTAATTGAAACTGTTTAGTCGAATTATTTGCTCTTTAGCATCTTGGGTCACTAGTTATAAAAAGTTGCTTGTGAAATTAAAAAACACATGGAATTCACTACATAGATTTAGAAAATTAAGAGAAGCTATTTCGTAACGAGAGAATGCTTTCCTAATACATATTTAACAATCAAGGCATATAATAACCTGATATCAACAGCAGAGAGCTATTATTTGATTTGGGGAAGGGAGGAGTTTTCGTATTTGAGTCGACTTTCCTACCCAGTCCCACCCAGCCTCTGTGAGAACTTTAGCCTCTGGTGTGGAACTCTCCCAACAGCCTCTGATGGTGTAGGAACGTGCCAGACTCAAACCAGCTTCTTAATCTGCCTTATAGCGTTAGCTCTTCAGTTTTTCTGCTGAGAAGTAATCGAGATAAAAGTAAGATTCCAACCCTGCCTCTCGTAGCTTCTCCTTCATGAGCAATGAACAGTGACTCACCTGGATTCTCTTAGACTTGTTCAAAGGAGATCCCTTGGAAACTCAAAAAGGCAAATGTATTTCCATGAACATCAGTAATCAAAAATACTTCTTTCTGGCTTTGGTAGGAAACTAGCTGTGAATGATGATGTGCTGAAATTTCACAAAAGTAAGGGAAAAGTGGTAGAAATTGAAATTCAGTCATTTTTTTCCCCGTTCAGATTTCTACTATTAAAATGGTGGATTAAGTGTTCATGCCAGTAAGCAGTCCTTGTTTTGCACAATGGAGTGTACACAGAACTCTGATTTGCAACGTTGGTATCTCTGTTTACTGGGAGCATCTACCTCATGGAACTGCCAGTATTGGTCAGTATCCTATGTAACAGGTATTGGCTTCATCTGGTGTGACTTTATTAAGACATGGTTCCAGGTCATGTTATGGCTGGCACTTGACCACTCTCCCTTCCCCCATCCTTGCGCAGAAAATGTCCTTTATTCTCCAAACTCAAGTGCATTCTCATGCCTACAGCTTTTGTAACTGCACACTTAAGAGGAGTTCGGCATGGTGTCCCTTGTGTCCCCCCACCTCCAAGGACTATTTCAATTCGAGCCCCAGTCCAAGTGTGCAGAATCACCCAAAAGAGGCAATTCAAAAATCAGCCTGCCCCAGACATCACCCTCAATTTTGATCTTCACTGGGCAACTATAAAGGGGGTGTGTGCATTTCAAACTATTAAGGACAGACTTCAGTTAGGCGAGAAAGAAAGGAACTACGATGGTTCCCCTCTCTCCCTTTTCTCCCTTGGCTTCCTCTCAACACCACATTCTTCCTCATTCTGGTTCTGGCCACACATCGCACTCTTAATTTTAAAAGCATACAAAAATCCTGACCAGCAAAATGTGGGGAGATAGCTGTAGGCAGCTCTCCTATCCCGGTTTCGTTATTTCTCTTCTTGTCTGTTCAAGGCCTCTTCAAAAACCCCATCTTTTGCCTGTCGTCCATTGGTCACTGCCTTACTCCCTGAAGTTCGTCATACTCCCAGTCTCCAGCATGGTCGTGTGGCTTGTCCCAATTCCATACATCTCATTTGCCTCATCCCACTCACTCCATCTTAGAAAATCTACTGGCTGGCTTCTCCTGTATGCAGCTGTCAAGAAGAGAAAGGAATAAAACAATATCCAGAATTCTTGGGAGATGACAGAATAACACTTAAGATGGGAAAGGAGGAATTGTAAGAGAGCTAACTTACTTATCCTGTTCTGTTCTGAGTCCTGCTGACAGTTCTCTCCAGTGAATGAATGTATGTTCTGGAAGTTGCTTTAGGAGTTTCACTTGTACGATTAGATTGCCCTGTACTCTATAGCCTACCTAATATCTATTACCCCTTCTTCCTAACAGAACTCCAGTTTTGTTCAGGTGTCCATCTCTCCCCTAGGCCAGCGTGCTTCAGGTAAACTGACATTATCCCCAAACTAGCTGAATGATCTGAGGGTCATTCCATTGCTTGTGCAAGGTATTGGTTCAGGAATGAGCCCGTGAGGCAATTCTAGCCAAGGAGGCAAGAAGGAAAGGAGCTAGAGAAGGAGTGATTTCTCACTCTTAAGAGAATTCTAAGGAGAGATGGGGGTGGTTGTTGTTTCTTCCTTTGGATGTTGTTTGTGTCCGTGTAATTCTACAGCTGTCTTACTAGCAGCCTGGGCATAAAACCAGTTAGTTCGGGAGAGGGCAGAGCAGAGAGGTGGAAGCAAGCTGTGTCTTGATAAGATTGTGGAGCCTCAATACGTCTACCCTAAGCTAACCTTCCCCATTTGATTGGATGATATTTCTATTATCTGAGGCCAAAAGCAGTCTGTAAGAGGGTCCTATTTTGTGTTCTCTATTGCTTGTTATGTGAAACAAATAAGCCCCTGCTTGTTTAACCCTCAGGACACCAATCATCACCAAAGGAACTACTTTATTTTTTCATAGTTTAAAAAAATTTTTTTTGAATTTTATTTGAGAGAGAGAGAACGATTGGGAAAGGGGCAGAGGGAGAAGCAGACTCCTTGTGGAGCAGGGAACCTGACATGGGACTCAATCCCAGGTCCCTATTTTTTCATATTTTTAAGTCATTTTGCAAATCATTTATAAGAAGCAAGAATAAAGGATAGTAGTGAAACAATTTTAAAATAAATTTTAATAAGAATGTAAACATAGTGGGGCACCTGGGTGGCTCAGTCAGTTAAGCGTCTACCTTCAGGTCAGGTCATGATTCCCGGGTCCTGGGATCAAGCCCCACATCTGGCTCCTTGCTCAGCCAGGAGCCTGCTTCTCCCTCTCCTCTGCCTGCCACTCCCCCTGCTTGTGCTCTCTATCAAATAAATAAATAAATAAAATCTTTTTAAAAAAAAGAATTTGAACATAGCAAATTCAAATTTTTATCCTATATTTTCCTGCAATTAAAGAAATATTACCCTAAATGGGCCATGTCTTTTTTTTTTTTTTTTAGGTAATCCCATGCCCATCGTGGGGTTCAATGCTGAGATCAAGAGTTACATGCTCTGCCGACGGAGGCCAGGTACCCCAAGCCATATCCTTTACAACTATTGATCAGTCAATATATATGAACCAGGAACAAAATCATCTCATAAATATTGACTCCAAATTAAGAATACATCTCTAATGTGCTAGTTTATTCTTACTTTTGCTGCTTCTTGCACTTGAATCAACAAAAATACTTTTGAAAATGGTGGCTTGAAATCTTGTTGAAAAGAAGATAGCTATCTTCTTAGCTATAAAACATGTTCATATTTTTTATTATAATAATATTTTTTTATTATATTATGTTAGTCACCATACAGTACATCCCTGGTTTCTGATGTAAAGTTTGATGCTTCATTAGTTGTGTATAACACCCAGTGCACCATGCAATACGTGCCCTCCTTACTACCCATCACCAGCCTATCCCATTCCCCCACCCCCCTCCCCTCTGAAGCCCTCAGTTTAAAACATTTTCATATTTAGATTTATAAACAACGATTAGAACTAACGATTTAAACACATTGGACTTCTTAAACTTATACAAGGTATGTCAATTATATCTCAGAAAAACTGGAGGAAAAAAGAATTAGCAATTCAGTTAATTTTTCCTCTCTACGTCATGATTTCCTTCCATTCACCTTTGCGTATACATTGCCTTTAGCATTTGTTGACTTGTAAACTGTATCAACTATGTATGATGCAAAACATCAAAAAAGATGACAAAGTACATCTTTTTTGGATGGCTCAGGTTCTTGTTGCAAAATATTGAATAATGAAGTCATTCCTGTTGAATGGATAAGAATACCATATTTCCTTTTTATCTTTAAATATATATTGTTGAATTATCAGTTCTTGAGTTTGAGAGAATTTAGGATATCATCATCTAAAGACTCATCATCTGGGGCTGCCTGGCCCAGTTGGTAAAGCATGCAACTCTTGGTCTCGGGGTTTTGAGTTCAAGCCCCACATTCGGTGTAGAGATTACTTAAACACACACACACACACACACACACACACACACACACACACAGATAAAATATTTTAAAAATAAATAAAGACTCATCATTTGGTATTCCGCTTGTGTGATAAACTTCACCATCATCATTAAAGTCTAGTGTCTTTTTGCATTTATTTTCTGATTTTTCTGATACTTTTGAAGTGTTTTCTTCTATCAGTTTCTTTTCTTTGCCATTATGGAACAAAACATGAAATTTCTGAATTCTCACCAGTGATTAATAAAAGGTTTAATAAAAAACTACAAAGATAATGTTTCCAGATTTTTTTTATACCTTCTTAAAAGATGAGATAGTGCTTTGGACAACATAATAAGATAATAGAAGAATGATGTAATAGTGATAATTTATTTTACCATTGAATCAATGTTCTAGGCAATTCCAAATTGTTGTCTTCTTATGTTGTCTTCTCTAGCATAATGGGGCATTGTTGTTGACTAATGTTGAAATAATTCCTAGAATGATAATACAGCAAAATGGTTAAAGCTAAAGAAAATTAAGATCACTAAGATCCCATAAATTATAAAAATCTTCAATGTACCCATATGGTAATTGCAAAACAGAATAAGTTATTACATTTTTTAAGTACATTTACTTTTTGTTTTTTGGGAAAAATAGGAGTTTAGGAAAACTCATAAAATATCCATCCTTATAAATAGGTGGAACCTCTCAGAAAAGAAACTCAAACTCTAAAATTGGATCCAGTGGACTCTTGATGGTGCAAGGGTTAATCCACAGTAAATGACTCTGTGATATTTGCAGCAGAACTCAATCCACCTGATAATCTCACTATACCAATCAGTGACCTCCATGATGCCAAAATCAAGGGACATTTTCATGTCTTCTTTGCAATCATATAATTTACCATTTCCTCCTCTTTGAAACCCTTATTTTTAGTACTTATAGACCTCTTCTAGTTTTAAACAACCTGACCAGCTACTCCCTCAGTCTCTTCTGGAGGGTCCTCCTCTCCCCATCCTTTAAAATATGAAACTCAGCGTTTCTCTTCTCCTCTCATTCGTACTCTCCCTCTCCCTAGATAAGTTCATCCATTCCTGTGACTTTAAATGCCATCTATATATTGACGATACCTAACCTTTTACCTCCAATCCTAACCTCCATTCTAGATCTTTATAACCAGCTATCTACCTGATGTGTCCAAATGGATAACTGACAGGCATCCCACATTGAACTCTCAATTGTTTCTTGTTCCAAAGCCTGCTTCTCTTGCCTTTTTCCTCTTTACACATTTATAACATCTGCCTTTACACATTTGTTTACAATAGAAACCTAGGAAGCATCCTTAACCTTTTGCTTTCTCTCCTCATCCAAAATATTTCTCACATCCATTTTTCTCCCTGTCCATTGGTACTACCCTAGTCCAAGTCAGCATTATCTCCTGCCTGCAAGGGTTGTAATTGGTTACTTTCTTGCCCCACCTCAAATCTATTCTGCATGCAGCTGCCATTGGGATAATTTAAAAATATAAATTGTTTCTTGTCACTTCTTTGATTAAAACTTTTTAGTGGCTTCCCATCGCACTTAGTAAAATCCAAAATTCTTCACATAATCTTCTATATAATTAGGTCCTTCCCTCCATCTCCAAACTTATCTCACATCCCCCCCCCCCACTCACTTGCCATCCTCCAGCCACACTGGTGTATTTTCATTTCTTCCACCAGGCCTCCTCTGCCAGGAATGCCCCCACCCCCAGCTCACAACTCCATCTGAATAATTATTTATCTTTCAGTTCTCAATTTAATGTCACTTACCCACATCGATTGTCTGACTCTCTCAGTCTACATTCTTAATTAAGGACTCTTTTTCCCTCCAGTGTTTGTTATAGCACCCTTTTCTGTTCCTTTAAAGCACTTATCAGGGGTGCCTGAGTGGCTCGGTCGGTTAAGCTTCTGCCTTCAGCTCAGGTCATGATCCCAGGGTCCTGGGATTGATCCCCGCATCGGGCTCTCTGCTCAGCAGAGAGCCTGCTTCTCCCTCTCCCTCTGCCTGCCACTCCCTCTGCTTGTGCTCTCTCTCTGTCAAATAAATAAAATCTTAAAATAAATAAAATAAGGCATTTATCACAATTTATAATTAACCAATAAATAAATATATAGCACCTTTGTTTCCCTCCAGACAAACATATTCCTTTAGGTCATGAGACTATGTCTGTCTTGTTGACTAATATGCCTGGCACATGGTGTCTTCTCAAAAGTACGTTTGTTGACCTCATGAATGAATGAATGAATGAATGAGCCAATGAATGAAGTTCACAGTCCCTACTGCATGTAAGCTCTAGACCCTCACAAAAGAATTCTCTGTAATAATCACTAGATGAGGAAAACTTCCTGAACTTTTTCCACTTACTTTGGTTGGAAAATCAGATCACTGCTGGCCAATTGTAAGTCCCCATTAGGAAACTGATCGTTCATGGGGCTTACACTTTTGTTCCCAATTTCCTGGTTTAAACTTGAAGCGCTTTTGCCTGAGCATGACCAAATTGGTTCGGCAGAGAGTCCTGCCCCAGGTGTGGATTTTGTTTGTCTAATTTGCTTAACATTTACTAGTGCCAGCTGCTATTCCTCTCATCAGCCCTTGCACCAAAGCCCCTTCCTGAGACGAAGCATACTCTATCAGTTAGGATGCCTTTTGCTGCAAGTAACAGAAACTCCAACCCAAACTGGAAAGAACAAAGAAGGGATGTTTTCTGTCAGAAAACAAAAGGTCGGGGTCAAAAGGTCAGGGTCCAAGCATGGTACATCAGAGTTCTGACGCTGCTTCTCTAGGTTTCTTTTGGCTCAACTTTCCTCTGCATGTGGGATTCTTCTTCAGGCTGATAGCAATATGGTCACCAAAGCTCCTGGGATTCTGTGCAGATGGAACAACATTCAACAGAAGATGGGGGTGGTCTCTTCCCATGTGTCTTACTTTCTCGGAAGCTCTACAGAATTTCATCATTGGCAAGGGAAATATGGCTTTACCATGATTAGCTTTGATTAATGGGGAGATTTCCTAAATCACGTGGGGAGGGTGAAGTCACTGGAACAAAATCAAAGATCTAACAAAGAGAAGTGCAGAGTGGGGAAAGTGACTGTTGGGTAAAAAACCAAGAGAATTGGCCACATATGCATTCATTTATACATGATAAAATGCAGGCAGCTGTATTTTCCCTGAGTGTTTTTCAAGAACCCACCACACCATCACTAAGGATTCTTAGTCTAGCCTACAGATTCTTTTTTTTTTTTAAGATTTTATTTATTTATTTGTCAGAGAGAGAGAGAGCACACTTGCATGAGGCAGAGAGAGAAGCAGGCTCCCTGCTGAGCAAGGAGCCTGCTGGGGAGCTTGATCCCAGGAGCTTGGGATCATGACCTGAGCTGAAAGCAGATGCTTAACTGACTGAGCCATCCAGGCGTCCCAAGACTGTGGATTCTTGATCTCCAACTCCATGCATGGAATCTGTGAGATGATAAGCACCAGATACGTGTTTTGTTTTTGTTTTTAAACAAAGTAAATGTAAAAATGTTGATAAGACACTGTTGCTTTTCGGTTTAAAAAATGCCCACAAGATACTTCCTTCTTCTAAACTTTTCAAAAACAGTTTCTTTTTCAGATCATGATTCAGAAAATATTTACCTATTTATTATTGCCTCTGAGGTATGTAACTTTGGTCTAGGCACTCAGTAAAAGCTTGTTCAATTAATCTGTGGACTTTATTTCACCTCCATAGGTGAGGTATTGGGAAAGGCACAGAAATTTTCTCCCATACACTCATTCACACTCAAAAAATAATGATCCACAGTGCATTAAATTTAGAAAATATTGAAAAGTACAAAGATGAATATAATAATACATCCAAAGATAAATAGAAATAGCTACAGTTAGGGATGCCTGGCTGGCTCAGTCGGTGGAGCATGAGATGCTTGGTCTCAGAGTCGTGAGTTCCAGCCCCATGTTGGGAGTAGCGATTACTTAAAATAAATAAATAAATAAATAAATAAATAAATAAATAAATAAATGTAGGATTTATTTTTTAAAGAATAGCTACAGTTAACATGTTTGTGATCTTCCTTCCTGTCCTTTTTTTCCCTTTCTTATTCATTTGTTTGACAGGAATTTTTTTTTAATAATATTTTTTTATTATATTATGTTAGTCACCATACAGTACATCCCTAGTTTTTGATGTAAAGTTCCATGATTCATTACTTGCGTATAACACACAGTGCACCATGCAATACGTGCCCTCCTTACTACCCATCACCAGTCTATCCCATTCCCCCACCCCCCTCCCCTCTGAAGCCCTCAGTTTGTTTCCCAGAGTCCATAGTCTTTCATGGTTCATTCCCCCTTCTGTTTACCTCCCCCTTTCTTCTTCCCTTTCTTCTCCTACCAACCTTCCTACTTCTTATGTTCCATAAATGAGTGAAACCATATGATTATTGTCTTTCTCTGCTTGACTTATTTCACTTAGCATAATCTCCTCCTGTCCCGTCCACGTTGCAGCAAATGTTGAGAAATCGTTCTTTTTGATGGCTGAGTAATATTCCATTGTGTATATGGACCACATCTTCTTAATCCAGTCGTCTGTTAAAGGGCATCTTGGCTCCTTCCACGATTTAGCTGTTGTGGACAATGCTGCTATGAACATTGGGATGCATATGGCCCTTCTCTTCACTACATCTGTATCTTTGGGGTAAATACCCAGTAGTGCAATTGCTGGATCATAGGGTAGCTCAATTTTTAACTTTTTAAGGGAACTCCACACTGTTTTCCAAATTGGCTGTACCAACTTGCATTCCCACTGACAATGTAGGAGGGATCCCCTTTCTCCACATCCTCTCCAACATTTGTTGTTTCCTGCCTTGTTTGACAGGAATTTTTATTTCAGAATCTGATGATCCCGCAGTCAATACTTCAACAAACATCATAGTTTGTTTTTCTTAAATCATTAATTCTACGTAAATTCATCAGTTCGTGTATTTAGTCAGCAGTCATCCAGTATTTCAACTATGTTCTAGCCAGTGGCCCTCAAGTGTGTGTTGCCCAAGAAATACCTTAGAATTCTGCTTAAAACAGTGATTTGTCTAGAGTATTTGGCCTCTACCTCTCCCCCTTCCCGCCCCCCCACCACTTCTTCAAATCTCTCTAAAATGACATCAAAGGAATAAAAAAGAAAAGGTATTAGCTTACAAAGAACAAAGATAAGAAGAGGGCAAGACAGTGATTACAGATTTTAATAAGTGTTTGGTCAAGGATAAGTGTTTGGTAGATGGAAAGTGGATGAAGGAGTAGTAATTAATTGAACAGAGAAGAAGAATTCAAAACATAAGAATGAAGAAGAGGGGGGCACCTGGATGGCTCAGTCCTTAAGCATCTGCCTTCGGGTCAGGTCATGATCCCAGTGTTCTGGGATCGAGCCCCGCATGGGGCTCCCTGCTCAGCGGGAAGCCTGCTTCTCTCTCTCTCCCCCTGCTTGTGTTCCCTCTCTCGCTGCCTCTCTCTCTGTCGAATAAATAAATAAAATCTTAAAAAAAAAAAAAAAGAATGAAGAAGAGGGCCAGTTCCCATCAGAGGCTCTGTAAAGCCTCAGCATTTGGGACCTGCCAGGTCCCTGAAGGGGAAGTGGGTGCAGGCTGAAAATAGGAGGGATAGGTAAAGGTCTACATATGAAATAGACCCCCAGGTTCCTTTCTATACTCAACCTGCCCAGCCAATTTTTGGTCAGTGGATCAGAAAGGAGGCATTAAGTGAATGTTCAGTTCCCAGAGAAATAGAATGATGACAGAGAACAGAGAAAAGCTCTCCAGACATTCACAACTAGGGGAGTCCAATAAAAAGCTGGTTCATTACTAGAGCATCTACTTGTGAATTTCCCAAATCAGTACTATACACAGGGAATTCTAGTAAAATGTTAGAATCACGAGAAATTTTATGAATACCTCCAACAGGGTAAGAAAAGTACACATAAAAGTGAAAGGGATCTGGAGGGATTAGAAACAATGCAAGGAGAAAAGGACTTAAAACCATAACTGATTATCATCATCAAAGAGACAAAAGGATATCTATTTATAAAACAAAAACAAAAAGTGACCAAAAAAAAAAAAAAAAAGGAAAACATAAAGAAAGAGCTCTTAAAAATAAAATCTATGGTGGTGTAAATTGAATATTCAATACAAACACTGGATGATAAATTTGGGAAAGATGGAAAACAGAGGAGGAAAGATGAGAACATTACAGAATCCATTCAGTGACTTACTAATATGAGTTTCAAAAAGAGAGATCAGGGGTGCGTGGGTGGCTCAGTTGGTGAAGTGTCTGCCTTCGGCTCAGGTCATGATCCTAGGGTCCTGGGATCAAGGCCCACTTCGAGCTCCCTGCTCAGTGGGGAGTCTGCTTCTCCCTCTCCCTCTGTCTGCCGCTCCCCCTGCTTGTGCTCTCTCTCTCCCCCCTCCACCCTCTCTGTCAAATAAATAAATAAAATCTTTTTAAAAAAAGGGATCAGAGAAAACAGAGGGGAACAAATCAACAGAGAAATAATAGAAGAAAATTTCCCAGATAGGACTCACCCAGAACAACAAATTTTTTTAAAGACCCACTTCAAGGCATGTCATTGTTACATTTCAGAACGCCTTGGTTAAGGAAAAGAATTCTAAAACCTTTCAGAGAAAAAATGCTGATCACAAAAAAATGGAATGACTTAGAATAGCATTGGAATTGCTACTAACCACTCCTGATGGTAGAAGACAATAAAGCACTACCTTAAAAATTCAGAGGAAAAACTATTTTCAGCCTAGAATCCTTTATGAAACTAAACTGTAACTCAAGTAACATAGAATACACAAAATTTTCATATATACAAGATCACACACATTATACCTCCATTCTTTCTTGGGAAGCTGGAAGATGTATTTTAGCAAAATAGGGGATTAAAATATGAAAATGGAAGATAAAGGAGAAGATCCTAGAAAGAAAAGCAGCAGGGAAAGTTGTAAAGGGGCAGGAAGGAATGTCCCAGGACTTCTAGAAAACAGCCAGGCCAGAGAGGAGGAGGAGGAGGGAAGAAGGCTCCAAGAGTAGCTCAGAAAAATGGAATAGAAGTTGTTGAGCATAAAGAACATATTATTAATAAGTATATGGCAGAGATGCCAGAACATTGGGGGAAAATTAACAATGGGTAGATGGAAAACCAAACAAATGATAAAATGAGGCAATTATTAACTTCAGAAAAATGGAAAGCTTATACAGGAAAAGAGGTGTGATTGCAACGCATTACTTGGCTCAGTGAACAATATTTATATAGTTTCAATGATGTAATGCTGACTATTGATTTCACAAAAAAATCGATATAATTATATTGGGGGTTAGAAGAAGAAAAATAGAGTTGGGAAGCAATATTCTAGTATTTATTCACAATGTCAGGACATCAACAGGCAAATCAAGGAACAGCTACATAAGCATATAAAGATATGGAGGAAAATTATCAGTGAAATTAGCTAGAAAAGTTGAGGGTGTTAACCTGTCATGCTTGGAGTGGGCATGGGGAAGGGTGGGGTAGGAGACTGCTGGTTTTAATCATAAGCCTTGCAGTATTATTTGACTTTTAAAATGATACACATGAATGTGCTTGTGTGTGTATGTGAATGTGTGTGTGTTTTTTCCTTTGATAAAAAAAACAGTTTATTTTGGGGGTGCCTGGCTGGCTCAGTTGGTAGAGCACGTGACTCTTGATCTTGGAGTTGTGAGTTTTTTGAGCCCCACATTTAAAAATAGAGTCTTTAAAAAAGATAGTTTAGGGGCCTCTGAGTGGCACAGTCGGTTAAGCATTCGACTCTTGGTTTCAGCTCAGGTCATGATCTCAGGGTCTTGAGATCAAGTCCTGCATTGGGCTCTGAGCTCAGTGAGGAGTCTGCTAAAGTTTCTCTTTTCCTCTCCCTCTGCTCCTCCTCTCTCTCTCTCTCTCCCTCTCTCTTTCAAACAAATAAAAAAATCTTTAAAAAAGGGTTTATTTTTAAATAGTCTCACCTGTGGACATTGTTAAACGTCTTCTTTCTGAGCGTGCTCCTATGCAATTCCAATCCAGTAAGTCTGCAGTGGGACTCAGGAATCTGAACTTTTAACTAGAACCTCAAGAAGTTTGGAGGCAGATCGTTCATGGATGATATTTTGAGAAATCTCATCCCGATCTGCTGAAATTATATATAAAATTTCATAACAATGTGCAGTTTTTTGGAAGGAGTCCATAATTTTTAGATTCTCTTTGATTCCTCAAACCCGAAAAAGTTTAAAAATTGATATTCTATGTCTGCCTTCTACTTTCCTTCCAAGAATAATTGAGATTCCATTAATTATTTAAGGTTGAAGCACAGCTAATTATTGTTACAGTGAATTAAACACTTCATAGAACTCATTACATAAGCACGAATTGAAAGCATTGGCAAAATTCTTAGTCAATTGCTTAGTATATTACCAAGGTAAATACCAGTGCATTACTACTGCAGTAAATTGAATATAAATCTAGTAGCTTGAAAAATTTCATACAAATCCGTTAGTACGTACCAGTGGCGTTGACTAAATCTATAGTTAAATTTATTCGGCTGAAAAAAATGTTCATTTATGGCCATTTGACAATCTTGTATTTTTAACAAATTCAGTAATTTTATGGTGAAAGCCAGCCTTCCTCCAACTTAGGCTTTTAGCCTTTTAAAAACTAATTTTTTAGTTTTGGGTCCCTGCCCTCCTTGGGAGCTTTGTACTATCACTTTGCTACTGCTCAATAAACCTTGTTTTGCTGCCCATAAATAAATACTGATTTTTCTCTATAAAACATTACAAGAATTCATGAGATGTGATTTGGATTAAACTAGACAGCAAAATGTGATTTCAGATTAATTGCTACAAGGAATTAAATTTTATTTTATTTTTTCTTTAAACTTTATTCAGTAAGTTAAAGAAATGAATTTTTTAAATTTTAGTGACTATAAAAGGTATAAAATATTTTAAAAGATAAATCACAAAAATCATCACAAACCAGGAGCTAACAAGTTAGTATGTGTTGTATGGACAATAATGTACAACATGACCATTATTAGTCATTTAAGCTGATTATGCACCCATTTGCATAGCAAATGTCCCTTCTTCATATATCAAGTCATCTCTGATATTCTTAGGTACAGCACACCATTTCTTAAAAATAATAGCAAGGCCATCCATAGCATTGACTGTGTCCCGGACCTTGTTCTAAGCATTTTCCTTGCAGTATCTCATTTAACTCTGACACTAGCAGTATGAGGAAAGTGTTATTATTATCCCTATTTTACAGACAAGAAAATTGACCCGCAAAGTTATATAGCTGTACACAGTCAGCGAACGGCTGAGCTGTGATCTGAACTCATCAATCTGGCACTGGAATCTGTCCTCTTAACTGCTCTGCTGTACTCCCCCAATGCATATTAATGTAGAACAATCACATAAACAATTACATCAATATGTATGGTAACTTCTTAAATATAGATGTTTTAAAGATGCATCTTAAAAGAAAAATATCACTATGAAAAAAATTGTTTTCATTGTTTTCACAGAACACCTTTAAACCTCATGTTTCAGGGAACACGTTTTCTGAAATGATGGTTTAAGTAATGGTTTGAAATTTTCATTTCCATCGTTCCTTTTCGGCTGGGTCCTTCTCTCAGCCCCTTCTGAATTTACTTGCCTCCCCTGAGCTGCTTCTTTTTCAAGACATAATAGGAAGACACCTTCATGCAACCCTCTGTCTACAAATGCTTACTTAACAAGCCTGCATTTCCTGTTCCTCCCACCCCCAATTAAATGCTTAATCTTTGAGCTACAATTCTCAATTGTTTTCCAGTCAAGGTGTAAATGAGAGTTAAATATCACTACATTCCATTTTTTGGGAAAAAAAATGTTAAACCATATTACATCAGTGTAAAGAACATATATCATATGAAATCTAAGTGTCCTAACAAAGTGGCACCTCTTCTTTAATAGCCAGAAATTTTTGCATCACTGTTTGATATCCTTGAACCAATATTTCTACTTCAATTCTCCCACTTGATTTTATCTTTTTTTTTCAAGACTTATTTATTTTAGAGAGAGAGAGAGCGAGCCAGGGGAGGGGCAGAAGGAGAGAGAGAATCTAGAGCACACTCCCCGCTGAGCTTGGAGCTGAGGTGGGACTCCATCCCAGGACCCTGAGATCAGGAGCTGAGCCAAAACCAAGAGTCAGTGGCTCACCTGACTGAGCCACCCCAGGTGCCCCATCCCACGTGATTTTATCTTAAAACATTTATATTTGAAAACCTTTGATTATTTGATTATTCCTGGGTTAATTAAAGCTCTAAATATTAAAAAACTCTATCAGTTTAATTATTAGTAATACAAAATTTATCAATGTAACAAATCTGTAATTCTTTTCTTTTTAAGATTTTATTTATTTATTTGAGAGAGAGGGAGAGAGAGCATGAATGGGGGTAGGGGAAGAGGGAGAAGCAGACCACCCCCCCAACCCCCCCACCCCCGAGTGCTGACCCTGACTCAGGGCTCCATCACAGGACACTGAGACCATAACCTAAGCCACAGTCAGACACTCAACCGACTGAGCCACCCAGGTGCCCCAACAAATTTGTAATTCTTAAACAAAAAATTAAATTGTGTTGTAAATGCATTTCTCAGTGACAGATGGAGCTAGATTCAATTTTACTCACTCTATGGATAAAGATTACTCATGGTGTGAATGAGACTGGTTCAACATTTATTTATGCTTTTCGTTTGTTTTTATAGTTATAAATGCTGAGAAACTTCATTTACAAAATAAGGAGATGAGAATTCAAGGAATTTTGTTACAGCATTATAATTTTTTCCATCCAAGTTTTATTTTAAAAATCACTGTGTTCTATCATTATAAATTAGACTGGTGTCCAGCATGTGGAAAACCCTCTGTTGGAAGTTAGCATTAAGTCTCAACTGTTTTTAATGGACTTTTTATTCTCTTCTATTTGTTTTTTCCTTTCCAGTTAATTATCATGCTCTGTAATTATTATAGATTTAAAGGATATTTTGATATCTGTCAAGGGCCAGTCCATCACTCTCAAAATTATTTTGGCTCATATTTACAGTTCCCAAAGGTTTTTATGATCAACTTGTCAAGTTTTAAAATTTGGGGTTAGTATATTTATTGAAGTGCACTGAATTTTAGATTAATTTGGGCATGTTTGATATTGCTCCAATACTGAGTTTTCTCATCTAGGATCTCAACAAGTCTCTCCATTTATGCAAGCCTTCTTTCATGTCCCACAGTAAAGTTTTATGGTTTCCTTCATATTTCTTTCTGAATGTAAGATAACACAAATACTTTGACCACTTTAAGTGCATTCCTTCTTTCTTTGTCCTCTCTTACTTCTTTCTTTCCTTATTCTTTTTCTCTTGCTATTCCAAATAGATTATAAACTTGCACAGGATTGGGACTGGATTGTCCTGATAACCTCCTAAGTGGTTAAAACTTTGCTAGAATGGTTGCTAAGGAAAGAAATACTTGTTGAATAAATAAATGAATGAAAGGCTTGATTCATAAACTAGAAATGCAACAGGAAGAATCTGGGGGATATTCCAGGAAAGGCCTCAAAAGAATTAAAATTCCTTAAAATGGATGGCAAATTATGGCTTGGTTATACCACAGGACAGATTTGACAAGCTATTCGAGATATCTATATCTATATCTATATATTTTTAATTAAAGAGATAAAATGACCTAGATATTAGATAAATTCTCCTACTATGGATTCACTCAGAGACCAGAGGAGATAAAATATATGCTTCTGATTTCCTCAGACTTTGAGAAAAATGCAAAAGTTTTTCTACCTGTGAGGTTTTCTGAAACATTATTGAATATCAAGGATAATTTAAACTTTTTTTTTT
Source organism: Ursus arctos (assembly GCF_023065955.2). Taxonomy (NCBI): domain Eukaryota; kingdom Metazoa; phylum Chordata; class Mammalia; order Carnivora; family Ursidae; genus Ursus; species Ursus arctos. Next base: position 46,248,415 of record NW_026622775.1, on the reverse strand, counting down.
TTTAAGAATGTCTGCTGCCTAAACATCACAGACTTAGTCTTTTAAATAAGGAACATTTTAAACCCAAAGACTAAGAGGTATTAGGGGTGGAGAAGGAATTTTTGAGAGGAGCCCTTCTGTACGTTTTGTCTGTCACTTCAACCACTCACATGTCTGTTGCCTGAAAGAATATCATCCATGCAAACTAGTCCCATCCTCCTTTGCTTACCTGTTACCTTGTAGACAGAGCCATGGAGGTCAGTAGACATTGATGTGGGCTAGGAAAAGGAAAAGGGCTCAGAGTCACTGTACTTGGGGCAGGGGTACACGGGGGCGGGGGGGGGGGGAGATGAGGCATACATTTTTTTTTTTTAAAGATTTTATTTATTTGACAGAGAGAGACACAGCCAGCGAGAGAGGAAACACAACCAGGGGGAGTGGGAGAGGAAGAAGCAGGCTTCCCGCTGAGCAGGGAGCCCGATGTGGGGCTCGATTCCAGGACCATGGGATCACGCCCTGAGCTGAAGGCAGACGCTTAATGACTGAACCACCCAGGCGCCCCTGAGGCATACATTTTTGAGGCACTAGAGAGGTTGCACCAGCCGTGACCCTCTCTGTTCTGGAGTTAGAAATCGAAAGTGAATAAAACTTCTTAGGCAGCAGGAATTCATTGTGACAGAAAGTTCCACCGACCCAAGACTCCTGCCACAGCTTAATGAACAGAGCCTGGGGAGTGTGAGGAAAGCACTGATCTTGTTGCTGTGTGGTCCCAAAGTGAAGCTGAGGAGCCACCTGAAAATGTCAGAAGCTTTCATCCAGAAGCCTGAGGAAAGCCCTGCCCTTCCTCAAGAGAGGGAAGTCCTTTAACATGACAGCTATTTTTCTTAGTCTTTGGAAGAATTCACACCACTCCTTCCCCCAGCTTTGTGTGCGGTGGTGGGAGCAAAGAGGTGATCTCAGAATTTCTAGAAAGGCCTTAGTCCTCCCTATCCAACAACAGGCACAGCCTTGCTAACATTATCTAACTTGAAACCATCAGGATTAATCACATTATCCCTTTATCCCTGTTTACATCATCACTGCAAGAAGCCAGTGGACTCCCAGGTCATCCTCTAGCTCCTTTACTCCAATTCCCATACAGCTCTTAATCTCATTCTCCTCCCTTCTTCCACCCTCCCCTACTCTCAAAATGTGACCCCTGTGCTCACTATAATGCCCAGTCTGTCAGCAGCAAAATTCCTACAGGCTCTCAACCTGCTCTGCGAAAGTCCCCTTTCACTGTCCTGCTCCAGCTGAAATCTGAATCTCCCCAGGAGATTCCTCCTTCCCCCGTAGCCCTCTCTAGTGGTGGCCCTTTTCTCTACCATCTCTACCGCACCCTACCCGACTACAGAGTGAGGGTGCTCCTTGCTCCTCATTGCCATTTTCAAACCCTCTCCCCACCAAATCCCCAGCTTTGAACCACATGTCATCAGATATACCACTTACTGTCTCTTATTGTCACTTGCCCTTATTTCTGAGTTTAGCAGCTGACTCATGGTCACTTTCTCCAGTGGTGCTCCTAACATAATTCTAGGTAATTTCAATATTCATTTGGTCAGATTTCAAATATCCTGGCCTTAGTTCCTTGACTTCTTCTTCCTATAATTTTGCCTTTCACTCTTTATCAGTCACTCACTATGAAATCATACTGTAGACCTTGGCATTATCTGTAACAGTAACCCCTTCATGTTCTCAATGTCAAGCATCCCTCTAGTACCACTACTCCCTCCAGAGCCCTGACTCCTACAGCCTTCTCTTCTGCCGAGACCTACAGTCCCTTGACTCAACCACCTTTCAGTTATGCCTCATTCTCCTCAGATCCTCTCATAGCCTCATCACGTAGCATTAAATCCCGTGGTCAGTTATTAGAATCAGTTCCTTACAGGGAGTTCTAATTATTTGCTAAAATCTATCCTCTTGTCTTCCAAAATCAGAGCATTGTAGCTAAGCACAGAGCTGACCATACACACCACATTTCTCAGGCTTCCTTGCATTTAACTGTAGCCATAGGACTAAAATTTTGCTAATAGAATATGAGCCTAAGTAATGTGTGGGGCCTGCAGGCTAGGCCCTTAAAACAAGGGCAATGCTTGCTCCTTAACACTCTCCTTCCCCCTCCTGATAACTGGGAAAAGGTGTGCCTGCTACCCAGTTTCCAGGATTGAGTTGAGAAAAAAAAGTTCTGGGTCATGAAAGAGAAATTAAGGTAGAAGGCCCCTCAGTCCCTAAATGAGACTGAGACTCAATGGCCTGGAATGGTCATTTCTGCTTAAAATTGAAATAAAATCTGCCTTAAGTCACAGAATTAATGTTGGGTTGCTTTGTTACAGCAACCTAGCTCTATTCTAAACAACTCGCCACTCCCTTGGTGATCCATCATTTGCTAATACTCACCTGGCAAAACCATTCATGGAAGCTGGCCAGAGAAAACCCCTGCTGCTTAGTCTTACTTTCAATTCTTGGCCACTGAATTGCATTCGGCTTTATTTATTTATTTATTTTAAATATTTTTATTTATCTATTTGACAGAGAGAGAGAGAGAGTCAGCAAGAGAGGGAACACAAGCAAAGGGAGTGGGAGAGGAAGAAGCAGGCTTCCCGCCGAGCAGGGAGCCCAATGCGGGGCTCGATCCCAGGACTCTGGGATCACGCCCTGAACCGAAGGCAGACGCTTAACGACTGAGCCACCCAGGCACCCCTGCATTTGGCTTTAAATGCTGCCTGACAATCATATCATATCTCCTTGGTACACTCAGTCTCCCACTCTTCTAGATAAACTATTCTCCTTTCTCAAACTTCCAACACCTTCCCCTCATTCTCACTCTTACCTGATAACCCTGCATTGTATTTCATTGAGGGAATTGAAGGCTTCAGAAGAGAGTTTCTTTTTAATATTTTATTTATTTATTTGAAAGAAAGAGAGTGCACGTGCACAGGAGCAGGGGTGAGGAGCAGAGGGAGAAGGAGAAGCAGACTCTCCATTGGGCAGGGAACCTGACGTGGGACTCAATCCCAGGACCCTGGGATCATGACCTGAGCCAACGGCAGCCGCTTAACTGACTGAGCCACCCAGGCGCCCCTCAGCATACATTTCCTACAGATAATGACTGTAAAAAATGACAGTCACGACACCAACTTAATATCCAACAAATCTAAATACATGATCAGAATTTAAATTTCCTATATTGTCTCAGAAACATCTTTTTATAATATATCTGCTCAAATCAGGCTCTAAACACATTATATTTGGCTGGTATGTCATTCAAGTCTTTCTTCTTCTCTAAGTTTCCCTCCACCCTTTTCTCATGCCATATATATCATGCCATATTATATGTATATTTATTTATTTTTTTTAAGGTAATTTTTCCTGTATAAGTTTCCACATTCTGGAGTTGACTGTTTACATCCTCATGATGTCATCTAGCATGTTCTTCTCTCCTGTATTTCCTAGAAACTGGTAGTCCTATCTTGAGGCTTGATTCTCTGCTTTCTTCAATCCATTCCAGTCACACATTCACCCTACTACTACTGTGTGTGTGTGTGTCAAGTTCATCGATGACCCATATTGCTAAATCTAATGGCCCATTCTCAAGCCTTGATCCATTGGTAGTATTTAAATTGATCACTTCATCCTCCTTGGTGCTTTTCCTTTATTTGGATTATAGGACACCACACTGTCATAGTATTGCCTTGACTTACTTGTTGCTCCTTTTCAGTACTTTTGCTGGCTCCTGTTTACCATTGCTACCTCTAAATGTTAGAGTGCTATAGGATTATGTTTTGGTTCTCTTCTCTATCTGCACTAAGTCCATTGGTGATCTCACCCAGTTCTCAGGCTTTAAGTACCATTTTATACATGCTAACTTTCTAATTTATAGCTTTAGGCTGGATCTCTTCCAAGAAATCCAAATTCATTATGGCCAACTGTTTATTTGACATAATAACCATTTGAGTGTCTAACAAGCTCCTCAACTTGATCATGTCCATAATTTGACACATGACCTTCCTCCAAATCTGCTCCTCTCTTAGAATTCTCCATTCTATTTGATAGAACTCCATCTTTCCAGTTGTTCAGGTAAAAAAAAAATCTTAGAATAATTCTAGGTACTTTCTTTCTCTCCATCCCAAATAGACTCTGTCAGCAAATCCCAGTCTGGTCATCTTGCTTCAGTCCATTGTCATCTCTTGCCTCTTATCATAGCCTCCTAACTGATATCTGACCTACTCCTTTGTTTTATTAGGACAGCTGGAACGATCTTTTAAAAAATGTAGGTCACATCAGGTCACTCCTTTGCTCAAAATAGTCCAGTGACTTCCCTACTTCTTTATAGTAAGAGTTGAAGAACTTAAAATGACCTATGAGACCCTACATATCTTGTTCTAATACTTCTCTGACATTTCTCCCAATATTCTACCTCCATGCTTATTCTACTCAGGCCATGCTGGCCCTCTTACTGTTTCTATCACATACCTTCTCTCAATTCACCTTAGCATTTGGTGTTTTGCTTGGTATGTTCTTCCCACAATATCAGCATGGCTCGCTCCTTCAAAAGGTAACAGGTTTTACCTTTTCAATGAGTCCTTTCCTGACCACCATCTTTAAAATTATATTTCTCTAGAAGTTAAATTGAGAGGTCAAAGAGCATAAGCATTTGTGTTTTGATAAATATTAAAATATTACCAAATTACTCTCACCAATTATGTATGAGTATACAAGTTTCCCCCATAACCTGGCCAACTGAGGCTGCTAACAACTTTTGAATTTTTGATAATCACAGTGTAGTTTTAATTTTCATTTCTTCTCTTATGAGGGAGTTTAAATATCAATTTAAGAGCAATTTGTATTTCCATTTCTGAAAACTGGAAGTTCATATCCTTTGTCCAATTTTCTAAGGATGTTGGTCTTTCTCTTATTTATTTGCAGAAGCTCTTTGTATGCTATGTAAATTAATACCTAGTCTGTCGTGTGAGTTAGAATAAAATTTTCCTAGTTTGCCATTTGTCTTTGACTTTATTTATGATGGGTTGTTCTATGCAGAATTTTTTTAAATTGGAAGACTAATTCATCAATATTTTCTTTTATGGATTCTGAGTATACTGTCATACCACAAAAGGCCGTACCATATCTCTCACCTGGGATAATTTTTTTATCACACTTTTTTTTTTAAACATTTCAATCTTTTATCCATCTGGAATTCATTTTGGTACAGGATGTGAGATATACTTCCAATTTTATTGTTTTTCCAGATGGCCAACCATTTGTCCCAACACCATCTATTGAATGCTCTGTTTTCTCCATTGACATGAAATGCCACTCAGGAGATTCTTAGGCAAACTTTTATGGCCGTGAGCTTAGGTTGATGTAACACTGTTCTCTCTTTGTGAAACCTCCGCTGGCACGCAGAAACCTCAGATTTGCCACTGAGAGCTGCAAACTGGTCTAACCTGTAACATGCTGAAAGCCCACACCCAGTAAATGCATACATAATGTCTTCAAATTGTAGCTTGAAATATTGTGAGCACATGATTCTCATATAGTTAGTTCCTCCACCCCACCCACATTCTTTCCAATAATGCCAAAAGCTGGCAGGAAATAGTCACATGGTTTTTGGTTGTTTGTTCAATATACGAGGAAAACCAGAACTTAATATTTGCAAATCACATTAAACTGCGGAGAAGAGAACTGCTATTGTAATCCTCATATTACCTTTTGTACATCAAGCATGTTGTTATAACATCAGCATTCTGGGTTTACCGAAGTTTTATTCCAATTAGTATAAATTCATCTCTTTGTTCAACTAGCTGTGAAACCAGGTCACCAGGTATGGATTATGAGGGCCAAAATTTGGGGGGATGGAATGAAATTTTTCAGAATTGGTGATGTCATATGAGACCATTAAAGCTGGTTCACCTGGCATCTAGGATTAGGATTTTTTTTTAAGGTAAGATACATATTTATTGTTTAGTGATAATTATGACACTAAGATACTGAAAAATACTGTTATAGTTTTTGAATTAAGTGCCGAATCATCAAAAACAATTATGAAAAATAGAATTTAAGGTTCAAAGCTATGTGGCTGTGTTCCTTAATGGAAATACTATATGACAGAATAGGGGTTTGACAGAGACAGAGAGAGAGCACTAGCAGGGCAAGCAGTAGGCAGAGGGAGAGGGAGAAGCAGGCTCCCCACTGAGCAGGGAGCCTGAGGCAGGGCTCCATCCCAGGACCCTCGGATCATGACCTTGAGCCAAAGGCAGATACTTAACTGACTGAGCCACTCAGGCACCCCAGACAGACAGGGTGAGTTTAATCTTGATTCTTCCACCTTTTATCTAAGGAATTTGAGCAAGCAACCTAACTTCTGTAAGCCTCAATTTCCTCTTATATAAAATAATAATGATAATACTACTTACTGCTTTAGGGATTAATGAGAAAATCCACTTAAACCATAAGTAAGGCATTTCCTCCCTATCTGATTGGCAAAGACCAAAAAATGTAATGCTATATTGGGTGGTGAGAATATGGTGGAAACAGGTTCTCTCACACATTGCTTGAAGGAGTGTAAACTGGTGAAACTACCATATAAAACAGTTTGGCAATAACTATCAAAATTACAAATGCACATACATACCTCTGGCCAACAATTCCTCTAGCTGGAATTTATCAAGCAGATGTACTTTTATTTTATTTATTTATTTTTTTTTTTTTTTATTTGAAAGAGCAAGAGAGTGCGTGTGTGCGTGCAAGCAGGACGAGGGGCAGAGGGAGAGGGAGAGAGAGAGAGAGAGAATCTCCTTGCAAACTTGCTGCTGATAACGAAGCCCCCCCTCCCAGGAGCCTGAGATTACGGCCTGAGCCAAAACCAAGAGTCAGAAACCCAACCAACTGAACTACCCAGATACCAACCAGCAGATGTACTTTTTTATTTTTTTTTAAAGATTTTATTTATTTATTTGTGAGGGAGACAGAGAGAGAGAGAAAATCATTGAGCATGAGCAGGCAGGCAGAGGGAGAAGCAGCCTCCGCACTGAGCAAGGAGCCTGATGTGGGACTTGATCCCAAGACCCTGGGATCATGACTTGAGCTGAAGGCAGACACGCTTCACCAACTGAGCCACCCAGGCATCCCAGCAGATGTACTTTTAAATGAATGAATTGATAACCGTATGCTGATATTTATTGCAGTACTGTTATAGTAAGAAAAGAGTGGAAAACCTAGATTTCCATCTTTAAAGGGCTGTTTTGGACGCATGCAATCAAATACTATGCTGTAATAAAGAACAAGGAGACAGCTTTATTACTGAATGAGATATTACCAAAATATATTATTAGTAATCAAAAGAAGCAAAGTGTAGAACAGTGTGTAAAAACAGGGGATGGAAAGCACATAACATATATACATATTTGCTTGTATAATCATAGAAATGCTCAAGAAAAACACTCAGGAGGTAGTAGCACTGATTTCCTCTAAATCTAGAATTTCCTGGTGGAAATTTTCTAAGAATTTCATGTGTCCAGGAAACTCTTCACTCTATATCCTTTTCATCCCTTGATTATACTCTGAATGTGTAACTTATTTTTTACAAAATAAATCAATAGGGGAAAGCCTAGCTGGCTCAGTCTGTAGAGCATGCGACTCTTGACCTCGGGTTTTAAGTTTGAACCCCATGTTGAGTGTAGAGATTACTTAAATATAAGATCTTCAAAAAAAAAACAAAACCAAACAAATTAACAAGGGCACCTGGGTGGCTCAGGTGGTTAAGCATCTGCCTTCGGCTCAGGTCATGAGCCTGGAGTCCTGGGATAGAGTCTTGCATTGGACTCCCTGCTCAGCTGGAAGTCTGCCTCTCCCTCTCCCTCCACTCCTACCCCCGCTATATCTCTCTTTTCCTCTCTCTCTCTCTCTCAAATAAATAAAATCTTTTAAAAATAAGTAAAACCTACTAACAAACTAAAAAAATAAATCTAAATATCTAGAAAACTCATGACATATAGTAAGCATGTAATACATATTAGCACTTAATACAAAATTTTAACTTAATTGTAACTATCTTGCACTAAAATAAGATATCCAGAAAATTTTAAAAATCAGCTGCTTAAAAAATCTATATACTACAAGTTTTATAATTTATGGGTAATTTTAAACAAGAAAATTGGTCTTACTATAAATTGTAAAGGCATTTCTCTCAGCCCATGAAGGCTTACGATCTGGGTCTGTTATCATTTAGATTTCTCATAAAAGTATTAAAATATCTAGTAATTTAAAAAATCTTACTTATGCAAAGAACATGATTAGAAGGAAAGATTTTCCATATACAAATGCAGATGTCTCCTGTTAGTCATTGAGCAATTAGGGTTTTGGGAGGTAAGCGGTGTCATGTAAACTTCTCTCAAACATTACTGGATTTTGAAGAAGAAATAGAAATACTTAGAATCATTTATTTATTTACAGTTGAGTTTGCTTTTAGTTCTGAGTTTTGAGCAAATTTGGATGAACTGAGAATAAACGGAGAATTCTTCTATTTTACTTATATGTACTTAGACTATAAATAAACTCTGCATCTAGATTTGTCACACTTATCAGATATTCTGCTATTAATATCTTGTTCTCCCCCATACTTTGGTAATAATACTTTCTCTGGTTTTTAATTTCTTAGACATGAACAGTTTTTAGGCTATGCTATATATATAATATTAACAGGTATCCCTCTAGACTCTAATCTCCCAGTCTGGTGAAGTATTTTCCAGAATGTAAGTCTGGTGAAGTATTTTCCAGAATGTAAGAAGACTTAAATCATATGGCATCTTGCCTATGAAACTGTTAGAGATTTCCAAAGCCGGATATCCCAGTTTTTTCCCAATGTGTTGAATCTACCTCTATATATGTATATGTATATTACATATACATATACTGTAATGATCTGTCTCTTTTAGCAAACAGGGAACTCATTAAAAACATCAACTCTATTTTTCATCTTTATAATTATGCGCCAGGCCTGGCAAGTATTAGGTACACATTAATGTTTGCTGAATAAAGATCAGTTTTTTTTCCAGTAGATGTTACACTTCTAATGAAAGTACTTCAGCAAATGTTATCACTTGATTACATTTGAGTATTTTAGTAACTATAAAAGTAAATCAAATATATAGAGTTATCTATCATGTCTCAAAAATCTGAATACAGAGGAATTCTGTTTTTCTCGATCAAATTCCAATTTCATGTGTAATAAATACCTGTGATCTAAATTCCCCATTTTAAGCTTAAAAGATTCATGTTGTTGTTGTTGTTTTTTAAATAACTGAGTGCACAGCCTTCTTCCAACAGCTTGACCCAATGATCACTTTTAGGGGAATATTCAAGAAACATCTGAATCTGTTGGCTATTTTTTTTCTCAAAAGCAACAAGTCACCTCATTAATGATAAAAACAAAATTGTTACTGGCAGATGTTCCCAAACATCTAGATAGACAATAGGGAAATGCTTTTTCTGACCTAAGAGGGTATGTTTTGTGGTCTGAGCTAGAAGCAAGCATACTCTGACAGTTTGGCCCAGAGGCACATTCTTTAGCCTCTCTCAGCCAGTTTCTTCCTCTGTGAAATGGGATCCAAACACCGGCCTCACGGTTTTTCTAGCCAAGGTTGTCTGTTTTTGGATGATGCTTTGTAGTACAGATTTCTGGGGCTCCCAACAGACTTCAAGAATCCAAATAGATCTGTTGCAAATTGACAAAAGTCCGAACCCCCTCTAAAAGGTTTCTCCTTCACAAGGTGAGCTATTCTTTCTGTGGGCAAAAATACCACCTCATTTCTTTGCTGCCCACTGGTCTAGTAGCCAGGGCACTTAAATTTTTATTCTTCAATCAGCAGTATAGAAATCCTTCATTTCACATCGTCAGCAGTGATCTCAATGATGCAGCTACAATGGGGAGACTGTTAAAATCTTAGCTGGTAACAAGTGAAAGTCAGCAGGAATTGCATTAGGAACATAATAACCATTAAGTCTTATGGCCTAACTGAATATATCCATCCTTCAAATCTGAATTCTGGAAATCTGTACACCTAGGTAAACAGCACCACTCTGGCCGCCTGTAAAAATGACTTAATGATACGTTCTTTTGCATGTTTGTTTTGAGGGTCAATATAAGAAAAGACCCAGGGGAGTAGTACATTCTGTGTTTTTGGTATTATCAGGAACACCATCCATCATGTTAATGTTCCTCTTATAAATTAGGGGAGAACCTAGAGATGGCAGACCCATTAATTACTATTTCATTTAATAAGCTTGAAAGCTCCTGAACAGGAGGGAGGTGGCTTTGAGAGACATCATTTGAAAGACAGGAGGGAGAATAGACAAATTGTGACAATGAATGTTACTAAGTACCTACTGCATGCCAGATGCCTTAAATATTTCTAGCCTTCGGTACCTCTAAAAAAAATAAAGAAAGGGTATGTAATTTGAGTGTGGGGATTTGTAGATGAGAGTTCAGTTTGAACACAGCAACTTTGGTGGGACAGGATATAGGAAAGAGGACTCAAAAACTTCCATGTGCCAACTCATCTTTTTAGAGAACTTCAAACTATCACCACCAGTAATCAGTACTTATCTAGAATGGCTGACATTGACATTAGGATACAGAAGATAAGTTATAAGATATGTAAAAGCATCTGGCATACAGTACATATTCAGTAATGTTACTTTTCTCACAAATCATTCTTCCAGAGGTACTGGATCTCACCGTGGAAAAAAATTCTTTTTCCAAAGACATTTATATGTCTACAGGAATTCTGTATTGTACTTACTATTTTCAGAAAGTTTAAAGACATTAAAAATAATATTGGTTATTGGGAATAAATGTCTATATTATGAATTTAAGACTTTAATAAACCCAAATTATTCCATTAGAGATATAATGACATTGATTAATGTCTCAGCAATGCCCCCAAAGACCTCCGTGTCACCAAATTCAGTGGGTGTTTATCAGTTCTCTTTTACTTAACCTTCCAGGTATACATACCAGTCAACCCATTTTTCACTCCATCCATCCTTCTATGTCATATCCCATGTCCAATCTATTACTTGGAACTGTTGATTTTATATCCCCTCCCCATATGCCTTTCTCATCCAACCATTTTTATCCATCCTTACTATCATTACTTTAGTACAAGTTAGATTCATGTCACATCACTAGTAACTGGCTCACTGCTCTCCTCACCTCCATTATGGCTCCCTTTGATTTTGTTCTCCATGCTAGAGCCAAAGTAGTCTTTTAAAAATGCAAATCTTTTGAAGTTAACCCTACAAAAATTCCTACATTGGCTTATTAAACAGGTCACAAAAGTCTCTGTCAATCAATAGGACCTAACAGACCCTCTCTATATAAACTCTTCTACTTCATGTAATTCCTCTGTCGGAGTCACCAGGATTTATACCTGCACATCTTCTATTAGCTTCTTTTGCTTTCCATCTCTGCCTCTAATTAGGGAAATTCATAGAGATGCCGGTAGGTTGGCACCAACTCTCTAACCTCCATGCAAAGTGATTAGGAGGAAGTTTTATTATTGTTTTCATTTTCTGTGGAAAAATGTTTCTTCTCACGTCACAGTCTATAGATACAGAATACCTTTCAGAAGGCATAGAAGCCTAATCCGTTTTAGGATGCCAGATCAAAGCCAAGTTACGTAAGGACAAAAACAAGTCCAGTGTTAATGCCATGAGGAGCTCAAGGATCCTTTATATGCCATGATGTTTCTTACACGATATCTAAACCTTATATGTTTAAAGATAGATTGTCAGGTTCTATCTTTCTAGTACATAGGGAAGTGGCTTTGGAATAAGATGAGGCAACTTTCTTAACGTCTCCAGCACTTACCTATCTGCTAAAGTAAATAGGAAAATAAGATTACTGCTGACACAGAGTTACTTTGAGAATTAACATGAAGTAAGTAAAGCACTTAGCAGAGAGTCTGGCACATATCAATGACCAATATGACCTAGTTATTATTATTTTTGTTTATGATAGTCACAAAATCCATTTTAAGGAAGTCTTTAGATTAATGTAAATTTTTTTCTTTGGAGGAAGGGAATACTAAGGATTTGAACTAATAGTTCTGTTGGTTCAAATCATTGTATCATTGATTTTCTTCTATCAGATAAATACACATTTCACAACTGAAAAGTTAAAATTAATCTTATTATTACTCTTCAGGAAAGGAATACACACAAACCCTCTCTTACCTGGTGTTGTTGTAAACTAATAATCAATATCCTTTTTTGATCAAATCACTTCCAGCTCCTGGAAGAAGATTCTTATCATTTTGGGAGCTCTCAAGCACAAAGTTGACGGCACTATTTCTGTTTGTGTGATGATTTCTGTTGGTGGCAGAGACTCTACTGTCCCCTGGTGGTATCTCGTGTCCTCGATTGGTTCAATGTTCTAGCTCAGAAAAATTATAATTCTTCTTAGTCATGAATTTTAGCAGGCAGGCAGAACTTGAGAGTTGCTTTCCCGTTCTGACCTGGAAGAATAGGGATTCTTAGGTAGGCCTCTCTCCTACACATTAGTATCTCAACACAGATGCTTCCTCTAGGAGCAGAATCATTTTGTCTCCTTAAAGAGTTACACGTTAGCCTCTTGGAGTTTCAATTTTACGGTCAGAGTCTGACTCAACAGACAGGATCCTGAAACTTTCTCCCCTAACTCTGGTGTCCTTTCTGACTTCCTACCTGTGATGAAGGGGTTGGGTGTTATTTCAAACTTGTCTGGGTCCTGTTAGGATCTCAACGATCCACCATCTATGCCCGTATGAAGGTATGAACTCAGATGTGTGAGACACAAGTTTTTTCTATTACTCACCTTAAGTTCAATTTTGAATTGCCTATTGCAAAGGGTTGGTAATGCCATAATTTTGCCAATTTCTGGTATCTCACTTTTATCCTCTTGGGATTGGATCTAAACTTGATAATGTCTTAATATGGCAGCAGCAAGTTTTGGATTTAGGAAGCTCTGGTTCTCAAAGTTATCTGTCTACATAAGCATCCATGAGAAACTAGACATCCTACCTCAGTCATCAGTTCTCCAGGCCTCTACTGAGTTCAGATTTCCCTTCTGCAAACTCCCTTGAAGTATGGAGACCATCTTTCCTCTTCTCTGGTACACTTGGGAATACAGGGATATTGTTTTGCTCCCACTCCAAGTTAGGGCATAGGAAATCTTTGGGAGTCTGTCTAGTTCCCATCTACCTACTCACACCATTAAGCCATATTCTCTCTGGGTCCTGCTGCCTTCCTGAAGCTGTATTCGGGAATCCAGGCACACTGTTCCCTCTACTCTCAGATCTCATAAACCCATCTATGGAGGTTTGCTGACTTCCCAGGGATGTGACTGTCCAGAGACTTCTCATCTCTGGGATAGTGGAAATCTACCCTGCAATTGCTTCCCCTCCTACTCTCCTCTCTGTACCATCTGTAACCCCCTCATTCTCCAGTGTAGGAGATGGGTTTGTTTGAGTTTGACTATTATTTTTTTTGCCAGTGGAAAGCCATGATCTTACAAAAAATGTTTTGCCCAAATCTCTTGCTATGCCAGGAGTCTTTCTTGTTCCTGTAAAGCCAAGCCTTTTGCAACTCCAAAGCCAGGAAAAGACTCTTTTCTTCCCTGTTTTCTTTGCTGTCACATGTTTCTCCTTAAAGCAATGAGCACAGAATGCCTACCTGCTTGTTTGGGTGGAATAATGAGCAAAAAGACTGAGAGAGGATACTGGGTGGGGGATGCAATCTGTTAATATTATCCCTCCAAACTTATGGGAAAAAGACAAAAAAAGCAATAATGAAAATAGTGGTAACAGAGCTCTTAGAGCAAATATTCATCCCTCCATCCAGATGAAATTGTGTCCTTAGCCCTAAGACATAGTGCATGCTCCTTAGTCTTTCTTTCTACACATAGGCAAGAAGACTTCAGAACTCAGAAGACCTGTATTAAGTAAGCAGACTGACAATGGGATAGGTTGTCTTCTAGGAGGATTTATCTTTTCACTAGAGATCAGTACTGGAGTGGGTTTGAAAGGTATGATTCTGTTATTCAAGTTTGTTCTAGGAATATGACAGTTTGTAAAAAGCTGTTATGTTACTGTGAAAAATCTAGACACAGTGAGAGTAACATTTAGTCTTTTACACCCAGAAACCTATATAACAGGAAGAATCACGTTATGTTTTCTGAGAATGCAGAAGCATCCTCAAAGGATCTTTGCAGTTTTAACTTTCATTTTGAAATACATTGATACTAGTAATATTTTAAAAATAGTTAGGTAGGATTTTAAAATAGGTAGGATGTCTAGTTAAAATTATTAGCTATGATTAATAATTGCTTATACTTGTTGAGTACTTACTATGTTTCTGATATTAAAACATCTAAATAATTCTTCACCTAATCCTCATAAGGCACCTGGCTGGCTCAGTCAGTGCAGCATGCAATGCTTCATCTTGGGGCCATGAGTTTAAGTCCCACACAGAGCATAGAGTTTACTTAAAAAAAAAAAAAAAATTAAACAGACAAACAAACTTAAGAGATACATATCATTATCCTAATTTACAGATGAGGAAACTGAGGCACAGAAAGGCCAAGTAACTTGTCCAAAGTCACAAATTAATATCCATTAGTGAATGAATCTGAACCCCAGAAGTGTGATGGCACAAAAGCGCTTAACCATGTTACCTAGTTATCACAATGATATTCCTAATGATAAAAATGGTTAGGAGGTTATGGCGTAAAAGTGACAATTCTTGGAATAATATACTAGAGGCTAATTTTAAGCTGGTAGAGCAGAATAAAACTTTACATGTGATTTTATCATTTGATATTTGACAAAGTGTAAATTACCAGTTTGCAGCATGGAAATGAGACCGGATTAGTGAGTGATTTGTTTTGATTCATATTCACCAAAGAACACAGAGGTTATGTGCTGAGCTGACCTACATCCTCAGGGAACCATAATGAATAAACACTAGGGAATTCAAGGACATTAACTCATAAGGAATTAACATTTTACAATAATTTTAATGTGCTGGAATTTGAAAGGATCAGCATGAAGTGCCCATAATCTTCTCAAATTACACATAAATAGACATGGAAGTGAAATTTCTTATTAACAGTCTTATAAAAATTCTGAGGCCATTAACATTCTGTATAACTCATTCATTCATTCAAAAACATTTACTGAGCACCTATGGGGCGTCTGTGTGGTGCGGTTGGTTATGGGGGACTCTTGGTTTTGGTTCAGGTCATGATCTTAGGGTGCTGAAATCCAGCAAACCGCCCCCAGACCCCCACCCCAGCTCAGCAAGAAGTCTGCTTAAGACTCTCTCTTCCTCTTCCTTTCCCCCTCCCCCAACCCCGCACTCTCTAAAAATAAATAAATATTTTAAAAACCCCATTTACTGAGCACCTACTATGTGCTGGACACTGTTAAAGTGCTCTGAATAGAGCAATGAACAAAACCAAGTTCTTGTCCTCATGAAGTGTAATTCTAATGGGAGGAGACAGATGTAATAAATGAATAAACAATCTGAATATTACCAAGTGCTAAAGAACATAGCACTTCTCTCCAAAATTAGGTTTTATCAAGAGGTGAGTCTATGTTCATATAAATAGGTAAAATGTTTACACAAATTCCTGTAAGGGAAAAGTGGACTATAACACAGTTTTATCAGGAAACAAAACTGTGCTCTTTTCCAGACGTTCAGCTTCAGAGCCTTTGCCTAACCTCTCTTTATCACTTATACTGTTAAGAGCAACTTGTAACAAAATGGCAGCAATAACACGATCACTATGGATCACCTACCACCTGGTTGTGTTACGCACTGTGCTAAGCAATTTGCGTCTTTAATCCCCAAAACGACCCTCCAAACAAGGCATTTTAATTCCTATTTTCCAGACAAGCAAATTGTGTTGTCAGAGAAGCAGTCACACACCCGTTAGTGGCAGACCTGAGGCTGGAATGCAGAGGCCTGTCTCCAAAGCTCTTCTATACTATCACGGTAGGAAAAGCGATGAAACACACGCAAAAAGAATAAAAAGGATTGGCCCTGCAACTTCAGTACACGAGAAGAGAGGGAGGAGAGAAAGCAAGCTACGGAGAAGCGGTACGGGTTTGAGCATGCGGAGACGGCGCCGGGAGGCGGTGCCGGAAGTCGGGGCGTGGCTTCCGGACCTCACGCCGGAAGTGGCTCGTCAGCGCCGCCGACAGATCTCGGTGGAGAAGCTTTCGAGTTGAGTTGCTGGTCGTCCACGAGGTTCTCTGAGTTCACTTCCAAGCGCGTCTGCAGTTCGAAATGTCGCACCCATCCCCGCAAATTAAGCCCTCCAACCCCAGTAACCCCAGAGTCTTCTTTGATGTGGACATCGGAGGGGAGCGAGGTGAGCGGAGTCTGATACTTGCCGAATGGCCTAAGGAAGCTAGGCTTCCCGGGGTTCGGAGGATTCCGAGGGTGGTGTGAGGTTCGGGCCAGGGGCTGCTCTGTGGTGCCGCGGGGAGGGCTGCCCAGACTGGACTGCTGGAACAAATCCAGGCTTCCAAGGCTGGGTCGAGCCAGCGCCCTTGTACCAATGCCATCGGTCGTGCGGAAGTTTCTGGAAATTTTTGGTTTGGGGATTGTGGCGGTCTTTACGTTTGCCTCCTCTCATTTTGTTGTACCTCCTCGCCACCTTGCACTATCAGACAGGCATAAAGTAAGATTATGTTTCCAGTGGGACATTCAGAAAACTGATATGCGTTTGTTGGGTTCCAGTCACGCCTCGTCTTATGCCACGCGAGATACATCAGCAGTTCCCAGATTGTTTGTAAATTACAGCGACTTCTGCTTGTTGATTTTTCTTATTACCAGTTTGTAACTTAGAGGTCCCCTCCGATTGGCGAATGTTTTCTCTGTCTTGGCATTGGGGAAAATGAGCTCGGTGTAGCAATGTGGTTGCCTAGGCTACGTCAGCACTTCGGGAGGTCCTCTAAGGTCTTGTGAATTAGCATATTGTTTTGTAACTGAAATACTTTTGTTCTAGAACAGGTTAGAATGGTTAGGTAGGTTGTGTGAATGCATGTACAAACGGACACATCAGGATTCAGGGACCCCGTGGCTGATTGTGGATACACACGTGTATTTATATACACATTTATTTTGCTTTGAAATTAGTGCGAGGTTTATTTTTACTTGCCTTAGGAGTTGTCTAAAATGGGAACTTTTTCATCTTTTGCTTCAGCGGCTGCACGAGGGAGGTTCCATAGAGCACAAAGGCTATAGCTATACTTAAAACTCAGCCAACCAGACCACTCAAAGAATATTTAATTTTCTCCTATTGGTTACTTGGTGGTTGGAATTTCTGAGTACAAGTAAAAGAAATTACTCAGAATTTAAAACCATTTGGTGTCCCTTATATGGTGCCAATCTGCCGGCTCTGTATTTATGATCCTTTGTTAAGATATAGAAAAATAATTGTTTCAAATTCATCTAGATACATGACAACTAACAGTAGACTATTTTGAATATTAGAAAAATGACCAAAAAAACAGAACTTGGTATCTCAGTCACTATACTTTTACCAACCATCCTTTTATCATTTGCTTATTTGGTTGCTTGTTTTGCATACTGACATGTTTTCATTTTTTCTTTTAGTTGGTCGAATTGTTTTAGAATTGTTCGCAGATATTGTACCCAAAACTGCAGAAAATTTTCGTGCGTTGTGTACAGGAGAAAAGGGCATTGGACCCACCACTGGGAAACTTCTCCATTTCAAAGGATGCCCTTTCCATCGAAGTATGTGTAAATTTTTTAATTTGATACTTATAAATAATTCTGTTCTGTAGCAATTAGAGAAGAAAATACTAAGTAAAAAGAAGTAAAGAGTGGAAGTTAAAAATTACTATTAGTTTCAGGAGAATGCTCTGACATCTGAGGCAGTAGCTCAATTTCATAAAGGTGGGGCTGTTAATAGTGGTGTTATGAGAGGGTACTAAGGTTTACTTATAGAGAAATGGACTACCTAGCTTCACCAGTGCCCTAGCTCTTCACTCCATTGGGATTAGCTTGAGAAAAAAGGGTGTGCCGTGATAAAGAAGCAGACTTTAGTTTGCCTGGTGGCAAAAAAGTTATACCTACAACTTGGGCAGGACTGCTTGAGAAGGCTGTAGCTGATTTAAGGATTCAGTGTCTTGTTGTGATATTAATTAAAAATGACATTTCACAATGCTTATCACATTTTGTAATCATACCTTTGTTTAGTGATTATTTGATGCTTCCCCTGATAGACTGTAGGTTCCATGAATTCAGGAACTATATCTTTTCACCATCTTTTCCTTGGCATGTGTAGTATAGTTACTGAGTGGGTATTCAATAAATATTTGTTTAATGAATAAATAAGTTAAAGGATAATCATGAGTAGTTAGTTTATTAAAAGAAACTTGATTAAGAAAAAACTAACATTGATTTAAAAATGTTTAAACTGTTGATTTACATTCATGTTTAATAAAATCCTAAAATATACTAATAGAGCATAGTAGTTAGAAAAGAGTTGACATAGCAGGCCTGAGACCGCTCCCCTTGAAAAGGTTTGCTTGCAGCATGGCCATTAGCTGAAGTTTAGGAACTTGGCACTTCAACCATTCCCTGAATCATAAAGATAGTTTACTGTGCCTGGATTATTTGTACAAACACTTTGATTTATGCTGAACACCTACTTTCCTTTTCAGAGTCTGGAATTTCAGTACGTGCTAGGTAGAGAGTAACTGCGTGATCCACCCTGATAAAAAACCATGGGCTTACCTGGCAACAACATTGTACATACGTTGCAGCACTTTTTTTTTTTCCCTTGGTGCTCTCTGACCTTTCATGGGAGGGAGAGAGTATAAGGGAGCACATGGATTTCTTTTCAGACTCAGTATTTTCCTTTATCGAATTTCTATGTATCCTTACTTTATTGCTGTAATTCAACCAAATGCTGAGTCGTGTGAATCCTAGGAAATTTCTGAACATGAGGATGGTCTGGGGAACCTTTCACACCAAGTCATAATGCTTGCTGAAGTACTCCCATTGTGGTATAACAAATCTGCTGGGAATAATTGGTCTTACCTAGTAGACATCAATGAGTAACACATGTCTAGTAACACATGTCTAGCCATATGCACAATGAAAAACAGTTGCTGTGCTTAAGGAATTAACGTTTCTTGGAAGAGACAGATCATTGTGACATGCGTTATAAACGTTATAAAGTGGAAGTAGAGTCAAGATACTGTGGGAGAAAAATTATGAGATCCAATTTTGAGGTCTCAGTGACAGTTATACAGGGGAAGTACCATTTGAACTAATTTTTGGAGTATTAGTGAGTGATCAGTCAATAAAAGTAGTTTGGACCCGGGCTAAGAAAAGCCTTTTAAGAGTTTGGAGTTACGGGGATGGGTGGAGAAAGATAGGAGAGTGATATGACTAGAGTCATGTTTTAGGAAATTTCTTTTTTACTACATGTTTATTAGTTAACATTGCTGTAGTCATCCATATTTTAGTTTCTAATAGCTATTTTCCTTTTTTGTAGTTATTAAGAAATTTATGATTCAGGGTGGAGACTTTTCAAATCAAAATGGGACAGGTGGAGAAAGTATTTACGGTGAAAAATTTGAAGATGAAAATTTCTATTATAAGGTAAAGTAGACAAAAGTGAATGTTAATATTGCTAATAATAAAGGTTGTTATATGTCCGGGATATTGGTTGGATTGAAACACCAATAAATGTCTCAAGTGTGTGTAGATTCTCCTTTTCTTGTAAAAGATACCATATTTGTAAAGATGCTCTGTAACATACAAAAATTTCATCCACCAATTTTATTTGGCGAAAATAGGATGGTTATGTCCGTGTGGTCCAGGTTTACGTACTTCAGTAAAGACAATGAGTTTTAAGAGTGGCCACTATATAGCAAAATTGTTTCCAGGAAAAATGTTCTCATTATCAGAAGGATGGTAACTTGTGCATTTCTATGCTTGAATTTGAAGAGCAACAAAACCATCGCTAATATCCAGGATGTCAGGGGATTTGCAAAGTAGCGGATATGGTTAATGTCCAAGCTCCTAACGGACATTAGTGGTGCCCGTGCCTTCTTATCTTCATTGTCCCAAGATGTAATCGGGTATATTGCATCATTCAAGTTGTAAGAATGGACATGTAAGTACAAAAGTAAAGTAATAATCTTTGGAAATGAGGAATATGAGCAAGGTAATTAGGACAATTTGAAAAGAAAATGTCATCAGTCTTTTAAGCAGTATTTATTGCCTGCAACTATTACGTATTTAGTACTGCCACTGGCACCGAGGAGTTTATAAAAATGAACAGCCTTGATAACAAGGAATTTATGATCTTACAGAAGACAAGATTAAAACACATGGGACAACTGGAGAATAATATAATAATGTGCAAATAAATGCTAAATTGATTGAGACTTTATGTATGTATTATAGGAGAAAGGTATGATTTCTATATTCCAAATTATTAGGGAAGGCATTGAAAAGAAATGGCTACTTAAGCTGGACCTTGCAGGACGGCCAAGTCTTGGTTAGGCAGGAACTAAAATAAAACATAGATTACAGTTTGAATGAGGGATATAAGTAAGTAAAGACAAAGGCAATACGAGGCTGAAAAAGTTAATATTCTATTTGATATTGTGGGAAAAGTGCCAAACTTGGAAAAGAAAAAGGAAAGCTACCTCTGAAGGTTGAAAACTAAGATTATGTGATTGTTTTTATCAAAAGAAAGGGGGTTCTATTGAAAGGACACATAGTTTTTGCCTTCTGCAAACTTGGTAGCCCTGAAAGCTGAATTTTTTGGGTTGCAGGGGTAAAAGGCATTTTCAGTGGGAAGACTAACATAAGCATACCGTGAATGGCCCAACAAAGAATAATTTAGAAAGCCTAAGGATAAAGTGGGAAGATGAAGAACTGGTTTCACAGCACCTTTGAACAGGTTGATGCCAAGTAGAAATTTGATTTCAAGATGTATGCAGCAGTTTCTTTAGGTCATTCTCTGAAGAATGGTTCTCTGAAGATTCACCTGGGATGAAAGCCATGTTTGGATTCCTTTGAGATTAGGAAAGTACCTAAGGAATGTCCTGTCTAAATTGAATATCCAATCACTGTTCCCAGTTTATTGATGTGTAAAGGAAGAATCATAGCATAGGCCCATAAAAATGGGAAGACTATTGAGTTCGTCTCAGAAAAGAGAACATTCATTATAAAAAAGGAGGAAGTATAATCATTAAATTTCCTTAATGCAGCATCTTCATCTTAAAGTTGAGATATAAGCGTGTTCTCAAAATGGCCAATTTAGAAATCTAAATTGTTACTGTTATTTTATTTGGCTTCATAAGCTTTTTTTAAAGTCTAAAAACTGATTAAGTACCCCATGTTTGTGAATTAAAGGTTGCAATTTATACAAAGTAACACTACATTGTTTGCTCTAAATGATATTCCAGCCTGCCCTAGTTTTATGTGAATGGTCAGTAAAAGAACAGTTCAGACTAGGACCTCTAACCTTGGTTTTCTTTTACTGATTTGTATTTCTGCAGCATGATCAGGAAGGTTTATTGAGCATGGCAAATGCGGGCTGCAATACAAATGGTTCTCAGTTCTTTATCACAACAGTCCCGACTCCTCACTTGGATGGGAAACATGTGGTATTTGGCCAAGTAATTAAAGGAATGGGTGTGGCAAGGATACTGGAAAATGTAGAAGTGAAAGGTGACAAACCTGTCAAAGTAAGTAAAAAGTTACAGTGAAATATCTTAATTACTGTCTTTAAGAGATGTTAAGTAAAAAGATCAGATGATTATTAGCTGGGAAAATGTTAGGATGACTTTTGGCTTAGAAGCCTGGACCTGCCACTTTTCTTGAAACTTTTCTACAGTGGGAAAGGTAAGATTAGGGTAGTTTAAAAGGAGATTTTTATTATTTCCACTTCAATTTTGGTGATTTTTTTTTTTTGTGGGTTTCTTAACTCTTCTGTACCTGCAAAACTTTGAATCAGTGTGTACGCTAGTACATAGTAGGAAGAGGACAAGAAACCAAGAGTCCTGTTGAGACTCTGCTGTTTATTGGTGGTTTGGCCTTGATCTTGTTATTTAAATATTCTGGGCATGTTTCCTCCTCTTATATAAATTACTTTAGGGATTAGACTAGATTATGTAACTCTAAAGAGCCTTGTGTTCTCAATGTCCGTGAAATCACAGTGGCCACAATACTACCTAACCTAATGGACAGGGCTATGAGTGGGAATTGGAAACTGAAATACCTGCAGGAGGTAGGCTGTCACCGTTGTATGAAAGAAACAGTAGTGGAATTGAAAGGACATGCCTCACCTAAAGGAAATTACATAGAGAATGATAATATTGTCAACATATTCTTTGTATACTGAGCTGCTGAATAGCAGTAAAACACTTCCCTAAAATAGTGATGTGGTATTACTTGGAATGTATATAAAGGGCATTATTGTAATTAGAGCAGGTAGATGAGACTTTGTCAGTCCGGCATTTGAGAAGTGACTTCGACAGTGTTGCACATGACTTATAGCTGTATAACTTTTAAACCCAGATTTGTTTTTAATCTCATTAATATGGTAGAAGACCTCTACAATTTAGGGTTATTTTTACAGTTGTGCGTTATTGCAGAATGCGGAGAATTGAAGGAAGGGGATGATTGGGGCATATTCCCAAAAGCTGGCTCTGGTGACAGTCATCCAGATTTCCCTGAGGACGCAGATATAGATTTAAAAGATGTGAGTACTTTCAGATTAGTCAAATTTTAATTATTAAAAATAGTACTAAAATTTTGAAATATTCATATTAACATTAATTACTAAAATGCAACATATTTGTATTTTTTTTATACAGGTAAATAAAATTTTACTAATAACAGAAGATGTAAAAAATATTGGAAATACTTTTTTCAAATCCCAGAACTGGGAGATGGCCATTAAAAAATATACAAAAGTTTTAAGGTAATAAAATATTTTTAATAAATTAATTCTGAGAGCTTGTAAATGGAATTATAAACTGAAATTTAGAATCGTTTGTTACCTTTTTGGCAAAATTACTTTGTAGAATAATAGCCAGGTATGTTGAAATAGTTGCATTTCTTTTGTTTCCTCCAGCTTATTTTGAAAAATTTCAAAATACAGGAAAGTTGAAAGAATAGTATATGAATATACCTGTACCTTTACCTCTTTTTGCTAATTTTTAACTCTTGCTGTAGTTGTTTTTGTAGAATCATTTTGAAAGGAGGTTATAGATACCATGACACTTTATCCCTAAATAGTTGAGCAGGTAATTCCTAAGAAACTAAAACATGCTTCTACATAACCTTGATACAATTGAGACACCCTGAAAATAACATTGATTCAGTAATATCATCTAATATGTAATCCATATTCAAATTTCCACAGTTATTTCAATTTTCTTTTTTTAGTCCAGAGTCCATTGTATCATTTGGTTTTATGTCTCTAGTTTCTTATCTTTAGTAGTCCCTACCCTACATTAGGTTTTTTTAGTCATTTGTATCTTGCGGACTCTTAAGTCAGTTGTCTTACTGAATACCATCTGTATTTATTTGATTACTTCCTCAAGATTAGTTTGAGGTTAAATATTTTGGCAAGAGGACTTAAATCAGTGGTGGTGAATATTTCCTATGATACCACATCCTGAAGGCCCATGTCAGTTTGGCTTATTTTGAGTTCTGGCACTTGGTTAAAGTGGTATCAGCCAGATGCTTGTGTCATAAAGCTACCTTTTCTCTTTTGTAAATAAGTACTTTGTGAGATGATCCTGTGAGATTGTGTGAATATCCAGTTCGTAATCTTTCTTTCATCCAGTGGGTTTTAGCATCATTGAAGATCCTTCCCTGAATCAATTACTATGCTGGTCGCAAAACTGATGTTCTAATTTTATGATTCATTCTACAGTTATCTTGCATTCTAATGTTTAAAAGAGCCTCCTCCCTCTTCCCACCCCTTTTTAGTATCATTATATACTTGTGGATTTTTTTTTCAGTTCAACCCGTAATTATATTATCATTCTTCTTGATGTTCAAAGGGTTCCAGATTTGTCCAGCGGAAGCCTCCTTTCCTGTATCCTGTGGACATGTTCCTATTAGTCTGAGCACTTGCTTGCTTTCTGGCACAAGGTGTTTCAGGTTCATCTTTTACTGAACCTTGTTTCCAGATCTGGTATTAGCAGTTTCTCCAAGGAGCCCTGGTTCTTTTTATTGGGGGATAGATTTTAGGAACCAGATTCTGAGGGCCAGGTATGCCCATTGTTTCTGGTCCCTTTTCCATGGACAGAGCCAGGGACCGTATTCAAATACAGTTCAAAATCAACACTACAAGGTTCTAATTCCATTCCCTCTCCCACAGTGGCAACCTTGGCCCAAACATACTTACGTTGGAAAGTACATAATGGAGACCTGAGCTTTACAAATTGGGAAGTGTTAGTAGTGCATAATTATCTTTA
The DNA here is from genome assembly GCF_023065955.2 of Ursus arctos. Taxonomy (NCBI): domain Eukaryota; kingdom Metazoa; phylum Chordata; class Mammalia; order Carnivora; family Ursidae; genus Ursus; species Ursus arctos. The sequence goes on along the minus strand of NW_026622775.1, from coordinate 46,223,867 downwards.
GATTTGGGGAATGCTGTTAAATTGGTTTCTTTGAACGCTTCGGGAATAAAGTTGAAACAAATGAAAATCAATCTTCTAAAGGAGAATGATTGTGATCATTAAGAATATTAATATTAGGGATGCCTCCGTGGCTCAGTCAGTTAAGCATTTGCCTTTGGCTCAGGTTATGATCCAGAAGTCCTGGGATCAAGCCCCCAAGTCAGGCTCCTGGGTTGGAAGGAAGCCTGTTTCTCCCTCTTTGCCTGCTGTTCCCCCCCGCCAGTGCTCTTTCTGTCAAATAAATAAAATCTTAAAAAAAAAAAAAGAATATTAGTATTAGCATTTGATGAGCTTTTTATATCAGAAATGACATAACACTTTCCGACATCACTGAAGGAACAGAGTAAGTTGTATGTGGCATTCATTATATGCTACCTTTATTAATGTATTCTCTAGATATGTGGAAGGTTCAAAGGCTGTTATTGAGCAAGCAGATAGATCGAAGCTGCAACCTATAGCTTTAAGCTGTGTGCTGAATATTGGTGCTTGTAAACTGAAGATGTCAGATTGGCAGGGAGCAGTCGACAGTTGTTTGGAGGTAAGTCTCTTTGACGTCAGACTTTTTGAAGGAGTGAGATTATGATTTATCAACTTGAACAAAAGGAATTTTAAGTATAGTAATAGATTTTATTACAGAGGACCAAATGAAACTTGATGAAATATAATTTAAAAGTCACTTTATCTCTAACTATTTTGGACCTTCAGTTCTTCCTGTTAATCCATTTATTTTGCTGATAACATTATGTTTCTTAATATCTATGAAGATACTTTCCTTTTTTTCCTCAGAGCACATGTATCAGCTCATTTATTCATTGAATATATTGCGCATCTATTGTGTGCAAGGCATTGGAATATGGGTTGCAGAGCCAGTCAGACTTAGTGTTTTTGTTAGACTTCTGTCACTAACTTTGTGATCTTGGTTAAGTCCTAATTTTAGAGTCTTAACATCTTTTATTAAATGAAAATAATCCTTGCCTCATAGGATTGTTACAAAGATTACATAACATTTGTAAATCATTTAGCACAGTATTGGGCACATGTTAAGCACCTAGTAGAGATTAGGGGCTTTAATTAAAAGACTCCTACTCTTAAGGAACTTTTTATTTGGCTGAGGACAGAGTCTGTTTTAATTTAGGGTCATCAGGACTTGTACAGGGAGAATGGGTACTACTGGAACACACAAAGGTCACCTGTCTTTATGAGGACATCCAGGAATACTAACTGATAAAACTAAATAGGTGGCGGGGCGCCTGGGTGGCACAGCGGTTAAGCGTCTGCCTTCGGCTCAGGGTGTGATCCCGGCGTTATGGGATCGAGCCCCACATCAGGCTCCTCCGCTATGAGCCTGTTCTTCCTCTCCCACTCCCCCTGCTTGTGTTCCCTCTCTCGCTGGCTGTCTCTATCTCTGTCAAATAATAAAATAAAATCTTTAAAAAAAAAAAAAAACTAAATAGGTGGCAGCATTACTTCCTTAAAGAGAGCAATTATGACACTCTCCCTATTGCAGTTGAAAAATTTTCCAAACTTAACTATGTATTTAGAAAGGTCATCTGCAGTAATTTTTATGTATGTTGCACATTAAGCTATGCCCAGAGCAAGTAGAAATAAAATGAGATCTGGTGCACCTAGCTGGCTCAGTTGGTAGAGCGTGTGACTCTTGATCTTGAGGTTGTAAGTTCCAGCCCCTTGTTGGGTGTGAAGATTACTTAAAAAAAAGAAAAAAAGGAGAAAATGAGATCCTACTTTGGTAGGATAGGTAGAATAAGGGATAAGAATATATTTAGAAGGGAGCATACAACAGAGGGAAAAAACTTACTCCAGGAAAAAATGGGTCTTCACTCTAGATTTCTTTCTTTTTTTAAGTAGGCTCCACACCGGTGTGGGGCTCGAACTCATGACCCTGAGATCCAGAGTCACATGATCTCCTGATTAAACGAGCCACGTGCCCCAACTCTGGATTTCTTTTTGACCTTTGTGAGGCAGATAATACACCTTTTTCAGTAAAATCTTAGGATTGACCTTTAGAAGATGTGAAGTAAACAAAATGATTTCTAAAATGTTTATATTTCAAAAGAGAGACCTATTCAGCTTTACTTACACTCTTAAAAAAACCCGGTAGGTTTCAAGTAAAAGAGTGTAACAAAATTTTTTATTCATAACAGTTTTCTCTTATCATTTAGGGCCCAATCAGGAGATAGAAACTATATAGTAATTTTAAAAGAGAAAGTTTAATGTAAAAGAGTATGTAAAGAGGGGACTGGAATAATGAGGGAATGCCTAATAAAGAGAATTCTAAAGAATATGGGAAAACAGATTTTTATGTATCTGCTATATATATGATGCAGTCACTCCCCCTAGGCTAGGATGGGGACACCCCAAGGAAGAGGCACCTTTTGATAGCCCCTAGGCCGAGATCCAGACCTTATTGGGGAGGGGATGGCTGTGGCTTACTGGGTGGCAGAGAAGTTCACTGGCTACCATACTTATGGGACTCTGCTGTAGTGCTTGGGTGAGTTGCCTGCAGAGAGCTGCTGTGCGCTATATTGACCAAGCTCAATGCAGGAGCCTGCCAGCAGTGCGCTGGAACCTGGAAGAGAAATAGCTTTTTTCACCTGTGTCCCTTTAGCGCCCTCTACTGACAAAATGTACTGTGCCAGCTGGCAGAGTGAAAAATTTACAGGGTCCATCTAGCTCCATTATCACAGAGCAGTGAAGGGTTGATTTGGAGCTGACCAGCAATAAATTGAAATTTAGTACATATATTTAATCATATTTAGGTAAAAATATTAATTTTATAATTTTTTGTAGGCTCTTGAAATAGACCCATCCAGTACCAAAGCATTGTACCGTAAAGCTCAAGGATGGCAAGGATTAAAAGAATACGATCAAGCATTGGTAAAATTTTGTTCTACACTTTAATATTTTTAGACAACCACTTTCATAAATCATATATCTAATATTTCTTTAAATGTGTTTTTCAATTAAAGGCTGATCTTAAGAAAGCTCAGGAGATAGCACCAGAAGATAAAGGTAAGTGGGCAGTTTTTATGGTGAAAGTTCATTTTGTTCTGTTAAGAATTTATCTTTCTGAACCATTTATGAACCTTTGCCACTTAGATATTTATTTGTTCAACAGATACTACATAATGACTGTTACTGGCACTGATCAAGGTCCCTGCCCTCAAACAGAGCTTACATTCTAGTTCCTTTTCAGAATACTGATTTTCACATACCCAAATATTTTTCTGTCATATCATTTGAGATCTGGTTCCTATTATTGTAATTCTGGTTGAAAGCACAGCACTAAAAGATATAACATTTATGATGAATTTAACATCTCGGACCATTCCTTAAGCTGATTGAAGCCAAAATGCAAGTATTCTAGTTATTGGGTGTATATTTTAGGACAGCTTTGGAAAGTTGGGACAAAAATTAGTTTGTTTTTCAGATACACCTGCTACAAATAGTCCTACAAGAACTAGATATTAAAATATCTTAAGTCTCTCACTGGTAAAGTAAAACAGCGGAGGCACTTAATTGCCTCCTCTCAAGGGGAGAGAGAAGGCAAATTTACATAAAATTCAGTTAGACTTCTCTCAAATTGACAGTCTTTTAAAATTATGTTTCATGGTTTTTGTCAGTTTGTGTGATTGCTTTGTCAGTAAAATATTCTGTTAATTGAGCTCAGTTACTCTACAGAGAAGAGTTGTATCAACGGGGGGAATTAACTATCATATTTAAAACATGAGTTGTTGGGCATCCTAATTTTTTGGATGTTTTGAGAAATAACCCCTATTATGTATTTATTTTACAGCTATCCAGGCAGAATTGCTGAAAGTCAAACAAAAGATAAAGGCACAGAAAGATAAAGAGAAGGCAGCATATGCAAAAATGTTTGCCTAATAAGAAATTCAGTTTTACTCAAATATGCATTGATTGTTGTATAAAGGCAGTAAGAACATTTAAAGGTTTTTGTCTGTTATATATGATCCCTGATGTGTTTCCTTTGATACTTCAGTTTCCCATTGTTTACAGTTTAGGAATACCAAAAAGAGTTCACTCTTAATAAAACAGTGTTACAAAATACAGTGAAGTTTTTTTTTTTTAATGACTGTGTGCATTAATCACAAAGAATGTGGTGTCCAACCTGTTTCTAAATTCCTAAAGACACATCTTGTTGAATAAACAGATTAAAGCTTAAGTGTGTATACTGTTTCCCTCAGTTCTTTGATGTATTTCTCTGTGGTTGGTTTTTGCTGGTGTTTTATACTTAATGTACAATAGATATTCAGGGGTCGGCAAACTTTCTCCAAATGGCCAGACAGTAAATATTTTAGGCTTTGTGGACCGTTATCATCTGTCACAACTACTCACTTCTGCAGCTGTAGCCACAGACAGTATGTAAACCATTGGGCATCACTATTCTAGTAAAACTATTCATGAGAGAAGTGGTGGGCTGGATGTTAACCTCTGGTCTAGAATATACACTTATATTCGAAGTCTTGAATTTGACAAGTAGATCTACATTAAAGGCCAGTAGTGTATTTGCTATTGGTACTGAATCTGTGAAGAATTACAGAGGTAAGCAGATGCTACCTCATTTGTAAAGTTTTATGTAGGGAGAACTATTCATAATTTTTATGGGACAATTTTAGATGTAAGTATAAAATTTTTATTTCATTGGTCACTGATAATTTTATGAACATTCTGATCAGTAATATGCAGTAAGATATTTTGACACCTGTTGACTTACAAACATTTGAAGTTAGCTTGCCGTATGTTTTAAAGAAACAAATGTGCCTGCAAAAGAAGTCAGTTGCAGTTTACATTCCATTGTAAGCAGGTCCTCCACCACCTTCGGGTACCACCCAGTTAATATTCTGACTTGGATCTTTAATGTCACATGTTTTACAGTGCACGCAGTTCTGAGCATTAATCTGTAACCGAAATCCATCACCTTGTTCCAAAGGTACAAATTCATAAACTCCTGGAAGGAAAAAAAAAATAATATTGTGAAGTACCTATTTTAACTTTCAAAATTCAAAAGTAGAAAATGAAGTTCTGGAAACAGTAGCTACAGAAACCTTGAAGGTTTGTTTTGTGAATGTTTACCCACAGAGAATATTATGAAGATCTTGGTGTGTGCTATTGCTGTTAGTATAAATTAAATATGGATAAAAGCAGAAGGTACAGCAGTATTTGGCTGAGTTAGTCTTATTAAATAAGAGAACAACATTTAGCAATTTTTTGAGTTCTGATTTTATATGTGCGTTACAACTGAAAAGACAAATAGATCTAATCCTTGCCACTCGAGGAGTTCACAAACCAGTGTAAGGACAGAAATGATTTAAAAAGTCAAAAGACAGTCAAGGTCCCTGCCCTCAGAGCTGACATTCTAATTCTAGTCCCTCCGGAATATACTGATTTTCATGTACCAGCATACTCTTCTACCATATCAGTTGAGATCCAGTTCCTATTATAATTCTAGTTGAAAGTTCACATTAAAGGATACAGTATTTATGGTAAATTTAATGTCTGGGGCCATTTTTTGAGCTGAATGTGGCTATATCCTGATATTTGAGTATATACGTTATGTATGTGTGTGTAGGAGCAGCCATGACAGGTGATTTAACTCGTGAACATGGAAAGAGGTATCTGGTGTTCCATAATCCTTGGTCTAAGGGTAGACCAGGAAAGACTTTCTTTTTTTTTAAACTCATGACCGGGAAATCAAGACCTGAGCTGAGATCAAGAGTCAGCCGCTTAAGTGACTGAGCCACCCAGGCACCCCAGGAAAGGCTTTGAGAAATGTCAACTGAATTAGGCTTACCAAAAATTCCCATTTTAGCATTGCTAGATTAAGAACCATAAAAATGAGTTTTCTAAAGGAAGCTGGATGTAGGGGGGTCATTTAAAATTTCCATGCAATGGAAGGAGAAACTTCTTAAAATAATGGAAGTGTATTTCCAACATGGTTAAAACAATTATGTGTGTTAGGCACGGATGGAAATCACATTACTGACCTGCTGGGCAGAATCGCTGCTCCGGTCCATCATATATTGACAGATTTCTATTTACAGGAATACTGTCGTCCTTTAAGGTTAAATGTGCTGGCTGGTCGTGTTCATGATTAGTACCACTCAGAGCCACGGATGACAAAAGGTCAAAACTGATCTGTCCATCGGGTTTTGGATACTCAATAGGCGTGCAGTCCTTGGCTGGCTTGAGCTGATCAGAGTCAGAACCTTAAACAGTTTTGAGGAAGATTTTGAATAAAAATAAAACACGTAAAAGTACTTTCTCAAACATTTTTATGAAAACTTGAAAATACACTAAAGAAATAAGACTTTAGTCCTCTTATAGTAATGATACATGATTAAAGATACTGAACTTATTATTTTCTCTAAAACAAGTTTGAAACATTAAAAGAAGTCACTATTACTTAATGGATCCTACTGAGATTAAACAAAATTTAAAAAAAAAATTTTTTTTAAGTAAACTCTATCCTCATGTGAGGCTGAACTCACCACCCCAAGATAAAGAGTTGCATGCTGTACTGAATGAGCCAGCCAGGCCCTCCGCCCCATTCAGGAGTAGCATGAGTAGTTAATGATTAAAATATTCATACTCAAATATGCCAGAATTACCTTTATGTTTTAGAGTCCATGGCTCCATTCCTCTAAATATCCAGTAAAAGATTCCAGTGTAAATCATCCCTCCATATACACCCAGTATTCCATGGCAGGATGGTCTTATATTTCTAACAGTATATAGCTCTTTCCACACCCATGATTTCTTTATATTGTCTTCATACTCAGTTACATGAAGTCCTTATATTAAAAACATGAAATGTTAAGTGTCAAATTACCTTAAGTATAAAATACTTTATCATCAAGGTATTTTGCTATTAAAATATCTGATGAGTGAATCTTAAATAAATTTAAACAGGTGGTCATATAAGACCACACTTGAAGAATCGTTCATGTACAAATGCTAGCATCTTCCAAAAAGATAACCATTTGATATATGTTAACAGGTGGTAAGGCATTTGAACTTAGTATATGGAAAATTAGTTTTAAAATTCAGTGAACCTGAAAATTACTTAAAGAGTTCATGCTACCCATAAAAGTGAAAAATTTTTATAGCTGATTAAATGAAACACTTACACCTGTTGCAAGTTGAACTATGTCCCCCCAAAAAGATTATTTTCAAGTCCTAACCCCCCAGTTATCTCAGAATAGGGTCACTGCAGATATAATTAGTTAAGGTCCTACTGGAATAGAGTGGGTCCTTAATCCACCAACTGGTGTCTTTATGAGATACACAGAGAAGAGAAGAGAGGACAGAAGCAAGAGATCCAGAGTTATTCTGCCCCAAGCCAAGGAATGTCTGGGTCTATCAGAAAGCTGAGGGGCAAGAAGACTAAAGACAGGAGAGACGAAGGTCCTATCAACACCTTAATTTTGAACTGCTAGCCTACACAACTCAGAATAAATTCCTGTTGTTTTAAGCTGCCCAGTTTGTGGTCCTTTGTCGTAACAGCCCCAGAAAATTCATAACAATACCGAAACAGTGCATGCATTTAATATTTAATGGGACAAACTGGTTCTTCTTACTAACTTCCACAACCTCCCTAGTGGCTATACACTTTCCAGTCACTGGTTCCTGTTCTGGATCCATTCCCTTTCCCTCTGGCTTTAATCCTCACTCTGGTCTTCGGTGACGCAGCTGCTCCAGTGCCATCTACGTGCGGGTGCTATGTGTACATGACGTGCAGGTACGGCCTGTGGTTCCAACAAGGAAAGCTACTTGGCAAGAAAGTGAGAAAAAAAGTTCCACTACTCAACGATTACACTCCTTCTTACCTATTCTGTTCTCCCTGAAGGGGCCTCTTGCCTTTCCTATGCTCTATCTCCTTTCTCTCCCACACCCTAGGCCTCCATTTCTACAAAGACATTTGAAGGCATAATCAGGGTTCGTACGTCTACCTGCAGGAACGTTTGTTACTTGGAATTCTAAGGAATAAGGTTTATTTATCAAATATCTACTGAGTTGCTACTATGTGCCAGGGATGTGGGATTCATGGTGAACAAAGTCTCTGCTCGCTTGGAGTTTATCCCAGAGGAAGGAGACAAAGTTGATAACTAAATTATGTGCCAAAAGGGGGAAGATACTATAGGAAAAAAACCAGTCTGTGGGGGTGAAGGGGTGGAAGTGCTCTGTGTGCGTTGCAGATTAACTGGTATTGTCCATATAAGGCCGCCACGAGAGAGTGATATTTGAGCAAAGGTGAAGGGAGCAGGGGATTTGGCCGTGAGTAAAGACCATGAGATGGTCTCCACGGTAAAGAAGCCAGTGTGGCTGGAAGGGAGACTAAAAACAGATGAAACCAGAAGAGTGAGAAAACTTAGGCTTTTATTTTGAGAAAAATTGAGAATTACTAAAGGGTCTTCATAGATTAAGGGTTTATGGAGGTGTAAGTGTTAGCTCTTCCTCTCTATCACAGCAGAAGGGTCACATCTATGCCTGTGCTTGCAAAGCCCGCAAAGGAAAAGGTGCTGCTGGATTCTGCAGTCTGCAAAGCTGTTTTGTTTTCAGATTGAAGATACTTCAGTATTTGTGAGGTTATCTTAGTGTGTATAATATGATATATATGAAATGTAACACAGTACTGTCAAACTTGAAATCATTTTTTAAAACATTTTTAAAAAGTTTATTTATTTAAGCAATCTCTATACCCAGCGTGGGGACCCAAACTCATGACCCTAAGATCAAGAGCTGCATGCTCTACCAACTGAGCCAGTCAGGCACCCCAAACTTGAAATCATTTCTAAGTAGGTGGGACATCACTGGCTCTATTCTACTTTTGATGTGAAAACAACAGAACATTGCTATAAAAATCTAATTACTGAGATTAGGTCATTTAGTTTTCTTTGCACAGCACACATCTGAATGCTTTGTGAAAGGGGCAGATCTTTTAATGTCAATTGAAATATGCATACAGAAGACCTCAAGATTTTTAATTGTATTTATTTTCATCCTCTATATACTAAAGTGTATGTTTAAATAGCTTTTTTTAAATATCTCAAGAAGAACCTGACAGTTTTCAATGCTTTAAATAGAAGTTCTTACCTATTGTCTTTGATTGGAGATTTTCACTAGTTAGTTGATTAAAAATAGATTCTGCTGCCAAAATTCCACTTTTCATTGCTGTGTGGGTACCTTTGATCTTGGGAACATTCATGAAACCTGGACTACAACCAATTAGTAAGCCACCAGGAAAGGTGAGTTTTGGTATAGACTGAGGAAAGAAACAGTCAAAGTGCATTTTTAGCTTAAATTAAGCAAACAAAACAATACTACAGATTATAGTCTCTTAAAGTCTTCTAAGGCTGTAGGGAAAAATGTGAAGGAAAAAATCAGAACAAGGGCAGTTTTTTTCCCCCTTTCCTAAGAATGAGGATTAGAACCATTACTATTTTTCTAAGACTTTTTCCCCTTCTTACCCATGACTAACCTACATGAGACAGATTTAGGACCAGAGCATTAACATATTAAATAACATGTTATTATTTTTACTATCCATGTCTAAAAATACTCCCTAAACCTAAACAACTATTATCTAAATTGTAATCTGCTTTTACATGCATTCCCAGTAACACATGATTTACAAAGGATGTTAACTCTATATGCCCTTTTTATTTTACTTTGATATCTAGGAACGGAAACTTAAGTTCTCATCACAGCATTATTACGATTAGCTACTTCCTTGAAGAATATAATTAGCTTAAGAGTAAGCTGAATTTCCAAAATACATTTTAAGACCGTTGTTTGGGCCTCAGTATATATTTTTCATGAAAAACAATGTAGTAAGAGGTGGTGGTATTTTCTGGGTTAGTCAGTAAAAGCTTATACATACCCTACAATGTAGTGGCTAAATGAGATTATTTGCATGCTAAAATGTATTCTAATCTATAGTTTGAAAAGGAAAGAAGAGAAAGCCAATGCAGAGTTGTTCTTTCTTCCTTCTGCAGTTTTTCTTCTTAAAGGGCTTCCTAAAGTAAGCCACAGTCTCTATTGAGAAAGTGGTGGGTGGTTAAGAATTTGGCTGATGGTGCTGAAAGGGGCTCAGAGGGGATAAACAGGGAAACCAGTGCCATCAGCTCCATCTGTCATAGTGAGGGATCTGTGGCCACAGCTCCCATCAATCACAGAATTCTAACTATGAGGGAGAGGTGGTGAGAGGAGAACCTGGAGGGCAGAAGGAACGCTGGTATGAGATGGATCAGAGTTCAGGTCCTTTCACGGTACATGTGGGGAATGAATTTATGATTACGGTTCTCAGACTGAATTCAATATCAGAACCACCTAGATAAAAGTGCGTGAAATCACGATCACAGAATAGATAAGAGGAGGGAGGGCCTTCCGGAATATTACTAGCTGAAAAGAGATAGGATAGTAATAGTTAGGAATTTGGATAATGACACTTTTCTTAAATAGGGCTGTGGCCCTGCTAACACTAAGTCTGACTCAAGAAACACTGTGAAGTTTAATAAAAGGACATGGACTGTTAGTGCAAGTTCGTCCAAATTGGTGCATAAATCCTATGAATAAAAATCTTATAGCCCAAGCAAAATGTATTTTTACATCCTGGGAATATCCTACCCTGTAGGGACAGTGTTACTGGCAGCTGGATATCTTGTTAAGGAACTATGGACTGAGGAAAAGTTGCACTGAGAAATGTATTCTAGAATATTCATTAAGCCACAAATAACGGGAAACCCTCCAGAAAAGGTAAGTTTTGGTACAGATTGGGGAAAAAAAGAAATAAAAAGTTACGTATACAGAAACAACCTCATTTATAAAGAGAACTGGTGGTTGCCAGAGGGGAGATGAGTGGGGAGATGGCAAAATATGTGAAGTGGATTAAGAGGTATAAACTTCCATTTATAAAATCATTATGATTTTAAAAATTAAAAAAAGGGAAAAAAAGCATGTCATATTTGTTAGCTCAAAATAAACAAAATCAAATGTTCCAAGTTATTGCTTAAGGTTCAAAAACTTACAAGAAATAAATTTCTCAATCTTTGACTAACTGAATCAGAAAATTTAAGTAGAAAGTGAGTGTGTGTGTGTGTGTGTGTGTGTGTGTAGTCAACTCTTCCCACCATTTTAAAAAATCAGCTGAGATGTTGAAACACACAGGCCGATGTTTTTAAATACAAATCTGTATGTCCTATTGAATACACTGGGAACTTTACACTATAAATTAAGAAGAGCAGAATTAGACTGACAGGTATTATAGAGACTGTGCAAAAGACCTGAATGGGCTTGAACATAGTTATGCAATTTAATAAATATTTGTTACAAATGAATTACTACTCTAGAAACAAAACAACCTCATGAGAAGTAATCCGACAGCAACAGAATTTAGGGATACTGTTATTTTAAGATTGTACTGAATACATTCATAAGTTAGCTATGGTTTTACTTGACTTTATGAACTACTGTTACAGTAATAATGGAACTTCACTTTAAAGGTTAACTCCCCCCCCCCAATTTTCTATCATCTGTTACTTTTAAAACAGAATTACAAAAAAAAAAAAAGATATCTATAAAATGGTTCCAGATTCCTAGAATATTAGAGACAGAAAGGATCATCTATAAAATAAAGGCCAGAGAAGATAAGTAACTTGCTTTAAATCACTTGGTATAAATTTTAGAGCTAATTTTTTAGATCCTACTTAATGTTTTTAGAGCAGTACTAACAGCTTTTATCATAGCTACCTAGGTTTTTATCTCATTGTCTATATATACTCAATACATTACCATTTTTTATAACCATGCTGTTTTATAGCTTGCTTTTCTTTTTCTTTTTACTTAATGTTGTATCTTTGACATCTTTTCCATGTCAGTAGCTGTAGATGTACCCATCGTATTTTTAATGACTACAAAGTTCTTTGTATAGACTTGAGCTACCAGTTTCTTTTTCTTTTTTTTTGTATGTTATATGTATTATATACTGTATTCTTTTTTTAATTTAAATCCAATTAGTTAACATATAATGTTACATTAACATTTCATAAGATTTATTATGAACATATACTAAAATAGACAATTAAGGGCAAAAGCTTGACAGAGGCCACCCAAAAGGCATGGATGTTACTAGGTAGTTGGGATGAATTAAATACCTTTGTGGAAAACTAAATCTGTCTTTGTTTCCCGGCAGCTAAGGAATAAAGGAAAATATCTTTGGATCATATAATTTTAATTTTCTGGTTAAAAACTAACCACCAACAAAAAGCCTATAAATTTATCTCAAGAAATCAATATATTCTTAAAACTAAATTCATGGTATAATTTTATTTAACTATGGTGTGACACAGTTTTATAAACACTAGATGTTCTGCTTAAAGTTTCTTCCTATGAGATAATTTTCTATTCTTTATCTGAATTTATTACATTGTATTTTCAATGTTTACTTTATAATACAGAAATAAGAAATAAAAAAGTTGGATGAGTTACCTGAAAGCCACCTTCATTCAGGGCTCTAGCTCCATACGCAATCCTTTTTCCACCTTCCAAAGTTGGCTGAATGCTGGGATGGTGTTTCCACCTCTGGAACTCTCTAAACGGACTCAAATATGGATTCTGGTAGTCTAGACCAACCTTAAAATTTTTATATTTAAATTTAGTAAATTTTTACAATTAGACATTTTATTATACAATAAATATAAATTATTATACAATATACAATTAGATATCAAATTATATCAAGCTAAAATGTGATCAATATTTATGAGAAAACATGTACTTCTTGTATTCAAGCTCTAACATGTAATTTCTTGTATTCCAAGTACTTGGAGAAATATATGTAGTAACCCAAACTTAAATGAATAACTGAGTAAAATCTGTTTGGAAAAGAAAGGGTAAACAAATGATACCCTATGTTAATAACTGGCCAATCTTTAAAAATTTAGAATATATAAATAAATCATTGTGCTCTGTAAACAAAAGCCCAAATTAGAAAAATATTTGTAGGTGTCTAATATTATGTTTCTACAAAAGGAGTTTTAATTATTTTTCATTTATCAGGACCCACTCTAGTAATCAACTAATAAGCTATATGTGGTAGTACTGAGGCAAAAATGAAGAAACAGAATGTAATCATACTTAGAAAAAAGAGGACAAGAAATATTAGAAGTTACATTTTATAAGGCCTTATCAAAATGTTAAAATTAATAGCCAAACCTTTTTTGCTTTCAAAAAAATTAAGTCACTGGAATAATTATACAAAGATGAGAAATTGAACACCTGGCTGGGTGTCAAAAAACACCAATAATGTAAAAACTTAATAATGTGTCATATGAGTCTAGCTAACATTAAATTATAAAGCTGCCACCAAGTATAAGCTGCAGAAGCCCTTATTTTTCCATTCCTTGCATTATTCAAGATGTAGTTGACTGCAAAGATGTAAGTGGCCAAAAAGGGAGAAAATGCTTACATTTTTTAAAAGTTATAGATTCAAACCGAGTGCTGATTTCATCTTTCGTGACAGCATGCTGTAGTGGAAAATGGGCTTTGAAGTCACACAAACTCAGGTGTGAATGCTGCCTCTGTCATTTAATGGGTATATTTGGGAAATTTGTGTAACTTGTTTGGATTTCAGTGTCCTGTCAGTAAAATAAGGATATAAATACTTCATAGGACTTTTACGAAACTTAGAATTCTCTGTAAGGCATAGGGCATAGTGTCTGGCATTTCACAGCTACGATCACAAAAGCTATGTGTGTTTAAAGCTATAGACCAATGCCTGTAACAGCCACAAGCACTTTACCTATTGACAAAATTAGAAAGTGACGTTTAAATGAAAAGCATTTTACATGCTCCAGATTTTATAACACTGATGATACATAATAGTAGAGTTTTCCATAATAGGCGTGTAACTCACCACAAAACCAAGGGCTACCAGGGGTTCGCCTTCATTTAAATGGTAGAGGAAGGAGCCTCCATAAGTGTGTCTGTCCAAGGGCCAGCCGACAGTGTGATCCACTCTTCCTGGTTTCCACTTCTTTTCATCAATAATCCATAACTTAAAAAAAGAAGTCCTAGAGTATTATTTAAATTTTTTCTACCACCACAATATATCAAACTTGCCAGGTTTTATGTCTTAGTTATGAAAATTTCAAGGGAAAAACTGTAATAAGAGAAACACAAAAAAAGTACTTCACATATCAAAGAAAATTATATCAAACAGCAGCATGATGAATTGGACTAATAAACAGGTCAGAAAAGCTATGAACTCTTTAAAAAATTTCTTTAAGAAAATGATTAGATTTTTAAATTGGTAAGACTTCCATGCGATTATAGGGAACACCACTGAAGAGGAAAACTTCTGGGGTGCTGGTAATGTTCGAGATCTTGATCGGGGTGGTGGTTCCATGGGCATGCTCACCTTGTAAAAATTAACTGAGCTGTACACTTAAGATCTGCTGCTTTCCAGTATATATGTTATTCTTCAGTAAAACAGCTTATGCTCTCCTGCACTCCCCTTTTCCCTACTGAAACAAATTGTTCATCTATTTTCAGAATGGTAAGGTTTTTTTTTTTTTTTAAGATTTTATTTATTTATTTGACACAGAGGGAGAGAGCACAAGCAGGTGGAAGAGTAGGCAGAGAGGGTGGAAGAAGGAGACTCCCTGCTGAGCAGGGAGCCTGATGCTGGATTCCTGGGATCATGACCTGAGCCAAAGGCAAACACTTAACCGACTGAGCCACCCAGGAGCCCCTAGAATGGTTAAGTTTTAAATTTTAAACAATTTCCATCTGAAGTATCTAAAAATCAGATAATATTATGTGCTATGTGCAACCTACCAAAACAATAAAGGCTTTACTCACAATAAATCTAGCTATATACAGAACTGGAAATGTCCTGAGCTTTATCCCCCCAAAAATTTAAACAGAAGGGTTATAATGAATCTTTTACACTCTAAAAAGCCTCAGGTTTGGGAAAACAGAGATTGGATAAATTGAGAAAATACATAATACTTAATCTAATTAAATTTTAGGTTTCATATCAATATACTATGGCTGAGTATATATTTCATAAACTAAGTTATCTTCTCAGTGCAATTTTGAAGAAATAATTCTTGTAGGATGTGGTCACCCTACAAACAGCATAGGGGTAACAGGTAAAATCTTATTAGGACAGATGGCATTACAATGAAAAGAAATTCATATTATAAATATTTTCAAGTTCCAGTCTTTGATTTCAAGCAATGTTTGATAAAACAATTACAACACGTAGAAACAATTTAGATAATAATGGAATTTGACTTGTCTGAGGAAAGCATCTGCATTCTAGAGACCGACTGGGAAGCCCGGGCTTTGGGTGAATGCACTAACTTCTGCCTCTAGACTTCCCAGCCTGCTCCCACCTCCACGTCCTGGGCCTGAGCCACGGCCTCCAGCCCAGCCGTCCCTGCTGCAGACCAGCTGCCCCCACAGCCCACTGCCCCCGCCCCCTGCCTAATGGGGTTTTGTGCAATTCAGGAGTGTCCATAAGCTGACCTTTGTACTAATAGAGTCTTTAGGAGATTTTTGATAGAAACTAAGAACCTCCCTTCAGCTCTGAGCAGGTTTTCCCCTTGATTCCAACACAAAGAATTATGTGCCTTTCTAGTTTAGTCAAATTTGTGGATTTCCCATTCTACATTCTTAGTCCTATGTTAGCGTCTCAAATGGAAATGTACATCAGTCCAATAAAATATGAAATAAGGAAAAAATAATGGAATTTGATTAGCAGTATTTTCTAGCTCCTTAAAAATAACCCAAATATTTTCAGTTATGATTAACATTTTAAGTCAATGAAAAATATAGCAACTATAAAATTAAATCAATGTTACAGACTTCACTGTAATACAAATGAGTTTAAACTCCATAGTTTAAAAATTAAAATTACAAAAACAAATCAGGATACCTCCTTCAGTCCAATTCCATAGGTTTGGGGATCACAATTGGCTCTCAAATCAAACTTTTTATATAGTTGCTTGGCTAGATGTCCGTGGCAACCCTCTGCAAAAATTGTAACTTTTGCATGTAGTTCTAGTCCTCTCTCAAATGTTGTCTAAAAAATAAAAACATGTTAAATTGCAACATTTGACAATTTAAAAAAAGACTCACAATCTGGTTTTGAATTGAACTATGATTCAAGTATAGAAGAAACAATACAAATACATAATACTAGAAATAAAACTACTGACGTAAGTGGAATCTAATTTAAATTTTATGATATATCCTGTGCCTTTGTTGTATTTTTCTTTTTTACTTCCAAAGTACCTGAACAGTTAAGTGTGTAAAAATTAAAAAAGCAAATAAAAAACACTCATGCTAAAAATATTCTCTACAAATGAAAATAAAGCAAAAAGTAAAAATCCATTCCCCCTCCCACTCCCGGTTTTTCAGTTCCATCATCTGAAGCAAAAAACACTATTAATAGCTTTCTTGTGAATCATGCCAGAAAATTTCCATGAATAAAAAACTATATAGATCCTATTTATATCCTTTTAACACAAACAGAATCATACTAAATATACTCTTCAGCTACTTGCTTTTTTCACTTTAATTTTACTTGTTCTCTATCACTGAATGTATATTCTAAAACTGATTTTTTTTCCAAGTGGAAAAACAGCCACAATTAAAGTCTTTACCTCTCTTTTGCTCTCTATATTTTGCACTTACGCCTACCACAAGGCACTCAATAAAGTTACTTAACAAAGGAATAAAAGAATAATCAGGAAAGTCTCTAATGAAATAAATCTTTTCTGATATTCCTCTATTCATTTCATTTGCATGTCTGTGTGTACGCAAAGACAAAAAGTAGTGTTACACTGACACTTTTAGAACCGTTTTCACTTTAGTTGAATGTAAAAGCAATATACACCAAGAAAAGTTTTTTTTTGTTTGTTTGTTTTTGTTTTTTTTTAACAGAGCTCACGGAGGGAGGCGGGTGGGGGCAGAGGGAGAGTCTGGAGAGAGAGATTCCTAAGCAATCTCCACACCCAGCATAGAGCCCGTTGCCGGGCTCAATCTCAGAACCCTGAGATCATGACATGAGCCAAAATTAAGAGTTGGGAGCTCAACTGAGACACCCAGGCATCCCTAAAACATTCATTTTTGATGCTTGAATAGACTCCCCTAATTTTTCAAACAATTCACAGTAGTGGGACGTTTAGGCTGTTCCAGTATGTTTCAGTATGTTCCAGTATGTTATAAACCATTGCTTAGATGAATACACTTGGTGCTAAATATTTTCAGTATGAATGGTAAGAATTATCTCATTCTATTATTTTTTAAAGATTTTATTTATTTATTTGACAGAGAGAGAGACAGCCAGTGAGAGAGGAACACAAGCAGGGGGAGTGGGAGAGGAAGAGGCAGGCTTCCAGTGGAGGAGCCTGATGTGGGGCTCGATCCCAGAATGCCGGAATCATGACCTGAGCCGAAGGCAGACGCTTAACGACTGAGCCACCCAGGAGCCCCAGAATTATCTCATTATTAATTTAATAAATTAATTACTTTGATTACTACAGAGTCTGAACATCTTTCACACATTTATTAGTAACTGCTATTTTTTTCCTTGTGCAATGCTTATTAGTGTCATATATATGCATATGTGTATATTACACTTGCATAAACACCCTGCAATTTCAGTTTCTTTTTATTTTATTCTTGTCTGCTCACTCTTATTACACTTCACTCATCCATAAACCATGTTAACAATCTAGTATGTACAGTTTTACCCAAATATTTAAACATACATACATACTGAAATACATATACACTAAAACTTTTTTGGTTACTGATTCATTTTACAAAAAATAGGATCATTTAATACAACGTATCTTACTTTTCTCACTTAATAATACTTCATGGAAATCTTTTTAAGTCACTGTAGAGCTCAAACCTTTCTCTTCAATGGCTGGATAGTAGTCTGTGTGAAAATACCATAGCTTATTCACTTATTCTGCTAATGTTTATTAATAGCTATTCACTCTGTTTCCAGTTTATTTGTGACCAAAAACAATATAAAACATACACTTCTGTGTATATATCTATATCGATATATATACATATATCTATATGTATATATAGATATATATGTACTTCTGTGTACATATCTATATCGATATAGATATATACTTACAATATTGGTGCTTTTATTCCTATAAGATAGATTCCCAGGAGTGGCACTGTTAGATCAAAGGGCACACCTATTTTTATTTTACTAGATATTACCAGTTTGCTTTCCACCAGCTATGTAAGAAAAGCCTTTTCTCACAGTATGGAGGTTCCTCAGGCAGTTAAAAACAGAGTTACCCTACAACCCAGCAATTGCACTATGGGTATTTACCCCAAAGATACAGATGTAGTGAAAAGAAGGGGCACCTACACCCCAATGTTCATAGCAGCAATGTCCACAATAGCCAAACTGTGGAAGAAGTTGAGCTGTCCTTCAACAGATGAATGGATAAAGAAGATGTGGTTCATATATACAATGGAATGTTACTTAGCCATTAGAAAGGATGATACCTACCACTTACATTAACATGGATGGAACTGGAGGGTATTATGCTAAGTGAAATAAGTCAATAAGAAAAAAACAATTATCATATGGTTTTACTCATATGTGGAATATAAGAAATAGCACAGAGGATCGGAGGGGAAGGGAGGCAAAACTGAATGGGAAGAAATCAGAGAGGGAGCCAAACCATGAGAGACTCTTAACTCCGGGAGGAAAAAAACGGGGGGGTTGTGGAAAGGGAGGTGGGTGGGGGGATGGGATAACTCGGTGATGGACATTAAGGAGGGCACGTGATGTGATGAGCTCTGGGTGTTACGTGCAACTAATGAATCACTGAACACTACATCAAAAACTAATGACGTACTATATGTTGGCTAACTGAATTTAAATTAAAAAAAAAGAAAAGCATTTCCCTCTAGTCTAGTTACTGAGAGAGATAACTTTCATTTTACATTTTTTGCTAAGTACAGTGCTAAGTCACTGTTATTTTAATTTGCATTTCCCTGACTACTGTTTTAAGCACTTTTTCCCTTTTTGAGTCAAGAAATATTAATGAATACGTACTGTGTGCCAGGTTTTATGCTAGGCAATGGGAATATAGAGATGAATAAAAGACACGTCCCTTTCCCTCAGGCTAGTCATAGAGGCAGACATTAAAGAAATACATGAGTATATAATTACAAATTATGATTAAGGGCTATGAAAGAAAGCAGAGGGTGTTACGAGAAGGAATAAAAGAAGGAAACAATTATGGATTGAGTGAACAGGAAAGGCTTCTTTGAAGAAATGACATTGAAGCTGTGGACTCTGAAGAAAAGGTACTTAAGTATCTTTCCTTATGAGTAGTCATCTGGATTTGCTCTTCTGTGAATTGTCAATTTTTTAGATTTTGCTCATTTTTCTAAAATGCTGTCTTTTTTCTTGTTAATGTATATGTGCTATTTGATATTACAGGTAATCAAAAAAATTGTCCCCCATCTACTATTTATCTATAGACTTTATAGTAACTTTGGTATAGAGAAGCGTTTAATTTTTATACAGTTTAAAAAGGTCTGTCTCTTTCAGGCTTATTACTCCTTGTCTCTATAGGATGGCTTAGCCTACCTTTGGTTGGAACTGTAATCTAGTTTCCTTCTAATTTTTTTTTTAAGAAATCCTCAGAATTTTTAAAAAATAAAGGCCCAGCTCTATTTTTTTCTAGATGGACATGCAGTCTTCCTGGCACCAATTATAAAACAGTTCAATCTTAATCAACTAACATATCACTTACTACATTTCAGCCTCCTCTTAGAGGCAGTATGTCCCATAGTGGTCAAGGGGCAGGCCCTGGAGCCAGCCACACTGTTTATATTCAAATACCAGCCCCACTACTTACAGCTGTCTGACCATGGGCAAATCACTTAACTTCTGAAACTTAAAAATGTCCAAATCAGAATTTTTATAATAAGATGGCTATTAGACGTGGCATACAACTATTGAATAAGCAGTAGCACATAGGATTCTGGGACTTGGGTATTTAGAGCCATGTGACCAGATGAGGTCACCATGGAGAAAATGTAGATAGAGGAGGACTCAACACTGAGCCCTAGAGCCTCACTATTTACAGGATAGGAAGAAGAGGATGAGCAAGCAAAGGTGACAGTAGGAAGTGCCAGTAAAACACAAGGAAAACCAAGAGAAGGTGTCACCAGCTAGACAGCAAGACCTGACATTTACTGCCCACCAGCTTGTACTCACCAAACTTTCTCATTTTCCTTATGCTCTTCTTTCTGGCTTACCTCTTAACTCAGGCAAATGAAACTCAAAACCACCCCTCAGGTGATGGTGACTGCCCTGACAAGACCTCCCACTGGCCCAGACCACCCAGACCTTTTGAGCTAAACCCCCCGATTCACTCCTGTGCAGACGGACCATGGTGTGACCCCTGGAATAACCAGCAATTACCTTTACCTCATTATAATACTAAAATCCCCACCCAAGGAGGAGCCTCGGCCTCACTTACATAATACACAATGTATAATTAGGCACGTTTCCTTAAGGCACATATACGGACCTTATGCCCGTCTCTACATACAATGACAAGGCATCCCTATCTAAATTTTCATCCTTACCCTAAACAGAAGGTACCCATCACCCTCTCTCAGGAGTAATGGCCTTGGAAGCTATTCCCCATGATCTTATTTGCTGCAAATGAAGTTTACTTTGTGTGACAACTCCACCTGGGGTATCTGTGCCTCACCAAGGAGCAAACTCACGTTGGCTCAGTGTAGAGAGCAAAATGGAGTCTCTCATGTCAAGCAGGGGCCGGTGTCAAGCAATAATGCCAGCAGCTCAGGCACTGCAGCTAGGAGATCTTGCCCGGACAATGTCAGCTGACGCCCCAGAACTGGTAACAAGCAGAAACAGAGGAGGTCTTCAGGGACCCAAAACTGATGATATCCCTTTGAAAAGGGGAGGATTTGGGCGGCAAACTGTCAGACTCTTCAGACATGACCCCTCTACGTCTGACCACTGAAATAAGGCAACTGCCGCTGAAGGCTCTGCCTGACTGATCTCCAAACAGAACCTCAATCCTCCATGCTTGAACAGCAGAAGCAGTGAGTGCCAAGAGCTGACCCGGACCAGACCGAGGCCTTATCTCAACTGCGTGCCCACAGACTGACTTTGTGTTCAGTTCGTTAACTTCCTGCACCCTCCTGTTACCATGTTTGTTGTGTGGCTCGCCTTCTGTCCTGCTTTGTATGCTGTGTAAGAAGCTAAGTTTAGGGTGCCTGGGTGGCTCAGTTGTTAAGCGTCTGCCTTCAGCCCAGGGCGTGATCCCGGTGTTCTGGGATCGAGCCCCACATCAGGTTCCTCCGCTGGAAGCCTGCTTCTTCCTCTCCCACTCCCCCTGCTTGTGTTCCCTCTCCTGCTGCCTGTCTCTCTCTCTGTCAAATAAATAAATAAAATCTTAAAAAAAAAAAAAAAAGAAGCTAAGTTTAATCACATGGTGAAATGTCATTGAGTTTGAAATCCTGAACCTGCTTTATCATTGTGATTTAACTTTGCTTTATATCGAATAAAGCTGCCATTGTGGAAAGACACAACTCGTGTGTGCACCTTCATAGCGTGTTCATGACATGTGGTTACAAAGGTGGCATAAGAAGCCAACTATGTCAGCGCTGCTCACTAGGATATCGCGTGTGACAAGACAGAGAAGTGATTACTGGATTGACAAGGTGGGGGTATTTGTGACTCTGATGAGCTGTTTCAGTGAAATGACAGGGAAAAAAGCCTAACAAGGTGTGTTAAATAGAGAGTGGAATAACAGAATAAACACAGTACTCGGTTCTCCCCACTCCAAACCTGTGGTACTAAAACAGTTATTTTGAAGACTTAGATTCACATCACTAAGACTCCACTGTACTCGTCTATGTTTTAACACCTATCTCTCATCTATCTATCCATCCATCCATCCAATATAGAAAATATATGTTTTTATAACTACAAAGCCCAAAACATGAAAATTTACTTTTGAACAAATTTGAGAACATACAAAAATGCAATATCAGAATAGCAGAACTTGTGGGCCTCAGTTCTGTTGTTATATTAAATATAAAAATCTTAAAAGAATAAAATATACTTTAAAATGATCCCAATACAGGAAAGAATAACTGTAACACAGGAAAGAATACAGGAAAAATAATATTCTTTTATCATTATGAAAAGTATTAGGAGACAAGGGTTGTTTGCAAACCTAGCTATGCACCAGAATTCTTTGGGCGCTTGTTAAAAAATAGCTTCTTGGCCTACTGTAGGACACACAGAGTCCCAGACCTCAGAGAATTCCGATGAAACCAGTCAAACCCTTAGAAGAACAATCAAGTAGGTAAGACTCAAGAGCTTTGCAACTTGCTTATCTCTAAGCAGGAAGTAATGAGAAATAGGAAAGTCTGCTGCCACAGACTCTACATTAGATTCCCCGTTCTATTCAAGAATAGAGAGATGGGGCGCCTGGGTGGCTCAGTTCGTTAGGGGTCTGCCTTCGGCTCAGGTCATGATCTCAGGGTCCTGGGATCAAGCTCCATGTCAGGCTCCCTGCTTCTCCCCCCTCCCCCGGCCCCTCTCCTTGCTTGTACTCTCTCAATTAAATAAAGAATTGCTCTCTCTCAATTAAATAAGTAAATAAATAGATAAAATCTTAAAAAAAAAAAAAAAAGAATGGCAGAGAGAAGGATAAATTCTAAGTTAACAAATTCTTTTTTGAGGACCTGACATGACTTAGCACTATGGTAGGTACCGGAGCAACGCTCCATGATCTCTGCCCTCACGGCGCTTATGATCTAGTTGAGAAATTAAGATAATAAACAAATAAATAGGAATTGACAAATTAATTTATGGAGATGCTAATTTATATTTGTTCTGTTATTATGGGAAAGCGAGGTGTTTTCTTCCTTGTTCTTTCCAAGGAATCTTACACAGTGAGAGATCCATATCCTGAGAGCTTTTCTTTGGCAAAGTCAAAAACAAAAGTTGTAAAAATCTGAAAACCATCCAGGATTACATATGAATGAGAGGAAAGCAATCAGTTTTATATTTGCCAAAATCACATCAAAGACTCTATCAGCATTCCTGATAGTAATGCAAATGATTCTTGTCCACAGAAATGAAAATTATGGAAGTGGCAATGTAGATAATTAATGACCTACATATATGTATGTTTTTTGAATTCTCCTTAAACCAGCTGTAACATCTTACTGATTCTGTCATTTATTAATGAATGAAATAAAATCTCTGTCACATGTTTATTTTATATTTGTATGAGTCATGTTTTTATCTTTAAAAAATTATTCTTTTTTTTTTTTTTTTTTTTTTTTTTTTTTTTTTTAAAGATTTTATTTATTTATGTGACAGAGAGACAGCCAGTGAGAGAGGGAACACAGCAGGGGAGTGGGAGAGGAAGAAGCAGGCTCCCAGCGGAGGAGCCCGATGTGGGACTCGATCCCAGAACGCCAGGATCACGCCCTGAGCCGAAGGCAGCCGCCTAACGACTGCGCCACCCAGGCGCCCCTAAAAAATTATTCTTAAACATGTTATATCTACTTGCCTAAGTCCCTTTTTAGTTCGAAGATGCCTCTATATTTTTTTAACAAGAGAAAAATTCCACGTTAATAATTACATTCTAACATATACTTTATTAATGTGCAGTTTGTAGCAGAGCTAAATTACTGCATTTAAGTTGATTCTTTTTTTGTCACTTTGTTACGCACATAACTGTTAAAACGTTCACCTTTGGTGCGCCATCCTTTTGGATCCCTACATCATTAGTGGCAATTCCTTTCACACTGCTATCTTCGTGAAAAAGGACCTAGAATAAAAGCACATTTGGTTATCACCTTAGGATTCATAATCACCCTGAAAAGAAGCAATAAACAGCCTTACATATTTAAGAAAGTGAACATGTTCTCTAGATTACAGGAATAACAGGCTTTAAAATGTTTAGGCAAAAAGAAACATGTTTTAAAGATACTCCCTTCTAGAGTATAAAAGAACACAGCTCAAACAGATGGAAATGAAAGAATGCCACGACCTTGATGAAGAAGAAAAGGGGGGAGCTACTACAGAGGTCACTAAAGAAACTAGTAAGAATAAACAAAGCGTTCTGAAGAGATCAGGTATCAAAAACAAGTACACAGACCCTGAAATCAGCGTCTCTAACAAATGAAGACCATCAGGGTTGGGTGGGAAGTCAACAGTGTCAGGAAAGCCTCTGTTCCAAATAAGCTAAGAGCCCAAAACACAAAACCCAAAGAAAATGACACAACAAAACAAAACAGAAAGAGGTCTAAGACAGCCCGAAGGTGATTAAAGTTTATTTCTGGAGCACGTAGGATTGGTGAAAACTGGTCAAAACTGTAATTGTGAGGATGAGAAACAGCAATATCTTATAATTCTTACTTGGTTTCTATTTCCTCTCCGGAGGAAAATGCCCTTTAGACAGGAAGTACAAAACATAGACTAGAATCACACAGACAGCACAGAAGTGGAAAGGTAAGCAAGGATTAGCGGCAATAGATATGAAAAGAAAAACATAAACCTTTTATTTCATACCCTGAAAATGAGTCAACAGTAGAACGTGGCTTTGAACTAAAACTGAAGTCTGGCTCAGAGTACCAAAAAAATCTGACAGTAATCTATTGAAGATGATCTTTAAGGGACTGAGGAAAAGAGGAGAGGTATAAGAGACTGTGTGTGTATGGTGTGTGTGTGTGTGTACACAAAAACTGAAAATCATAGATTCTACAAACCACCTACTTGTGATTTTGATAGTAACCCCAGTCAAGAACATTTTAACCAGGAAACCTATCTGTTTTATTTGACTTACATATTATAAGACTAAAAACAAAAACTATTTTTTTATTTTTCCCCAAGGCCAAAACCAAAAAAACTCCCCCTCCTGTCAATTTTTCCAATCATTTCCTTTAGAAAAGTTAACTGCAAACCCTTTCTTTGTCTCTCTGAGATATAGGAATGTTTCTGAAAGTCTTATTTAAGACTCCTGCCAGATCTGCGTCTCAGAAATGTGTTTCCCAGGGGCCTTGGAGACATATTTGAAATGTGAACACCAAAAAGAATGGCGTCCTGTTTACCTGTCACTATAGGAGTTTGGGCTAGGTGCTTGGCTCCCAGTTGTAACTTCCTGCTTGTCAAAAAGATACAAGAAATTTTACTTTTCCTCTGGATAAAGACAATTAACATGTATGTAATGGATTGTATCTGTGTGGCTATGTAGGAGGGTGAGATTTCTTTCTGTCTTGGCAATCTCCCTAGCAGACTGCCTGTGACATGCACTGCAGTCTTGGTTTAATGCTTATTAAATAATAAAACTTTTTAATAATTTATAGAGGTGATTTTTCTGGGTTGGCAGATTTTTTTAATCATTTCCCCAATAATACTTAGTGAGAGTCAACAGTATGATATGTTTGCCAAAAAAGTTATTTGGAAAGAATTAATAGAAGAACAGTTTCTAGAATGAAGAAAGCAAGAGCCCTGCTCTACACTAGGATTGAAGTAGTTTTTATATTGTGGATGCCACTTTATAAAGGGGATATAAAGGGAATGTGTTCAGAGGACACTGAGAATACTGAAGGAACTCAAACTATACATAACATCATGGCTGAAAAGAACTGAGAATATTTAACCTAGGAAAGAAAACAACACCAGAGTGAAAGTGGGGAAGAGAGCAGGGCATAATCATAATTGGAAAACTGTCCTTGGAAGAGGGCATTGATTTGTTCTATGTACTGTAAAACAGAAGATACATTTCTATTCAACAGAAGAAAGACAGTATTATCAACAATCCAAATGTCAGACAGAGATGATCTCATCCCCGATGGTGTTCAGTCGTAAATTAGACAATCACGTGATACACGTAAGAGATCAGGAATTCAAGTACTCTTTGGATTAGATCTTTCCAAGATTCCTTCTAGTCTTACAATTCTAAAATCCTGTGGCTTTTCTAAATATTTATTTCTTTACCTCTGTACCATTCTTGGTTTATATTCAAAAGAAAAAGAGATTAGTTCTGTAAATATTAAAAACAAAATAAAACCATACAAACCTCAGCAGCTGCATAACCAGGGTATACTTCAACACCGAGGCCTTCTGCTTGTTCTCCCATCCAGCTCACTAAATGTCCCAAGCGTACAATGTAATTGCCATGATTATTCATTGGAAGACCTACAAATATATGCTTAATTTATCAGACATTTTATCAATAAAACATCTCAAAAACATAAATATTTAATTTAAAAATTCAAAGCAATGTATAATTTCTGTGTAAATATACACATCATCCTACTGTCATAATTTCATTTATATTCTACAACTTTGGCATAGAGCTCTAATTTTTAAATTAAAAAACCATTACAACACTAAATTAACATTCTGGGTTGCCTTACAATTCTTCTAGACTGGAAGACAAAAGAACTAGGTTCTAGTCCTGTTTTACTACAAGCTAGTTATATAACTTTGGGTCAGTCCTTCATATCTCTGGGCACCAGTTTTCTCATCTGTAAAAAGAAGAGATTTTACCACATGAAATGTGGTTCCCTCCAGGTGCAGAATTCTCTGATTCTACAAATATTTATCATACCTTACCTGGAAGAATTGGCACAGGAATTCTGTATTTCTCTGTTAAAATTCCAAATCTGTCTTCTGTTACAGGAGTGTTAAGTGGAGCCTGAAAACAAAAGAAGGAAAGAGAAGGAAATTTTTAGTTCATATTTGTAATGGTAAATACAAAAAAAAACAAAACAACAACTGTCAAATGGGAAAGTGAACTACTCTCCTCACTTTTCTTTCATCATTTCCTTTAGAAAACTTGGAACTGTAAATCCTCTTTGTCTCTTTGAGATGTATAGGAATCTTTTTAGAACCTAAATAAGCCAGTTTTACATCCCAGAAATCTTTCTCGGGGACCTTGGAGACATCCTGGACATGGCTTCCTGTCTCCCTGTCACTGTGGGAGTTTAGCCTAGGTGCTCGCTCCAAGTTGTAACTTCCTGCTTGATGAAAACATAAGAGAAATTTTATTTTTCCAATTAACAGTTATGTCATGGATTGTATCTGCTCAGTTATATAGGGCTCTGAAAACCTTCTTCTATTACAACTGATTATTATGTCAATAGTAATTCAATAATATATTTTTGGTATAATATTGAAAAGAGAAAGTTAATGAGATTTAACTAAAGTATTTCTAGTTTAAAGGAGCTTGGTATTTTAGAAAGAAGAGCATAGATGAAATTTTTGGAATTCAATTTACGCCATATAGAAATAATACAGAAATCCTATAATTTTTGACCTTAACAAAGTATATTCACAGGTGATGAATATTCTAACCTTGGCAGGCATAACATAACCCATCTTATAGAAGAAAAAGCTAAGACTTGTAAAGTGTAAGATTTTAACCAAACCCATACAAATTATGAAAGCAGTAAAATTAACATTCAGTTCTCTGCATATCGTACGAGTGCCTTTTCTTCTTAGGTTATGAGAGGCCATATTAATCTATTCTTTAGAACATTTGATTAGATTATCCTCTTTGGGTTTTAGATATTACAATGTCCCAGGAAATTTACAAACAACTTTATTAAGAACGATGATATAAACACCCATAGAACAAGTTAGGAAATACCCTCAAAATCAAAATGCTGCATTCTATTTGGTACAAATACTCTAATATCTTCTCAAGATAAGGCCTTCTCACATATCCAGTACATAAATAAAGCATGTAGAAGGCATTATACGGGTATATGAGTTAATATCTTAAAATTTTAAGTATAGTTGATACGATTCAATTTTTTGGCTCTTTTTAAGTTAAAAAATGCTTATCTGTAACAATCCTCTAAGAGACAGAATTACATAAAAAGGGTTTTCCATATTCTAGTAGTTTGGAAATAGAGATACGATAAAGATTATATTTTGTATAAAAACCAATTTTTCATACTCCCTTCTCCTTCCAGTCTGGGAATAATTCTTCAAAAGCACGTGGATCAAGGCAAGCCCCTGAGAGAGTATGAGCTCCTATTTGAGCAGCTTTCTCTACTAGACACACACGGATGTCCTTTTCATGTTTAGTAGCCAACTGCTTTAGACGAATAGCGGCAGAGAGTCCTGCAGGGCCTGCACCAACTATAACTACATCTGCTTCTTCTGCAAACCTCTCCATGTTCATTCCTGGGAGGAAAAAAGGATTTAAAAAATACATGAAAATTCTGGGATGAATATGATCTGATAAAAATTACAAACTGGGTTACAAACACTCACTATGCTTTAGAGCATTTACATAAATTGCCCATCTGCTTTGTATGAGAATTATACTAAATATATTATTGCATTAATTGGATGTTCTCTTAGGTTCTGTTTCAGTGTATATCTTATTTTTGCTTCCATAAACCAACTTTTGACTTTGAGATTTACTACTACAAGCTTCACAGATATTTTCTTAACTCAGTATCAATATGTAATAGATTTGGTAAAGCTATGAAATATTATTAGATGATTTTACACTATCATGAAAAATATTTCCACAAAATGATACAAAGTATCTAGAAAAGCCTCAACACGTCTATAGAAATTATTACTTACCTTCCCATCGCTTGTCCTTATCCCGGGGATAAATAGTATAGTGGGTAGTAATTCGAGGTACAACAGAAGTTGAAGACCATCTTGTATGACATAGAGGTAGATAATTTTTCTTAATTTTTAAGGCATGAAAGCACTGATATGCTGCACAAAAATTATGAACATTAGTATTATTTTTTCAATTAGCTTTCCTCAGAGCAGACTGAAAAAACATTTTTTTAAAAGGAAAAAATTCTAGGATTAGGAATCAGATCTGGTTTCTGCTTAATTTTCTATCAATTAGCCTTAAACAAATCATTAACTTCTCTAGATTTCGGTTTCCTCATCCAAAAGAAAAAGGAAAGGGGCACTAGATGACCTCAAAGGTAACTTTTTGATCTAAAATTGTATGACTCCATGTGATATCTTACACTTGGAAATTCGTGTTTATATTCTCACCATATCAGCACTGCAGACACTGAATAGTTAGATCTATGCTGTTGAGCCATTAGTTGTGATATGATGTGAAACAGACTGTACTATTTCCTAGAAGAACTTACCTTCTTCTTATAAGGCAATGTTCTCAAACTATATTTAAAAAGTATCTAATAAATTAATTTATTCAATTTAGTTCATATCAAGCTTAACCTGTAAATAGGATGACCATATATAATTTATCAACCAAACTGGATACTTTTTTTTTTTTAAAGATTCTATTTATTTACTTGTCAGAGAGAGAGAGAGAGAATGCAAGCAGGGGGAAGAGCAGGCAGAGGGAGAAGCAGGCTCCCTGCTGAGCAAGGAGCCTGACATTGGACTCGATCCCAGGACCCTGAGATCATGACCTGAGTCAAAGGCAGATGGTTAACCAACTGAGCCACCCAGGTGTCCCTAAACTGGATACTTTTGAGAGTAATAATGGGCAGTATTAATGATTATGCTGGGACAACGTGGGCAAACTAGGCTTTATGGTCAGCTTTTTAAAAAACTGACTCTCCCGTATGGCAGTATCTTCTGAGAGCCTTAAAAATGTACATATTCATTAAGTTAGCAAATAGAAATTAACAGAAGTGTGCAAAGATTTATCTGCAATAATGTTCATTAAACCTGTTGTCCTTAAACCTTCAATTCTGCCTCCTCCTTCTCCTATCTGTGTAAGTACTGCGCGCTAACCGATTGCGCCACTAGAGCTCCATCCTTCCCCTATCTGAAGCAGATACTCTAACACACCAAACATCATAGAAAGATAGAAGCAATTAAGTGGGAACTTTCCTATTTCCCTGGCAAGAACTTCTAATGTAATCTGTATTAGTGTCCACTCTTTGTTCATTTTCTCAGGTTATAACAGATATCTTTCTTTTTTTTTTTTTTTAAAGATTTTATTTATTTATTTGACAGAGAGAGACAGCCAGCGCGAGAGGGAACACAAGCAGGGGGAGTGGGAGAGGAAGAAGCAGGCTCTTAGTGGAGGAGCCCGATGTGGGGCTCGAACCCAGAACGCTGGGATCACGCCCTGAGCCGAAGGCAGATGCTTAACCGCTGCGCCCCTATAACAGATATCTTTCTACTTAGATTAATGATGATGATAATTATCCCTCCCATTTTCATAGGGACATCCCTCCACCTGAAGCCTTCCCTTTCTCCTGTATCTTCAATTTCTGTCTCTCTTCTCTGGTATTCTTCCCCTTGATACTCTTTCCCATTATATTAAAAAAAAAAAGGACAGAGAATACTCCCTTGGGAATAGCCCTGACAGATACAAAACTTATATTTATATAGTAATTAAAAGTCTATTACAGGAGAAGGGATAGAATATTCAAAGGAAAGGAAAGAAATAAAGAGTTCAGAAATAGAATACACATAAGGATTTGCTGTATGCTAAAGATGCCATTTCTAATCAGGGAGAAGATCTATCTAAATGGTCAAAGACAGGGAGAAATTCATTTGGAAAAAAGTATACCTTTCTCTTTCTACGCAAATGAATTCCATTTGGTCTATGATTTTATCAGGAAAAGTCAAAGTATAAAAGATCATGTTGATACATCCCCAGATTATTTGTTTCTCCACTTTTGAGTGCAGACTGCAATTAGGGACTAGCTTCTAACAAGTAGAGTACAAAAGGGAAAAATATTAATTTTACAGTGGAGAAATATAGCAGAAATGATCAAACTTAACATTACTGGCAATAAGACATGTTGGTATCACATGCTCCCTGATATAAGAAGGGCTCTTTATGTCTGTGGCATACTTCCCCAAAACCTGTAACCTCAGTCTAAACATGAGAAATCATCAGACAAATTCAGATTGAGGGACATTCTACAAAATGCGCCTGGCTAGTATATATTGAAAGTAGCAAGGTTGTGAGAGACAAGAAAAGACAGAGGAACCCCCATACACAGCTGGCGGGAATGTAAAATGGTGCAGCCACTTTGGAAAACAGTCTACCAGTTCCTCAAAACATTAAACATAGTGTTTCCATACAACTCTCTCCCAGGTATATAACTAAGATAAATGAAAACACACAAAAGCTTGTATATGTATCTTTACAGATGCATTATTCATAACAGCCAAAATATAGAAAAAACCCAAATGTCTGTTCGTGAACAGATAAAAAGTGATATAATCATACAATGGAATATTATTCAGCAACAAAAAGAAATTCAGCAGTGATATATGCTACAATATGGATGAACTTCGAAAACCCTATGCTAAGCGAAAGAAGCCAGGGCTCCTGGGTGGCTCAGTCGTTAAGTGTCTGCCTTCGGCTCAGGGCCTGATCCCAGGGTTCTGGGACTGAGCCCCGCATTGGGCTCCCTGCTCTGCTGGAAGCCTGCTTCTTCCTCTCCCACTCCCCCTGCTTGTGTTCCCTCTCTCGCTGGCTGTCTCTGTCAAATAAATAAATAAAATCTTAAAAAAAAAAAAAAAGTGAAAGAAGCCAGCCATGAAAGATCACATATTATATGATTCCATCGGTATGAACTATCCAGAATTGACTAGAGAGACAGAAAATAGATTAGTTGTTGCCCTAGGGCTGGAGAGGTTGAAGAGTGACTGCTAATGGGTGTGAGGTTTCTTTTCCGGGTGATGCACAACTGTGTGTTTATGTTAAAAACCACTGAGTTGTATGTATGATTGTATAGTATGTGACATATCTCAATAAAACTGCTATTAAAAAAGATTTATAATCACACACAAAAAAGATTATAAGAAGACAAGGATGTGGAGCAACAGGATCTCTCATTCATTACTGTTGGGAATGCAAAATGGTGCAGCCACTTTGGAAGACATTCTGGCATTTCTTATGAAACTAAACATATCTTAACAAATGATCCAGCAGTTGTACCCGTTGTCATTTACACAAATGAGTTGAAAATTAATGTCCACACGAAAACCTGCAGTCAAGCAAGATGAATAAGCTCCAGAGATCTGATGTTCAACACTACCTATAGTCACCAATAATGTACACTTAAAAAATTGTCAAGAGGGTCTATATCATGTTAAGAGTTCTTTTCACAATAAAGGAAAAAAAATCTAGGTTGAAAAAAAAAAGCCCTTCACATGAATGTGTACAGCAGCTTTATTCATAATTGTCAAAACTTGGAAGATGTCCTTCAATAGGTGACCGGATAAACAGATACACTGGGATGCATACATACAATGGAATATTATTTAGTGCTAAAAAGAAATGAACTATTAGACATGAAAAAACATGTAGGGAACTTAAATGCATATTGAAAGAAGCCAATGTGAAAATGCCAATCTACATACTGAATGATTTCAACTATATGAGATTCTAGAAAAGGTAAAACTATAGGGACATTAAAAATATCAGTGGTTGCCATGGGTTCAGCAAGAGGGAAGAAGGGATGAATATGTGCTACACAGGGGACTTGGGGGACAGTTAAACTATACTATATGATAATGTAATTAATGGCGGATACATGTTTGTTGAATGTACATAAAATGTACAATAGAGAGAGCGAATTCTAATATAAACCATGGACTTGAATAATGATATATCAAAATTGGCTCACACCAATGCCAGATGTTAATAGGCAATGGGGGAAAGTAATATGGAAACTCTGTGTATTTTCTGCTCAACTTTTCTTTAAGCCTAATACTGACAAAAATTGTTTATTAATTAAAAACAAGACAAATACAAAAGGCAATATGGAAAAAGGCAGTGGTTAAGTGCATAGGTTTTGGAGTTTGTCTACATTGTGTCTGAATTCATTAAAACTGTCACCCCATCAGTTCTAAAGTTTATGGTCATTTTGCCTTGGAAATACTATGGTATAGACATACTATAGTATAGAATCTAGTGTAAGTCTTGCGCAAAATAAGTGGCTAATACATATTTGATAACTACATATCTTCCTAGTTACAATTTTCACTGTAATTTAGGAACCTGCAAATCTCTGGTATAATTTCCAAAAACTAACCTGGCTTATAGAGCAATAATAATAATGAAGCCTTGCCTCGTTTTTAACTTGTCTCTTACAATGAAGCATGTATCTACAAATGAACAAGTTTCTAAACATGGACTGTAACAAATAATTAATAAAGATCAACAAAGACTTTTGCATGGATTTGAAATGTAAAATGTAATAAAATTTACATTTTAATGGACATACTGAACAGTTAAGAATTTTCAATACCATGCCTTTTCCTTCATGATGTTATGAAAATTGTGGGGCAGCTACAATCCCCATTTACAGTAGATAGGTAGGAAATCAGACGATCACACCCAAGCTCTCAATCCTTCCAACATCAGTCAAGCTCTGAGACTATAATTGGATTTGAAATGATTTGTGAAGTAATGGAAACTGAGCTGTGATGAAAACAAGATTTTTCTTTCTTTCTTTTTTCTGATTAAATGGAGAGTTAACAGCCTGGCATAGCCTAGTTATTCTTTAGCACCTAATTGCAGAATTAAAATACTTTTCTGTTTTACTCTTTCCAATAATTTTTTTAAAGCAAAAATCTGGCATCCGACATCAATAATTAAAGATTGTGATGAATACAGGAAGGGAAGAGATTTAGAGTGCCTGAACTCTAAAGGCTTTAAACACTAAAAAATCTATTTTTGATCATCTTAAAGTGGCAAGGAAACTAATTTTCTCTTATTGCAAAGACATACTAAAAATTATACTATTGGGAATAATTTTTTAATTATTAGGTAACTTTTCCTAAATCTTGAAACAATGTACATAATACATATAAATATACTATAGGGTAATTCAGTTCTAGAGTTCAAATATTGCTTTATCATCATTCAAAAGAATACTTAAATAATTATTTGTATTATTTATTATTAAAAGATATTAAAATCCTTGTCTTATGATGTATTGTAGTTTAGTGTGTAAAAGTTATTTGCTGCTGAAAACTGTATCAGATCTGGTATCAGATAAAAGTAATTCTATTGCTTATACAGCTAGCTATTTTTTTTTTTAAAGATTTTATTTATTTATTTGACAGAGAGAGACAGCCAGCGAGAGAGGGAACACAAGCAGGGGGAGTGGGAGAGGAAGAAGCAGGCTCCCAGGGGAGCAGGGAGCCCGATGCAGGGCTCGATTCCAGCCTTGAGCCGAAGGCAGTGAGCCACCCAGGTGGCCCAGACAGCTGACTGTTTTTTTGAAAATATTTGGAACGGGG
The DNA here is from genome assembly GCF_023065955.2 of Ursus arctos. NCBI lineage: Eukaryota > Metazoa > Chordata > Mammalia > Carnivora > Ursidae > Ursus > Ursus arctos. The sequence continues at coordinate 46,189,486 of NW_026622775.1, read as the reverse complement.
TAGTTTGATTCCCCCACAGGATAAAAATTAAAAAGTCACAACCTTTACTCCCTTTCTGAAAACAAATCTGACATTCCACTTTAGATATGTGAACGATTAGACACCTTGGCTGGATTTTGGTAGAGAAGAAAGGTCAAAAAGTCCATTGAACTCATAACATCACCATTTCAAAGTCACACTGCTAACACATTTATGTCCACCTCTTTGCGGCCGGTAGTGTTAACACTGAGCTATGAAAATGGCAATGATTTAAGTATCCATGGAAAATGGAAATGCCAATTTTGGTGGAATGTAGTTAACACCTGGCCCAAGAATGATTTCAGCTAAATTAGGCAGTAGGGCAAATAGTATCTGACTACTTTGATATTTCACAAAACATAAACTGTATCTACACATTAGGTGTAGTAATACATTCACGAGTATCAGGAACTTTAAATAAAATTCTAATTTAACATATGGTGCACAAATCTGACAAATTTCTACTTTTATGAATGTACATAATAAGAACATCCTTGAATTTGCATTATGTATACTTATTTATTCTATAACCATATATTAAAGAAACTAAACCAAAGGAAAAAAAAAACAAAACCAAATGTGACAAAATGCAAGATCCTGTAGTGAATCTTTTTGAATGTTTAAACTTTGTTTTAAAGTAAAACAAAACAAAGACCATCCAACTGCATTATTATTATTTTTACATAAGGGAAAGGGAAGGTAATGAGGTATTTTCACAAGTCATTGTGATGGTTCTAGGAGCATCCATAACACGTTAAGCCTCTAAAGTTAATTTTAGACAATGTAGAAAAACTCCTGGCTCCAGATATAATCTGGTGACTTGGGCAGCGCAGATGAATGTTAATCATGGTGTGGCAGATCAGACTTCAAATTCTTAAGAATGGACTAGGATGTATGGCTGCAAAGACGAAAGTCAGGACATGACTAAGAAAAAGAACTGTGCAAATATTATTTTATGCATTTCCAACAATGCAACAGAAAACACCTGAGCTTTGGAATAAGAATTACGGCCAGGATTTGGAAGATTCAGTTCGGGAGTCCACGGGAGGGCCGTGTTGCTAAGTTTCCTCCGCCCATGACCTTTAGCCTAGTTGTCAATCCTTCCAATTGGGACAACTTTATAGGGAGGAATCTAGGGTCCACTGCCAGGTGTAGAGAGCGTGATCTTTGCCCAAGTTTAACCTGAGGAAGCCAGGAGGGCAGGTGAAGAGAGGTAGGTGTCTAGATCCCCCCAGGGGTAGCCCTGCCCGTTTCGCCCTAACTCCTCGACCTTCCTCCACTTATCCCCGCCCGAAGTTCCCTCTCACCGGGGCAGGACAGCTTGGCTAGAGGCACCAACATATTCACTGGTCCCAGGACTGTCGGTGGGACACAACTGGAAGGGCTGTCTGTGGCTCACCGCGGGCGCGGGACCTCTAGGCCGCGGGGGGCGCCATCACCTGCCGAGAAAGAGCAACACCTCCGCTGAAGTTTGCCTCCCAGCTCTGCCCACGCCTTTGGCTTCAGTGTGCTCCCGCCTCTTTCTCGCTGTGCGCCGGCGCCACACATGACGCTACGGCAGGCAGAGACATCCGGGTCACGTACCCAAAGAGGAAAAGGAAAGGGACTCCAAGTCCCAGCACGATCCCGGCTTCAGGCTGAGGATTGGTTCTCGGTTTGCGTCTCACCAAAGCGTGGTGAGGACGCAGGAGTGCGGGCGAGAGAGACCCACAGATCCCATGGTGTACGCGCGCGCATCAGAAGAAGTGGGAGGTGGAGCGACGCATACAGGATTCTGGGAGTTGTAGTCCTCTACTGAAGCGTCTTCTGAGCCTGACTGGAGGTTTGCGCAGGAGCGATGAGCCGCCCAAGGTGATTGGCTGTCCCGAAAACATGACTGGTATTCGCGGACTTGGGCAGAGACCCACAAGGAGACAGATCCGGACTTCAGGCGGGAGGAGGCGGGGCTTCTGGGTGTAGGGCGCGATCAGTTTGAAAGACAGTTGGTGTCGGTTCGGCTGCTAAGGTCCGATTCCGCAGTGCCAGCCCTGCTCAATGGCAGCCCCTCAGGAGGTGAGGATTTCTTCGCCTCCCCCGCCGCCTCCTTCCTCTTCCTCGTCTTCAGACGACTCGTCAGCATCTTCCCCCGGCGTTCCATTGAGTTTGGGCTGGCCAGTTCCGAGCAGGAGCAGCGGCCGAACGGTGGACCCTCTGGAGGAAGTGGAGCTGCAGATTGGAGACGTGAGTGTCGCTCGACAGGTCTCGGGGCGCGTCCCCATTCGGCCCTTGTTGGAAGACAGACCGTTGCTGTGCAAGGGAGGGAAGGAGTAGGAATCCGCTTCTCGCCCTTCTGCGCCTGAGTGTGGGCTAGGGGGTGGGTTAGGTAAACGGGAGACCCGAGGCCGCTTGTCCACCATCCCTGAGGACTCGGCCTTTAGAATTAGTTTTGAGGAATAAGGGGTTATCCCTCCACCCGCTCCACCCCTCACTGTTTTCTTTTTGTCTCGCCTCTTGCTTTCAATCATCCTCTGTAACCTGAAACCACGCAGCTCTGCTGCGCCGACTTGTGCTGGCCGCGCCTGTCCTCTATTTCTCCTCCTTGTCTGTTGGTGCATAGGATCAGGCTGTGATTTCTTTCCTTGCGTCTTAAGATCCCGCTGCTCTACTTGGCCACCTGCCAGAGCCAGCTGGCAATGCTATTAGCGCCTGGCTCAGGCTTACTTCCCCCTGGACCCAGTTTGGAGGGGTTACTTAACGGCGCCTGGAGTCCAGATTGGTTTCATTAACGGCTAAGTCAAAGATCCCTCCCTATGATTGCTAGAGTGCGTAGTATGGTTTCTGTTGAATCTCGAATTCCACTGCCACACGCACACACACACATCCCAGCGGAGTTTCAGTATACAAGGACTCTTGGGTGGGTCAAGTGAATGAGGTATGTAGATGTAATCCTCCTGGGAGAAGTTTGTGGGATAGACCCTCCCGTGCAGATTGGAAGCTGGGGAATGAACTCGATTATCTCTCATTGCTTAAGAAGTTGTTGTTTTTTTTTTTAAGATGACTAAAGTGCTGATACAGCTTCAGTTTTTGCTGAACAAGCCTGGTATCAAGAGAATATGTAGCATGGACTGCTGATAGGTTATCTAGGAACAGTGTTATTTTATATTTTAGGTGAAGAAAACGTTTGAATAAAAAGTGAATTCCACCAAGAGTTTCTTATTTTCTGTATGCTGCTTTTGTTTTTATTTTGTTGATGTATTTGTCCGTTCAGAGTACCTGTTCTTTGGTCTATACATTTTCATGGTCTAAATAGTGTTCACAGGTAAAATTAGTGGGACAATACCCTTGCTACCAAAATATCAGTGAGTTGTTTATGATGAAGTAAGTCTGAGTCCTTCAGATACTTCTGGTACTTAGTGTCAGGGGATCCAAGTCCTCTTTTAGACCTAAATGAGTCTAGTGTATTTTCTTTCTTTTTCTTCTTTTAAAGATTTTATTTTTTTTAAGCAATCTACACCCAGCGTGGGGCTTGAACTCACAACGCTGAGATCAGAAGTCACTTGCTGTCTGTGACTGAGCCAACCAGGTGCTCCTGGTGTATTTTCAATTAAAAAAAAAAAGTACTGATTTGTTATGTCTGATGCATAATGGATATCTTTCCAGCAGACATATTTCCTCAAAGCTTACTTCATACTAAAGAATTTCTTAGGTTCTCTGAAAAAGCTAGTGTTTTAGTGTTTTAGTTTGAAGGTTTTTTTACTTTTATGGAAAATAAGTTGGGCATGGGAGTCAAGGTTTTAAGCTGTTTTTAACTATTTATAAAATGAGATGAAAATCTGAAAGATAAACGTACATTGTTTGACTCTTTTTTTTTTTTTTTTTTTTTTTTACATTTTAGGCAGCATTTTCATTAACCAAACTTCTTGAAGCCACATCTGCAGTATCAGCTCAAGTGGAAGAGCTTGCCTTCAAATGTACAGAAAATGCACGTTTCCTTAAAACGTGGCGGGACCTCTTGAAAGAAGGCTATGATTCTTTGAAGCCTGACAACTGATTTGCTGTGTAATAATTCATACTTCCTCATTTATGATGTTTGCACGTGTACCATAAGTATAAGATTGTCTCCAGCAGTTCTGTGTATTCAGAATGACATTTTCTTGGTTTTCTCACTTTTGTGAAAGCAGAATACCGATGATATTTTTGATGCTTGCCAATATTTATCTTTAAATACTTCCTGTCCTCTAAATTTTCATAGACTCTTTTATGAAAGTTAATTTCATCAGTAGATAATGTTAATAATGCTACAGTGTTACCAGTAGAAAAAAACCAGGTAGACCATTATTCTAGTTGATTTCCAAGAAGATGCTAAGAATGCCAGAGTTTGAAGTTGAGCTTCATTTTATGGACCAAGGGAAGTAACGTTAAGGTTTCCAGTGTTGGCCCAGCTCCTCTAGGCCAAGTTCCCTGGAACTAATGATTGTGTCTTACATACTTCTTTATCCTTAGCACCTAGAACAATGACAGTGTCATACAACAACCAGTAACTGTTTGTTGAGTAAAAGAGTTGACAATACGATTAAAAGCTGTTTTTTTGTGTGAAAATTATAATTGTTTTTCTAAAAAATATTTGAATCAGAACCTCACTGACTTGAAGGAAGACAAATTCTTTACAGGAATTTGAAATTTAACTGATGACAATTTTTTAAAGTATATGATAAATATTTTTTATTCTTTATGATGCTTTTTTAAAAGCTTTTACTTCAGAAAATGAAAGCCTGTCTGGAAAGAATGTGTATACATATATTTTTTCCCTGTTTATTTCTCAGGTTAATTGCTTTGTGATGTTGTATGTTAGATTGTTCTCTTTAAAGTGCCTTACCAAAATTATGACTCTGTACTATTACTTTTTGAACTTTGCACATAATAATTCTAAATTCTAAATGTAATTCTAAAGATACTTTGTTTTTAATGCATCGGATTAAGCGATGTGATTGGTTTCATATTATTTGACTTTAATGACAATGTTCTACTTTACTTGTCCCATATCTTATGTTGTTCTATCTCTTTTTTGTTGATTTTTGTCATGTGTCAGTGATTAAGCCAACTAATTCTCCAAAACTTACAGACACCTTTATATGGCATCTTAATTCTTTTGTAGATATGGAGATGTGTACAGAACTATATTCTAAAGCTCTACAGGGGGATTATGAAAGGGGACAAATAGATGGACAAAGAATACTATTGTTTAGTATATTAAGTCACAGTTCTTGACTAATTTTTTTAAGTTAAAGATAACACATATGGTGTGTTTATACCAAACAGATACTTATTTTGATACTAGAAAAATATTTTTCTTATGTGTCATCAAAATTGCAGTTTTTAAAATACACAGAAATAAACATGTTCAAAGCAAACTTTATTTCCATTTCTTTGGGTTCATTATTTTTAAACTTTTATTGAAATATTTCAAACATAAGAGTAAAATATTAGAGGATATATTCACACCTTGCAGATTTAATAAATGTTAGCATTTGACTATACTTTCTTCAGATCTATGTATATTTGTAAATGTTGTTAGATGCATTTGAAACTTTTGTTACCTCTTTGATCCCGTCCCTTCTTCTCTCCCCAGAAGCAGCCATTGTCCTAGAAGTGGTGTATATTCTAGTTTGTGTTCTTATATTTTTAATGCATATGTATGTTTTCAGAGCACTACAAAATACTGTTTTGTGTATGTGGTAGCTAACCTCCACGTGCCCACAATGGTCTGTCTCCTGGTACTCATGCCCTTGTGTAGTCTCACACATTGAATAGTGCTGACTTGTATAACTACTAGGAGATTGAGGAAATGCAGTGTGTGATTTCTGAGGCCATACCTTTTTCCATTTTTCCATTATGTTTTGTCTTTCCCTTATCAATTTCTGGTATTATGTATTTTGAATACCAACTAATGATCTGTTATCTCTGTTTCAACTATCTTTTGTAGTTTATGATTTATCTTTGTATTTGATTGTGGAGTTTCCTTAAATAAAGGTTTTTAATTTTAATGAAATCTTACCAATTTTTCATAATAGTGCTTTCTGGGTCTTGTATAGGAAATGTCATAAAGATATCTCCTTTACATCTTTATAAAAGTTAAAGAATTTTTGTTTCTAATGTTTAGGTGTTTAATCCATCTGAATTTTGCTTATGTTGTGATTTTGGGATCTTGTTTATTTTTGTATGTGTATTGGTGTTCCTCCAAGTATCAGTATTTTCAAATGCTACCCTGTCATTCAGTTACCATATAAGTGCTTGATTCTGAGCTCATTCTATTCTGATCTATTTGCTTAACCCTATGCTAAGATTCCCTATAACTTGTTATAGCTTTAACATAAGTACAATCTGTACTACTTTGATTTTTGTGTGTGTGACTTCCTCCCCCAACCATGTATATTTTTTATGTTAGAAAAGAAAAACCATATTAGTTGATTTCTAGTTTTGTTGAATTGTGGTCAGCTGAGGTTAACCCCTGATTTTAGGCAGTGAGTTTTCTGTGGACACTTAATTTATTCCTCAGCACTAAAACACATAGTGTCAGGAGTCCAGTAGTCCCAGAGCTCAGCTCTGTTTATGGTTTCTGTTGCCATGTGTGGCCCACAGAGAAGTTCATCTTATTTTTAGGAGTTGCTTTTTAAAAAGGCATCCCTTTTTATATTTCTTTTTGCTTGGCTTCATGGGAAGTGTTGGGGAGGGCTTCAAAACATAAACATTCTCTTAAAGACTTAAATTTTTTCCTTAATAGCTCGTTACCAGCTCTATATAAGCCTCAGAGGAAAACTTAGTGTTTTGACTGATGTAACTAAAAGCCTTAAGAGGCCAAAGTCAATATAATGAAATTTTTAATATTAAAAATAATGTGTTTCAAAACTTCTGAGTATGAAATATGTGTTAGGCGCCATGCTAGGAGTTTTATAGGCATTATTTTATATTAGCTTTTTGAGGAAAGTGGTAGTATTCCTACCTACAGAGACAGGACAGGAAACAGGCTGAGATGAAACGATCTATACCATACCTAGCTACCTAGCTCTTGGTTAGACCTATTAATAGTCAAGCTTACTTTGTTTCTCTCCCCACCCATGATGGTTTATTTTATGTGTCGACTGGGTCACAGGATATCCACATTTTTGGTCAAACATTATGGGTGTTCCTTTGAGGGTATTCTTGGATGAGATTAACAAATTGGTAGATTGAGTAAAGCAGATTGCCCTTGGTAATGTGGGTGAGCTTCATTCAATCAGTTGACGGCCTGAATAGAACAAAAGGCTGCTCCTGCCCTGAGTAATAGCATTCTACTTGATGGCCTTGGAAAAGTGGCTGGGCTTGCCTGATGACATTTGAACTGCGACATTGGCTTTTCTTAGTTCTGCAGTAGCTTCTGGCCTTTGGATTTGAACTGGGACATCAGCTCTACAGATTTTGGACTTGCCAGCCTCCATAATCATGTGGGACAATTTCTTATAATAAATCTCTTTATAAATATATAGATTCTGTTTCTCTGGAGAATTCTAACACACCATTTAAAAATGGAACTTACATGTTTGTCCATTCAGTTACCCATCATAGAATACTTGTGCTAATAACTGTATAGTATTCAATTTTTTGCCTTAGATTAATTTGAGAGCTCTAAATACCTACAAAGATCACTTGAGCAAATTACAACTGGAGTTATAGAAACTTGTTAGAAAGTTATTGCAAATATAGTGATGAGACATGATGTTGGCCCAAACTAAGGCATTGGGAATTGGGATAAAGAGAAGTAGATAGATTTAAGAGCTGTTTATTAGATAGAATGAAGGTGATTTTGATATGGTGGATAAAGAAGAAGGAAGAGCCAAAGGATGACTCAACGATTTCTAGGTTGGGCTGTTGGTACCATTCACCCAGATAGGGTCTTGAAGAAACTTAGATGTCAGAGTCAGAGTCCATAATAATGACATTAAAAAGCCACTGAGATACCCAAGTGTTAATGTCTAGGGGAGGTTGTATGCATAAGTGACTAATTTAGGAAAGAGAATAAGCTAAAGGCAAAAATGTGGGAATCATCAGTATATACATAGTAATTGAAACCACAGGTTTCAATAGTAGATAAGACTGCCAGTCTATAGATAAGAAAAAGATTTAAAAGAGAGTAAATGAGGCTTCTAGTGTAAGATTTTCTCTTTAAAAGAGGAGTACATTAGTAAAAATTAAGTACATTTTTGAAGTCTCTTACCTAGAGTGCTTCACTCCATCACATTGAAGTATCAATTCACTTATAACTTAGTTTATTAGGCAGTGAAATGCATGGACTTCACCATTCTGGCTGCATATATCCCTTTCTCGTTTGTTGTTTTCCTTCAACTTTATCAGTGTCTAAATTGCTAAAAGGCAGTAAATAAGTAATTGCCTTGTGAGAGGTTATGTACTAGCCTGATGTATTAGGAGCCCTTAAACTAAAAATAGAGAAGAAAGAAAGAAAGAAAGAAAGAAAGAAAGAAAGAAAGAAAGAAAGGAAGGAAGGAAGGAAGGAAGGAAGGAAGGAAGGAAGGAAGGAAGGAGAAAGAAAAGAAAGAAAGAAAGAAAAGGCGAGGTCTTTCTGATATTTATTTTTCAATTTAAAACACTTTGGTTTAACTTAGAGAATGAATTTGACCTAGAGCATGGTCTATGAGTTTTGGACCAAAGTTTTTTTTGTAAAAGAGAAAACTATGACTTGTACCTGCATCAATTTAGTGCTTCTATTGCACCTTACATTGAAGTTAGTAGGAACTAGTTACATAGTATGCTAGTAATTACTTATCAAATGAAATGGAAGTTATTGCATTTGGGGAGGTGGAAAGATGGAATAAGCAAGTAGACTGAGTAGACAAACCGAATTGGTTCAGAAAATTATTTGAAAATATTTTAAATGCTAAAAAGTAGTTTCAGATGTATATTTTGTAAATTCACTGCATTTCCAAGACCCTTAGACATAGGTTACAATCATAATTTTTGTAAAATTACATTTTGTCTAGTCTTCATGATTATTGCTTTTTTAAAAAAAATTTTTTTTAAGAGAAAGAGAGCATGTGGGGGTAGAGAGAGGGGCAGAGGAAGAGAAAATACTAAGCTGACTCCATGCCCAGCAGAGCACCCCATGTGGGCTCCACCTGGGGCTGGATCTTACAACCCTGAGATTATGACCCTGAGATCACAACCTGAGCTGAAATCAAGAGTTGGCCACTTAACTGACTGAACCACCCAGGCGCCCCTGTTTTTTTCTTTTTCAGAAATTCTTTTTTAGAAAAATATTTTTCGGGCTGCCTGGGTGGCTCAGTTGGTTGAGCGTCTGACTCTTGATTTCTGTTTAGGCTGTGATCTCAGGGTCGAGCCCCAGGTAGGGCTCCATACTCAGCATGGAGTCTGCTTGTCCCTAACCCTCTCCCTTCCCCCCTGCCATGCCATGTCCCCCACCCCATTTGCAAGCAAGCATGCATGTTCACACACACTCTCTCTCTCAAATAAATAAAATCTTTCAAAAAAAGAAGAATATTTTTCTATTCTATTATTTACTAGTAATAAGACTTCTTAAGAATAATAAATAATCCCAAAATAATCTTATAATAGAATTTAAATGTATTTTCATTTCTGTAGGCTTTAAACAATTATATTGTCTGAGTAGAGAATTGAATATATTTTTTTAATGATTTATTTATTTTAGTGAGAGAGAGATAGAGACCATGGGGGGGGGGGGCGGTGAGGAGGAGAGGGAGAGAAAGTCCCAAGCAGACTCCGAGCTGAGCACAAAGCCTGAGCTGGGGCTCCATCTCATAACCCTGAGATCACAGCCTGAGCTGACATCAAGAGTCAGATGCCCAACTGACTGAACCACCCAGGGGCCTTGAGAATTGAATATTATAAGCAGAACCACAACTTGCTATTATTCTCTGACTTTTTGTTGAAAGCATAACCATATTCTTCATATAGAAAATTTATTGGTATTATTCCAATAAGAACAGAAAGGACTCAGAGTAATCCATATTTTTAATAGAATTAAATTGTAGGCAATTTACTTTCAAAAGAAATCTATACAATCATATATTCAATATTTTTGATTCCAGTATTTTCATGTTTCAAACATTTTTGGTGTGTTTAAAAGTACCTGAAAGCATTTTATTCCTATTTGAAGATTTCAAATTATGAAAACAAAAAGTTCCAATAGCTCAGTTAGAGACCAGAAGAATAACTAGCTAAAAAGTTAATGTCTTATGAATTGGCCAGCCATGCAAAAGGAAGGGAAATCCGTCTCTTGATGACAACTTCCTCTTTGAAGTAAAACGTGTACGTGCAGACCTTTCCTTCCTTAACTTCCTGAATCGTGCATTCTAGCTCTTCTTTCCTTCTTTTCCCTCTTACCTGCCTTTTTGCGATCTAATTCACACATCATAAAATTCATCCATCTAACGTGTACAATTCAATGGCTGCGAATACGCTAATTCACACAGTTGTGTACCCATCACCACAATCAATTTGAGAACCTTTTTTTTGCCCAAGAAAATACTCTGTACTTTTCAGGCAGCATCCTCCCAACCCAGTCACCTCCAGGAACCTCTCATGTACTTTCTGTCTCTATGAATTTGCTTTTTCTAGGTAGTTCATGGAAGTGGAATCCTATGGTATTTGTCCTTCTGTGTCTGGCTTATTTCATACTCATCATGTTGTAGATGATGTGTCAGAACTTCATTCTTTCTTATACATGGCTGAATAATATTCCATTTTATGTATATACCACATTCATTGATCTGCTTCTAAGTCGATGGGTACTTGTGTTGTTTCCATCTTTCGGCTACCTTAAATAACTAACAGAATGAGCATTTGCAGACAAGTACCTGTTAGAGTTCTGTTTTCTATTCTTTTGGGTTTAACCCAGGGGTGAAATTGCTGGATCACATGGTAATTCAATGATAAGCTTTTGAGGAACCACCAAATTGTTCTCTAAGGAGCCGCATCATTTTACATTCCAATGAGCAACGCAGAAGGGCTTCAATCTCCACATCCTTGTCAATACTTTTTTTTTCCTTTTGCTGTTTTATTTACAGCCTTTCTAGTACGTGTAAAGTATAATCTGTCTCGTGGTTTTAGTTTTCATTTTTCTAATGATTCCTGATGTTGAGCAACTTTTCAAGTGCTTATTGGCCATTGGTGTATCTTCTCTGTAGAAATGTCTTTTTAAGTCCTTTTCCCACTTTTAAATAGGGGTTGTTTATCTTGTTGAGTTGGAGGAGTTCTTTATATATTCTGGGTATTAACTCCTTCTCAGATATATGATTTGCAAATATTTCCTTCCATTCTGTAGACTGTCTTTTTACTTTAAAAAAATATTTTATTTTTAAGTAATCTCTACACCCAACGTGGGGCTCGGACATACAACCCCAAGATCAAAAGTCACGCATCCCACCTACTGAACCAGTCAGGTGCCCCATCCTTATACTTTTTTGATAACATTCTCTGGTGCACAAAGTTTTTAATTTAGATGAAGTCCAATTTATCAATTTTTTCCCCTCTTGTTACTTATGCTTTTGTTTTCACATCTAAGAATCCATTGCTAAATTCAAGGTCTTGAAAATTTACCCAAATGTTTTCTTCTGAAAGTTTTATGTCTTATATTAAGGTTGTTGATTAATTTTGAGGTAATTTTTGTATATAGTGTAAGGTAGGGTTCCAACTTCAAATCTTTTGCGTGTGAATAATCCAGTTGTCCCAGCATCATTTGTTGAAAAGACAGTTTTTTCTTCATTTGATTTTCTTGGTATCTTTGTTGAAAATCAATTGACTATAAATGTGGTGCATAGCAAGTGCTATTTTGAGTTTATAACAGAACATCTTTTTTCAGAGTAATATTGTGTATTACCTTTCAAGCATTCAGGGACTTCAAGAGAGGTCAGATGAATTCTTAAACAAAATATCTATTTTGCAAACAATCAGACATTTTCTCATTCCTCATTTTTCATTACATTGAGTATTCCAAAACCTTAAACCTTTATTTACAAGTGTCCACGATTATTGTGTTTGCAGATGTGCATGGCAGACAAAGCTCTACCCTAAACTAAGAACTGCAGGTGGCCTTTGTATATTCTGTTGTAGCTAAACATAATTTAACATTGCAAATTGAAAAGGTTCTATACTATGCACTTCCAGACATTTACTGCAGTGCTACGTACATAATGGGTACTCAATAAATGCAAGGTAAAAGAATGAATAAATCTTTCTGAAGTAGATTTCTCTTAATTTCCTATGCAAAATATGTACTAATATATACACATTATCGATATAATTTATTTCCCTTTATACCGGCCTTAGTCACTTTGATTTTTCTCAAATAACCTCATGTTCTTGTAATGGCTTTATCTTAGCCATTATAAATTATTAATTTTGTGGCATTCATTTTATACTAATCAATCCATTGTGAAGCATCCCACAATATTCTCTGTGTAGCAATGGGTTTCAGAGTCAGTTATGAATAGGAATTGAGTCTAGTTGATTGAGAAATTAGTGACAATTCACAGGGGTCTGTGAAAAGAGCTGGCTTTATTAACTCAGGTGGCATCTCCTGCAGTGGCCACATTTCTACCCAGATGAATGACGGAGCATATGTTTTCTGACTTCCTTTGCTGTCAATAGATCTTCTTTGCCTGTAGTTATACCAAAACTGATGGATCATTTCTTTGAATGGTCTTGTGGTCAGAGTATACAGAATTGGGTTCAAAGCACTGTTGATAGGCAGAATAAAGATCACCACCCAAGAGGTTATGGTACCTAGAAGAGAAAAATGCAGTTTTAGTGTTCGTGGATGTTTACGAAGTATAGAAACCGTTTTTTCTTGTTTCTCCCCCAGCCCCCTTTTGAGTCTTAATTTTTTCCCTTTGATGTCACATAATTAAATACCAAGTCTAATGTGTTTCCAGGATGTCTTTCCAGGGTGCCAGTGTTTGAGGGGAGTGCTGGTGCTGCAAAAAAACAGGGTTCTTTGCTAAGTAGCTTTTCTTGAATACATCAATAAAAGTATTCCATTAGGCAGAAACATTTTCCACCAAGTGATTACATGTTTTTGTGATATGATCCCATTTTAGGAAAAACAGGATCGTTTAGCATTCAAATCATACCTTTTCCAATAGTTTAATTGCTGGATAGTACATATAGTATTTCTCAAAATATATAGATAGTTTTCTTTACTGCTATTTCTTTGGTTTTAAAAAAGGTATGCATTTTTAGGCTTTTGACTAGATATTTATTTTGGTAAAAACATGGTAGGCGAAACTTATCTTAAAAATCACTGTAGTACATAGGTAACTACCAAAAACTCAGATTTGTTATTATTATTTAATTGATGCTATTTTCCTTCTTTGTTGCTTATAAAATGTAGGGTACTATTACCACCAACGATGGGATAAAACAACATTAAAATTGTATGTTTATAACTTTTAAAATTGCGAGTATATACTGCAGTATGCTTATAATTAACAGCATTTTGCACATTTTTTTATTGTGGTAAAATATGCAAAACACAAAATTTACCACTTTAATCATTTTTAAGTGGCAATAAGTACATTCATAGTGTTGCACAACCATCACCACCATCTGTCTCCAGAACTTTTTCATCCTCCCCAATGGAAATTACATACCTACTAAACAATAACTCTTCATCCCCTTCTCCTCCCAACCCGACAACACATTTGCAAACTTTCTGTCTCTATGAATTCAACTACTCTAGTTACCTCATACAGTGGAATCATACAATATTTTCCTTTTGTGACTGGCTTATTTCACTTAGCATGATGTCTTCAAGGTCCATTCTTGTCGTACCATGTTTCAGAATTTTCTCCCTTTATAAGGCCGAGTAATAATCCATTGTGTGTGTGCAACACACCTTTTTATCCATGCATCTATTGATGGACACTTGGGTTATTTCCAGCTTTGGGCTATCGGGAATAATGCTGCTATGAACATGGGGGTACCAATGTCTGTTTGAGTTCTTGCTTTTAATTCCTTTAATTCCCCAAACTGGAATTGCTGGGTCATACGGTATTTCTGTGTTTGATTTTTTGAGGAACCGCCGTGCTGTTTCTACAGCAGCTGTGCTATTTTATATTTCTACCAGTGATGCCCAGAGCTCCAATTTCTCCAAATCCTCTCCAGTGTGCATTATTTTCTGTGTTTTTGACAGCAGCTATCCTAATGAGTGTGATGTACTTTATTTTTAAGTACCAAGAATGCATTCTTCAATCATTACTCACACTCCAGGTTAATGTTCTCTAAATTGCTATGTATTCTGGGAAGAAGAATGTCTCATGTTCTCAAGAAAAAAGAAGTAAAAAAATAGAAAAAACATGAAGTAAATATTTGATAAACATTTTTACCTGTTTGGTCATCTTAAGCATGGCATTATCGGAATTACAAAATATAGAGTGTTATTTATTTGAGGCGTTACTTTGTTCCAACAGTAATTGTGTTATTAGGCATTTATGGAAATAACTGAACAGCTGCGTCCCAGTAAACTTTTGATTGATGAACAGAGCCTGAAGTACATATAACTCTGACTTATAATTCTTAAAATGAGTTGGTGTTAAGAATCTTAATTTTCTTTCTTAGAGGAACGCTGCAGAGACAGACTTGCTAATTTTTTACAGAAAGAAAAAAAAAGTTGTACCTGGTATTTCTACCTGAAGCAATGAAAGAAATTTCAGTACAAAAATGGGTATCCAGCATAATGCATCGGTAAATACAATAAAGAAAAACCGTTTGGCAAGGATCATCTCTTTTTTAACTTGATTTCGTATTTCAGTTGCTGTTATGGCACTTTGATGAACGCTGTAAAACATGCTTCCGTAGGAAAAAACTATGATGATAAATGCCGCCAAGTTAACACCTATTTAGAACACAAAGATTATTATTAATGTGTATGAGCGTTCTTTCTCAACAAAGACACACACACTCTTAGCTGTTTGAACATGAACATGTTTTTTGTTCTTCATAAGAATTACGAAGGTACACAAAAGGTACACAAAACATTGATTTTTTAAAAAAATTTGAAGTAATGTTGAACTAATGAGGAATCAGGGAATTTTAATTTAAAAATGGCATATTAAAATCAGATTATAGTGATTCAGTGAATATCCTGGGTCTTTTGAATTAATCTTTATAGTTTTTAAAATAATTCAATTAGTTTAAATGATACTTTCAGAATATATATATTTTTATATATAATACATATAAATATTATAAAATATATATATAAATACAAATAAATATAAATATATAATATATAAATATATATTATATACAATTATATTTATAAATTATGTATTTATAAATATAAATCATATATTTATATATTAAATCTATAAATATATATAAATATAAATAAATATATATTATTTTCTTTAACTTCCCCCCTGAGAATATTTTTTACAAGAGAAAAACATTTGTATGTCTACCTTCAAGGCAAAGACTTGTGTGGCTATTTTGAGTTTGTTCTTATTATAGGTGCAAAGAGTTAAAACATGTTTTCTTTAGTATTATTAGGATGAATGCATGAAATACAAGCATTTATTGTTTTATCTTTTATTAAGGAGCATGTTGGAATTTATATGATAAAGTGGTAATTCAGGGGAAAAAAACTCCCTTTAGGGGTATTCTGACAGAATCCATCCCCAATGTCAATGAGAAAAACTGGAATAAAAAACTGGAATAAAAATTTATAAACATTAGAAGAAATAATGAGACTGACATTTTGATTTATTCTAGTAATTGAATAAAAGAGTTTATAATACAGAGTTTCTCACCAAGAAAAATTGTCACTGAGTAAATCTGGGCTCCAGTACTTCCAGTATCTTCTGAATGAAGAGGGAAGCACACTCCATTGTTGCCATAGTAGTTCCTGAAGAATTCCTTATTGGTCAATGGAATGAAAGCTACCATGAACCCAGTAATCCAAATGAGAACCAGAACTGTAATTGTTCTGCATTTTCTGGGTCTTAAACACCTAAAAGGATAGACAATGCAGATGTATTTTTCCAGTGTCAGAAATGTTAGAAGTAACACTGATACTTCAGTGGACAGAATGGCCAAGGAGCCCACAAGCTGACAGTGAATACTCTCCATCCACAGCTGTGCATGCTTGTTGTACTCTCCACGAAACTTTAGGTCAAAGGCTCCGATCAGAAACAGATATATTCCCATTAGGCAGTCAGCACCTGTAGTCGCAAATTTAGAGAAATAAATAGGTATAATGGAATTAACAGTAAGCGGTAATATTTTTAGTATTAGCGAAAAACACCTAATTTATTTCCATCTTGGGAGGAGGTAGTTTTTATTCTAATGGTTCATTTATGGGTAAGGACCTCTTCAGCAACTCTCTTCAATAACCATTCTTACAGAACCCTCTATAGCTAATTACGTCATCATGTCCTCTGTGTTTTTTTTTAATTTTCAAGTCTTTGTGAGCAGGGATTTTGTCTGTTTTGTCTTCCATTCTGGTCTCTTCACCTAGAGGTGTCGAGTAAATGGATAAAATGCAATTATGTTGAGGGGCACCTGGGTGGCTCAGTCGGTTAGGCATCTGCTTTCGGCTCAGGTTATGATTCTGGGGTCGTGGGATTGAGCCCCAAGTCGGGCTCCCTGCTCAATGGGGAGTCTGCTTCTCCCTCTGCCTGCCACTCCTCCAGCTTGTGCTCACTCGTTCTCAAATAAATAAATAAAATCTTTAAAAAAATGCAATTTTGTTGAGCATTTGATTAGGGACCAATATGGGGATGTTATTATTTGGATCACCTCTTTGGCTGAAATATGCTCCTAGCTTAACAAGTTAAGGATATCATTTAAAATCCTAGAGAAAGTTTCAAAAAATAAATAAATAAAATAAAATCCTAGAGAAAGTAATTCAGCAGTTGTTGTGATAGACTAATGACTATGAATTTTGGGGTCTATAATTTAAAAGATATGAATAATTAAGGAGTGCTCTATAGGGGCACCTGGGTGGTTCAGTCAGCTGAGCATCTGCCTTTGGCTCAGGTCATGATCCCCAGGTCATGAGATCAAGCCCCATATGGGGCTCCCTGCTCACTGGGAAGTCTGCTTCTCCCTCTCCCCTGCCTCTCCCCCTGCTTGTGCTCTCTTGCTCTCTCTCTCTCAGATAAATAAATAAAGAAATAAAATCATTAAAAAAAAAAAAAGAAGTGCTCTATAGTCAGTACAATTTTGAAGGGCTTAAGTTATTTATCCAGAGCTGGTCTAAGCAAACCTGTTCTCTCTGATTCTCTCTTCCCATTTTTACATCTTTCTCTGTCTCTTTTTAGGCTTTCCCATCCCCAAAATTAGTTGTCAATGTGATGCACTATTTGGTGATTTTGCTTTTTAAGCAAACATTTCCTACCAGAGAATAAGTGAGATCTTTCGACTACACAGGCATTCTACACAAGGTTTCTGAAATCACATCACTGTATAAATCATAAGGCTGGCCCTAACCCTTAAACACTGAAGTTACCCTCTAGCATTCACCAGAGCAATTAAGCATACTCGAAATTCTGTAATTAACAACACAAAGTAGTAACCAATTTTTGACTCTGTTTCTTAGGTAGCTTGCAACAAGTAAAACAATTAGACATTAGACTTTGAAGGAGCCTGGGGGAAAGACATGGACAGCACACATAAAACAAAACATCATGTAGACTGATACTCACTGGAGAAGTATGGATATATTCTAGGCCACCTGACCCACACTATAAACAGCCTGACTACTGGTTTCTTGCTTATTTTTCTTTGTAGTCCTTATTTAACACAGGACTCTGCAATCACATTTCAAAAACTTAAAAAAATTTAATACGACCTAAAACATTTTCTTATTCAAATATTTCAAATTATGAATGGAAGAGATTTTAGTAGGGCAGAGACCAGAAAAACAGTTATCAGTTAAGTCAGTATCTATGATCCAGACACTCAAATAAAAGAGTAAATACAACTCTGGATGTAAAACCGTGACTGTGAAAGGTTGCCATTTTATTCACAGTAAAAGAGTTTCCATGTTTTCACAAAACATGCCTTCAGAGAAGAAAACTAATGAATGAGAGCCTCTTTATGAGACAAAACTAATAAACGAGAGCTTCATTAGTCTATGTAAGGTAATTGAATTTTCCTGTTTAAAAAAGTTATTGTCTTCTCACCAAAGTCATTTTATTTTCATTACAGTGAATGTGAAAGCAACACATAAGCAAAAAGGAGAAAAATGTAAAATCTTGTAATTCTACCACTCTGTTTGCTTATTTTCTAATAACAGTGCTTTTATGTATTTTAAAACTACAATTCCCTTCAATCAAGAAATACTCACAGCAGAGAGAAATGATTGACATGGCATGTAGCTTGTTCTCAGACCTGATGTAAGGTCTCATGCAAATGACAAAGATGTTTCCAAAGCACGTGACTGCAGATACAACCCAGACAAACACTCTCTGAATAATGTTTGCCAAGAGGTTTTCTAGAGATGAGATCCCATCAGTGTTTGGTTTACAGCTGCGAACATGGGGTGCATACCCACAGTACTGGAATTTCTTAAAATATCTGATGCACAAAGAGAAAGTAAAATAAGATTTTAAGTTTAATTCAGTGTCACTATACACACATATTTCTTTTCTACATTTTCTCAATAGAAAGAAAATGTCTTAATATGAGGCTCACAGGAATGTACAACATTAAGGATACTAAAGGTTTAAATTTTAATTCTTGCGAACTTGATTTCACTACAAAAAAATATGTGGGTCAGAGCAGCAAATAGGCATCATGAATATACAAGTGTTAGACATGCCCTGAAACATAAATAAACCATTAGCATGGGATCAAGAGAAGTAATCCATCTAATGGAACTTTTATTGGATTTTTAGTGTTTAGGTAGCTCCTATTGTTGCTTCAACTAATCTTGCTTTCCAGCCCTCTGGGGAAGAGAGATCGAAGTGTTTTCTCCTCTGGCTTCCATGGCTTTTCTACTATAGAAGTTACTATGTAACTGCCTGTTCACACGCTTATCTCTCGACCAGATTGTGGTACATAATAAGGTGTTCAATAAATATTTGTTGAGTTAATTTTTTCATCAATAGAGAGACCTTTCGTGTTGATGAAGGCACTACCCAGATAATCAGTAACGACTACTGTGTTACCAGCAACAGCAACACCATTCACTGAAAATCTTCTACGTACCAGGAATCATTTCTCAAGTCAACTCCATGAGCTAAGTATTAGCATCACCATAGGAGAAGATGAATCATCAGTGGAGGCAAATTATTTGCTATGACATTTTCTAATAAATGTAGAAATTGAAGTTCAAATTAAATCTATTTGCCTCTAAAGCCATGTATTCTGGCAAAAAATATAAATGATCTTTATAGTCTAAAGAGCTGTAGTAATAATACAAGACAAAAGGTTGACAATTACAGTATATTGTCCTGTTGTTTAACTCTTGCTGCCTGAATCCCTTAGATCTGATATGGTTTCTGCCCAATTCAAGTCTGTTCCTTGAGTTGTTTCTTGGGTTTTATGAGCTATACCATTTTCTCTCAATTAACTGTGTTTGGCTTACATAAGTCCTAGTGTTTTATGTTGCGTACAAAGAAACTTTTATAAGCATACTCTCTGAAGAGTTATGGAAAACAAAAATAACGTCCTGCATTAGAACTAAAATATAAGCAAAATTATAGAGTGGTGTTGGCTGACATGACACTTTCTAAATTCTGGAGACTTAATTATCCTGGCATGGAGATCATTCTAAAATCTGGTGTAAGACTGCATTCAATTAAAAAAAAATGTTTCCAAAGCATGGAATCAATGGTACCATAATACACACTGTTTGAATAAAAGATTTTTCAAAGTTTGCCATTTTATCCATACACACTTGCTCCAGTCATGTCCTGACATTGGCAGCAATTTTTACTGAGGAGGATTTCTCCATACTTTCCTCCATTTACAGCAATTATATATTTACAATTATTTTTGTGTTGCTTATATAAGTTCCTATTTCTTCATCTGGTAGCACTTATACCATGTGTGTGAATTACTAGCTCGTCAGGCAAACATCACTGTGTATGAACGGTATCAGCGCTAAGGAGAACTTATGAGACTAAGTGTGTTCCCTCCACACTCATGTTTTCTGACATTTAAAACATCACCTTTGATTCTACCAAACCATGGAACACTAAAAATCATCCCACCCAATAGCAACACTTTAAGAATAATATGGTTTAGGCAAATGAATCAGCAGAAAATTTGATAAATTGGATGCATTGGGTATGAATGTATCAACACAGTGCACGTGGAAACATAAAAGATTGAAATCAAGGTGAAAAACAAGAAAAATATCGCTTACATGTGAGAGAGATTCATTAGAGGTCTAAACATCCTTTGTTGGATATTTGAAATTTCAATTCCTTCTAGGCTGCTAAAAATATCAAATTAATTATCAAAATAACATATATTACAAGGGTGTAATAGAATGCGTTTTTGTAAAGGACAGTTTAATAAAACGCTGTCAGTTAACACTGATTGTGAACCAAACATTCATACTCAGCTTGCCCTATGTACTTACTTCCCCAACTCCTTTTTGATTCTGGCATCTATACACAAATATCTCTTCTATTTGAATTTTTTTGGTCCTTATAGATCATAACACATGCTTTGTGCATAATAACTACTCAATAAGGGTTTGTGGAATAAATGAACACACCTTATCTTTTAGACAATATTACAATAGCAAAGAGGTTTGAAATTTTTCTAATAATTTTTAAATAATATATTTTTTCTAATAAGATGCCATTTTACTTAGGGAACATTTAAATTAAATGAACTGAAGCTTATCTTTTAAAGGCAAATTGTTAGACCATAACAAATATGTGTGTGTGCGTGTGTGTGGTATAAGTACTGATTTATATAATCCAGAATACTGCATCTTGGGGATAACGATGGCTATAATAAATTCTTAGATACCAGTGCTAACGGAGGAATGAATATACAGATTTGCCTTCAGAGGATCAAAGCGAACAATCCAATATCAGCTCCTGATGATTACAGAAAGATATAAAATCATTACCTGACTTTTAGTTTATAAACATGTAAGATAAAACTGTTTATAGTGTAGTGAGCACTCATATGGTTCTATGGTGTTTAACTCATATCCCGGGAATAAAGCTTCTGATATGAAAGATTCTACAAATCTTATTTTATAGAATTTATTAGCTATTAGTAAATAAATAACAATTTCATCATAAAACTATCCCCATAGGTATATACTTACAGAGACCTGAGTTTGACAAGATAATCAAATTGATCTGCTTGAATTTTCTGGATTGGATTATAGGAAAGATTCCTGTTTTTTAAAAAAAGGCAACAATAGGTCAATTCTAGAAACTGCTTAAGTAAAGAGAAAGTGTATATGTTGACTGGCTTACTTTTAAACATTAACAAAAAAAGTGTAGTAACAGCACTTGCTTTAAGAGTTCATTAAATATTTAAATGAATTAATGGACATTAAACACTAGAATTGGGCCTGGCTCTTAAATAACACTATGATTTTGTTAGTGATAGGGAGGGAGCTTAAACAACGTAAGAATGAAAGTGGACTTGTCAAGAAATGGCTCTCACCACAGAAGCGGTAGGGTCTCTGCCTCACCTTCTGCCTAGGATCTTATTTCATTAAATGAAAAACAATTTCATTTTGTCAAAATTTGAATTAATGGAATCACCCTGAATAGTTTTTACAATAAATCTAATGCCAAAGAGTGACATTTGTGCTAATGATTTGTGACGCATGAAATGAAAAGTAAAAGGCTTATAGCTGGGAGCAAAGAGAAAGAGACAAGAGTGACTGTGCAGCTCAATTTCGATGGAAAAATTTTCAGAATCTTTATAAAAAAAAAAAAAAAACCTCGAGACAAAAATCACTGATTAAAGGGAGCTTCTCAGAGCAAATTCTTTTTGAGAAATTTATTCTAGGTTAGATCGTTCATTAAGTGGGGGAGCTCCTGGGGTGGTGATTGTAGAAAGAAACAGAGGAAGAATGACAATGAAAATTGAGTTGTATTAAGGAAATAAAGTGGACTCAACAGTCTAGGACTAGAAGGAAACTATCTGAACACAATAGGCCATATATGGAAAGCCCACAGCTTACATCATCCTCAATGGTAAAAGGTTGAAAGCTTTTCCTCCAAAATCAGTAACCAGACCAGGGTGACCACTTTTGCTTCCATTCAACATAGTATTGGAAGTCTAGCCAGAGTAATTAGGCAAGGGAAAAAAAAAGGCATTCAAATTTGAAAGGGAGAAGTAAAATTATCTCTGTTCACATATAACATGATAGTATGTGTAGAAAACCCTGAAGATTTCACACACAAAAAACTGTTAGAACTTATAACTATATGTAGCAAAGTTGCCAAATACAAAACCACTACACAAAAATCGAATGCGTTTTTATACACTAACAATGAACAAGCCAAAAAGGAAATTCAAAAGGTAATTCCATCAACAGAATCAAATATTTAGAAATAAACTTAACCAAGGAATTGAAAGACTTGTGTTTGAAAATAAAATGTTGCCATAAGAAATTTAAAAAGACACCACTAAATGGAAAGACATTGTATGTTTATGGATTAGAAGACTTAATGTTGACAAAGGGCAAAAACATGGCCACCTAAGCAGCGAAGGAGAGGGAGTGCAGTGGGGTGGAGGAATAGAGGACCCCTTTTTCAGCTGGTCCCCTGAATCGAGCTGGATATCTACAAGACCATCCTGAATACCCACGAAATCAGCCTGAGACGCAGGAAGACGCATCTGGATCTCTACAAACAAACATCTCTGGGGCTGAGTATTGAGGTATGAAGCGGGGAGCCGTGAATCCGCGCACAGATATCAGAAAATAAATGTAAGGGGGAGGGAGCCCCAGCGCTCAGGCAACGGGAAGCAGTAGCCACGTGCATGAGGGACGGGCTGGACTCGCAAACCGGCACCCGCGAGAGAGCAGACTGAGACCATGAGCCCAGGAACGCTCGCGACCAGACTGAAAACAGGGGCTCCGGAGTGTGCGCGAATCACACTGAAACAGGGAGCTCAGGAGTGCGGGCGGGAACGGAGGGGGGCGGGGGCATGCCGGCCCTGGAAGTGAGGGCTGGGAGAGTGGCTGTGGGGTGCACAACCCCGGACGCTGCAGGGTTTTTCGCATCACTGACAGAAATAGAGTTAAAGTGGCCAAGAGAGCTGAGCGGAGAGCGGACTGTGATCTCTCTGTTCTGAGACAGAGGCTGGGATTTGGCCACTGCTGCTCTGACTCTCAGAAGAGTTACAGAAAACCGCCAGGGAAAGCCGCCAGAGAACAAAAGCCCGGAAATACTGGTTCACGTTGTGCCCATCCCCATCCCCCCTCGCAGGGGACAGGGAGACTCTACCCAAACAGGGTTGCCTGAATATCAGCACAGCAGGTCCCTCCCCCAGAAGGCAGGCTGAAAAATCAAGAAGCCCACATCCCTAAGATCCCTATAAAACAAGGGAGCACGGCCTGGGTCCCAGTCAATAATTTGGGCTTTGGACAACCCCGCAACCTCTCCTCATCAGAATGACGAGGAAGAAAAACCTTCAGCAAAGAAAGGAGACAGAGACTGTGGCCTCTGCCACAGAACTGATGGATATGGATATAACCAAGTTGTCAGAAATGGAGTTCAAAGTAACAATGGTCAAGATGATGTGTAGGCTTGAAAAAAATATTAATGAAAATATTAACGAGAATATAGAATCACTAAGGGCAGAAATGAGAGCGAGTCTGGCAGAAATTAAAAATGCTATGAATCAAATGCAATCTAAACTAGATGCTCTGATGGCCAGGGTAAATGAGGCAGAAGAACAAATTAGTGAATTGAAGGATGGGATGGTAGAAGAGAAAGTTAAAACAGAAACTTGGCTCAAAAAAAATCCAATCTCAAAAATGTAGATTATGGGAGATTACTGACTCAATGAAACGTTCCAATATCAGAATCATCGGCATCCCCGAGGGGGTGGAGAAAGAGAGAGGTCTAGAAGAGATATTTGAACAAATTGTAGCTGAGAACTTCCCTAATCTGGCAAAGGAAACAAGCATTTGTGTCCAAGAGGCAGAGAGAACGCTTCCCAAGGTCAGTGAGAACAGACCTACACCATGTCACGTCATAGTGCATTTTGCAAATATTAGATCCAAGCATACAGTATTGAAAGTGGCCAGAGGGAAAAAAATCCTTACGTACAGAAGGAAGAATATCAGAATAATGTCAGACATGTCTACAGAGACCTGGCAGGCCAGGAAGGGTTGGCAGGGTATTTTCAAAGCTCTATCTGAGAAGAACATGTAGCCAAGGATCCTTTATCCAGAAAGGCTGTCATTCAGAATTGATGGAGGGATAAGGATCTTCCAAGATCGGCTAGAACTGAAGGAACTCGTGACTACCAAACCAGTCCTACATGAGATATTAAGGAGGGTTCTATAAAAGTAAAAAGGCCCCAAGAATGATACAGAACAGAAATTTACAATCTATAGAAACAAAGACTTCACAGGCAACATGACATCATTAAAATCATATCTCTCAATAATCACTCTCAATGTGAATGGCCTAAATGCTCCCATAAATGCCACAGGGTTGCAGATTGGATAAAAAGACATGATCCATCCATTTGCTGTCTACAAGAGACTCATTTTGAACCTAAAGATACATCCAGACTGAAATTGAAGGGATGGAAAACCATTTTTCATGCCAATGGACCTCAGAGGAAAGCTGGGATAGCAATTCTCATATCAGACAGATTAGATTTTAAACTAAAGACTGTAATTAGAGATACAGAAGGACACTATATTATTCTTAAAGGATGTATCCAACAAGTGGATATGACAATTATAAATATCTATGCCCCCAACAAGGGAGCAGCTAGATACACAAGCCAACTCTTAACCAGAATAAAGAGACATATAGATAATAATACATTAATAGTAGGGGACCTCAAAGCTCTGCTCTCAGCATTAGACAGATCACCTAAGCAGAAAATCAACAAAGAAACAAGGGCTTTGAATGACATACTGGACCAGATGGACCTCATAAATATATATAGAACACTACAGCCCAGAACAACAGAATACTCATTCTTTTAGAATGCACATGGAACTCTCCAGAATAGACCATATACTGGGTCACAAAACAGGTCTCAACCGACACCAAAAGACTGAGATTATTCCCTACATATTCTCAGACTGCAATGCTTTGAAACTGGAACTCAATCACAAGGAAAAATTTGGAAGAAACTCAAACACTTGGAAACTAAGAACCATCCTGCTCAAGAATGATTGGGTAAACCAGAGAATTAAGAAGGAGATCAAACAATTTTTGTAGACCAATGAGAATGAAAATACGTTGGTCCAAAAACCTATGGGACACTGCAAAGGTGGTCCTAAGGGGAAAATACATAGCCATCCAAACCTCACTCAAAAGAAGAGAAAAATCTAAAATGCAGTTTTTATATTCTCAACTCAAGAAGCTGGAGCTGGAACAGAAGAACAGGCCTAACCCATGCACGAGAAAGCAGGTGATCAAGATTAGAGCAGAGATCAATGAATTAGAAACCAGGAGCACAGTGGAGCAGATCAACAGAACTAGAAGCTGGTTCTTTGAAAGAATTAATAAGATCGATAAGCCACTGGCCAGACTTATTCCAAAGAATAGAGAAAGGACCCAAATTAATAAAATTATGAATGAAAGGGGAGAGATCACGACCAACACCAATGAAATAGGAAGGATCATTAGAAACTTTTATCAACAGCTTTATGCCAATAAATTAAACAACCTGGAAGAAATGGATGCCTTCCTGGAAACCTATAAATTCCCAAGACTGAAACAGGAAGAAATTGATTATTTAAACAGACCGATTAATCATGAAGAGAATGAAGCAGTGATCAAAAACCCCCCAAAAACAAGAGTCCAGGGCCTGATGGATTTCCCGGGGAATTCTACCAACCATTCAAAGAAGAAATAAGACCTATTCTCCTGAAGCTGTTTCAAAAAATAGAAACAGAAGGAAAGCTACCAAACTCATTCTATGAGGCCAATATTACCTTGATCCCCAAACCAGGCAAAGACCTTATCAAAAAGGAGAATTACAGACCAATATCCCTGATGAATATGGATGCCAAAATTCTCAACAAGATCTTAGCTAATAGGATCCAACAGTACATTAAAAGGATTATCCATCAAGACCAAGTGGGATTCATTCCTGGGATGCAAGCGTGGTTCAACATTTGCAAATCGATCAGTGTGATAGATCATATCAAGAAGAGAGTCAAGAACCATATGATCCTCTCAATAGATGCAGAAAAAGCATTTGACAAAATACAGCATCCTTTCCTGATTAAAACCCTCAGAGTGTAGGGATAGAGGGTACATTCCTCAATTTCATAAAAACCATCTATGAAAAGCCTACAGTGAATATCATTCTCAATGGGGAAAAACTGAAAGCCTTTCCCTTAAGATCTGGAACACAGCAAGGATGCCCACTCTCACCATTATTATTCAACATAGTACTAGAAGTCCTTGCAACAGCAATCAGACAACAAAAAGGGATAAAGAGTATCCAAATCGGCAAAGAAGAAGTCAAACTGTCTCTCTTTGCAGATGACATGATACTCTATATGGAAAACCCAAAAGACTCCACCCCCAAATTACTAGAACTTATAGAGCAATTCAGTAATATGGCAGGATACAAAATCAATGCTCAGAAATCAGTTGCATTTCTATACACGAACAATAAGACTGAAGAAAGAGAAATCAGGGAATCCATTCCATTTACAATAACACCAAAAATCATATGTTATCTCAGAATTAACTTAACCAGAGAGGGAAAGGATCTATATTCTAGAAACTACAGATCACTCTTGAAAGACATTGAAGAAGACACAAAAAGATGGAAAAATATTCCATGCTCATGGATCGGAAGAATAAACATAGTTAAAATGTCTATGCTACCCAGAGCAATCTACATTTTCAATGCCATCCCGATCAAAATACCAATGACATTTTTCAGAGAACTGGAACAAACAGCCCTTAAATTTGTGTGGAACCAGAAAAGGCCCTGAATTACCAAGGAATTGTTGAAAAGGAAAAACAAAGATGGGGGCATCACGTTGCCAGATTTCAAGCTATACCACAAAGCTGTGATCACAAAGACAGCATGGTACTGGCACAAAAACAGACACATAGACCAATGGAACAGAATAGAGACTCCAGAAATGGACCCTTGGCTCTTTGGGTAACTAATCTTTGACAAAATAGGAGAAAACATCCAGTGGAAAAAAGACCGTCTCTTCAATAAATGGTGCTGGGAAAATTGGACAGCTATAGGTAAAAGAATGAAACTTGACCACTCTCTCACACCATACACAAAGATAAAACTCCAAATGGATGAAAGACCTCAATGTGAGACAGGAATCCATCAAAATCCTAGAGGAGAACATAGGCTGCAACTTCTTTGACATCAGCCACAGCAACTTTTTTCATGACACATCTCCAAAGGCAAAAGAAACAAAAGAAAAAATGAACTTGTGGGACTTCATCAAGATAAAAAGCTTCTGCACAGCCAAGGAAACAGTCAAACAAACTAAGAGGCAGCCCACAGAATGGGAGAAGATATTTGCAAATGACCCTACAGATAAAAGACTGGTATCCAAGATCTACAAAGAACTTCTCAAACTCAATACATGAGAAACAGATAATCAAATCAAAAAATGGGCAGAAGATATGAACAGACACTTTTCCAGTGAAGACATACAAATGGCTAACAGACACATGAAAAAATGTTCAAAATCATTAGCCATCAAGGAAATTCAAATCAAAACCACCTTGACATACCACCTTACACCAGTTAGAATGGCAAAAATTGACAAGGCAAGAAGCAACAAATGTTGGAGAGGATGTGGAAAAAGGGGATCCCTCTTACACTGTTGGTGGGAATGCAAGTTGGTACAGCCACTCTGGAAAACAGTGTGGAGGTCCCTTAAAAAGTTAAAAATTGAGCTACCCTATGGTCCAGCAATTGCACTACTGGGTATTTATCTCAAAGATACAGACGTAGTGAAGAGAAGGGCCATATGCACCCCAATGTTCATAGCAGTATTGTCCACAATAGCTAAATTGTGGAAGGAGCCAAGATGCCCTTCAACTGATGACTGGATTAAGAAGATGTGGTCCATATATACAATGGAATATTACTCAGCCATGAGAAAGAACGATTACACAACATTTGCAGCAATATGGATGGGACTGGAGGAGATTATGCTAAGTGAAATAAGTCAAGCAGAGAAAGACAATTATCATATAGTTTCACTCATTTATGGAACATAAGAAATAGGAAGATTGGTAGGAGAAGGAAGGGAAGAATGAAGGGGGGGTAAACAGAAGGGGGAATGAAGCATGAGAGACTATAGACTCTGGGAAACAAACTGAGGGCTTCAGAGGGAAGGGGGGTGGGGGACTGGGATAGGCTGGTGATGGATATTAAGGAGGGCACATATTGCATGGTGCACTGGGTGTTTACGCAAATAATGAATAATAGAACACTACATCGAAAACTAAGGATATACTATATGGTGACTAACATAACATAATAAAAAATTATTTAAAAAAAAAAAGAAGACTTAATGTTGTCAAGATGCCAAACTCCCTGGGGTGCCTGGGTGGCGCAGTCGGTTAAGCATCCGACTCTAGGTTTTGGCTCAGGTCTTGATCTCAGGGTGATCTTGGACTCATGAGATCGAGCCCTGTGTCTGTCTTCACACTGATTGCAGAGTCTGCTTAAGAGTCATTCTCTCTCTCTGCCCTCCCCTTCACTCTTGTGCTCTTTCTCTAAAACAAATAAATACATATTTAAAAAGAAAAATGTCAATACTCTCCAAAGTGACCCATTGATTCAGAGCCATCTCTATCAAAATCCTAATATTTTTTGGCATAGACAGAAAAACCCATTCTGAAATTTGTGTGGCATCTCAATGGGGCTTAAATAGCGAAAACAATTTTGAAGAAGAACAAAGTTGGAGGCTTCACACTTCCTAATTTTAAAACTTATTACAAAGCCACAGTAATCAAAACAGGGTGGTACTGTTATAAAGACAAGTATATAAACCAATGGAATAGGATAGAAAGCACAGGAATAAACCCTTGCATATATGGTGCCAAGACCATGCAATGGGGAAAGGACAGTCTTTTCAACAAATAGAGCTGGTAAAACCAGATTGCTATCCACATACAAAAGAAAGAACTTAGAAGTTACCTTACATCATGTATAAAATTAACTCAAAATGGATCAAAGACCTAAATAGAAAAGCTAGAACTATAAAACTCTTAAGAAAAAAACAGGGGAAAATCTTCAGGGCCCTGTGTATACAAAACCAAAAGCATAGGCAATGACAACAACAAAATAGAAAAATCTGACTACATGTAAATTAAAATTTTTTGTATGTCTAAGGAGACTATCAACAGAGTGTAAGGGTGATTTATAGAATAGAAGAAAATATTGCAAATCATATATCTGAAAAGGATTTAATATCTAAAATATATAAAGAATTCCTACAATTCAACAACAAAAACCAACCCAGCTAAGAAGATGGGCAAAAGACTTGAATAGACACTTCTCCAAAGAAGATATATAGCCAATAAGCCCACGAAAAGATGTTCAACATCATTAACCATTAGGGAAATGCAAATCAAAACCACAATGACATTTCATACCCATTAAGATGAATATTGCCCCCAAAATAGAAAAGAAAAGTGTTGCTGAAGACGTAGGGAAATTGGAACACTTGTGCACTGCTAGTGGGAATGTAAAATGGTGTAGCTGCTTGGAAATCAGTGTGCTGTTTCCTCAAAAAGTTAAAATGGAATTACTGTATGATCCAACAATTTTACTTCTGGGGCTCTATACTGAAAGGATTGAAAGAAAGTTCTCAAATAGATACTTGTACACCCATGTTCATAGCAGCATTACTCACAATAGCTAAAAGGTGGAAGGGACCCAAGTGTCCGTTAATGGATGACTGGATAAACACAATGTGACATATATTTAGACACAATGAATTACTATTTAGAATAATATCATTACTAATTAATGCTATTATTCAGAATAATATCCAGAAATTCTGATATATGTTACAAAACGTATGAACCTTGAAGACATTATGCTTAGTGAAATAAGCCAATCACAAAAGGTCAACTACTGAATGATTCCATCTACAAAGGGTACCTAGAACACTCAAATTAATGAAAACAGAACAGAGATGCCAGTCAGGGGATGTGATGGGGAGATACTGTTTAGTAGATATGGAGTTTCAGTTTGGGAGGATGAAAAAGTTCTGGAGCTGGATGGTGGTGATGGTTGTACAACATGAAGGTACTTAATGCCACTGAACTGTACATTTAAAAATGGTTAAAATGCTAAATTTTGTGTTATATATATTATTTCAATTTAAAAGATAAAAGAAATTAAAACAAAGAAGTGAAAAGATAAAATTAGTATTAGTCTTACAATTGTGAGAGCTCCTTCAGATCCTTAAATACTTGCGGTGGAAGATTTTCAATCTTATTACTTCCTAAATCCCTAGAGAAATAATTGCAACCATGTCATATTAGTTTCTTAAGACTTTATTCATTGTTCTGTAATTTGTTAGGAAATGATTATACAACTTTTCAACAGTGCTGTTAGTGAGTTATCTTAATTACCAGAAGTCTAAAAATTTTAAAAAAGGGACAGTAATGGGAAAATATAAAAATAATTTATCCCATTTCTTCAGAGACAAATGCTTGATGGTATTTGATCTTGTTTCAATTTTCTAATTTAATTAATGTATGTGTTGTGCCTCTTTTCCCCCTCCCTTCATTCCCTTCTTCCTTTCTTTCTTTCTTTCTTTTTTTTTTTTTTAAAGATTATTTATTTATTTATTTGACAGAGAGACAGTCAGTGAGAGAGGGAACACAGCAGGGGGAGTGGGAGAGGAAGCAGCAGGCTCCTAGCAGAGGAGCCTGATGTGGGGCTCGATCCCATAACGCCGGGATCACGCCCTGAGCTGAAGGCAGATGCTTAACCGCTATGCCACCCAGGCGCCCCCCCTTCTTCCTTTCGTATTAGAGTAGGAATATGATTTGGAGCCTTAATTTTTGCACAGTTCAAACCCAAGTTGTTCAAGAGTCAATTGTAGTTGCTAGCCCAAACTTCAGCAAAATCAAATTGAGAAAATTAATAGTAAAACATAAAAAAATTGTCTGAAGGACATGTACTTCATCCATTGCTCAACATATATTTTATTCTGACAATCAGCTACTATGTGCTTGGGCCACAAAGCTTTGGTTTATCAGAGAGTTGTTTTAATGCCTTTTGGAACTGGGTCATTGGTCTTAAAAAAAGGGACAGTATAAACAGTTGATTTAACTTATGTCTCTCTTCCATTATTATAGGTTGGGATGTTATCCAAGGATGTCTAATTTCTTTGTGGATCCAAGATTATCTTTTATTTCTGATATTAGCTAAGTATGTCTTTTTATCTTATGGTCTCCAAATCCTAACTTTCTAAGAAACTTAAAAACAAATGTGCTGCTCCTCTCTAGCAGTGGGACAGAGTGATATAGGATGTATTTTACTTGTTAATTTTACCCTAATTTTATTATTTCTTTGTTGCTATGTTTCCTTTATCTCATTTTCCTCAAATAGTTATTATATGTATATTTTTTAATGTATATTTTTGTAAGCTATCTGAGTTCATTTATGGCTCAAAGTGTATACAAATAACACTAGAAAAAGAGAAATATTTCTCAAATGTATAAAAGCATATATGTCTAACAAGTATGAACTAAAATAGTAGAAAGAAAAGTCTATCAAACTTACAATTCATCTAGCTTCTGGAGAGGTGCAAAAGTATTTTCATTTAGGTGATTAATTTTGTTTTTCCTCATTACCCTGAAAGTAAAAAGAAAAATACGTTGTGGCTCCTTGAGGTAAGTGATAAATGAGTGTTTGGAAAGAAGATTAACAGCCTGAAAAGAAAAAAAAAAAAGATAATTATATATAGTGCATTTTCACATCAAGTATTTTGTAGTATGGTAATTTACCCAGTCTAATTTTGGTTTTAAATTTCTCAAATCTTTTAATGATGATAAAAATAAAATATTATTCAAATTTTTAAGTGAGGTAGGGAAGAACTCTGCAAGGGAAATAGTGAAAACGTGAACTCTTGAGAATGCAGACTGAAATTCACGGACCGGAGAGCACAAGGAGTTGTATTCGAGGGGCCTCTTCTTCAGTCTGCCTAGCTTGTCTCTCTAACAGAATACCCCGCCCCCTCCCCTGCGCACACGCACAGTACCACTCATGCGCATCTGGTAGTTGATGCGACTTGGGGTGGAGTTGCCTAAGAAGTCTAATCTAAGCTGGACCAAATTCAGAAGATCTCTAGTTTGCAATGTTGAACCAGACTATATGTAATTCTTTTTTTTTTAAGATTCATTTATTTATTTGATATGTATATATAGAGAGAACAAGCAGGGGGAATAGGAGAGGGAGAAGCAGGCTCCCAGCAGAGCAGGGAGCCCCAGGCGAGGCTCAATTCCAGGATCCTGACCTGAGCCAAAGGCAGATGCTTAACCAACTGAGCCACTCAGGCGCACCACAGACTATATAATTCTTGACCACTTCATTTCTGCACTGATTTCATGTATTAAGAGCCAGCATAAAGGACTAACTCATGGAAAGTTTTAAAATCCCGTCACCTGGGTCACTCAGTTGGTTAAGTGTCTGCCTTTGGCTCAGGCCATGATCCTAGGGTCCTGGGATGGAGTCCTATATGGAGCTCTTTGCCCAGCGGGGAGCCTGCTTCTCCCTCTGCCTGCTGCTCCCCCCTGCTTATGCTCTCTCTCTCTGACAAATAAATAAAATAAATCTTAAAAAAAAAAGTTTTAAAATGTTTCCGGTTCTTTAAATGTGTGGCATGCTCAGAGGTTGGCCTTGTCTCATCCTGAAGTATTTATTTCCTCTCAAGCTCTCCAAACCATTACCATCTCCTGCCAGTATCCCTAGACCAGAAAAGCACAAGCACATGCCAAGAGAAAACTCACAAATGATTTCTTCACACAGAGGCTTCTTAAAAACAAAATAGAACAGCAAAGAAGTTGCAAGTTTTGGCCCATGTCCTTCAGGTGCAATTTGGTTACCTTTGGGCGGTTAGTAGGAACTGCTTTGCATGACTGATATAAAGCCTTCTGCACCTGAAGACTGCTGAGCTCACTGCACAAGAGTTCAAACATCTCAGTGGCTTGAACCCATTGGAATGGGGGAGGCATTTGGAGGAAAATTATTGTATCAGTGATAGCTATTGCATTGCCCATACACAGAGGTCCTAGTATTATGGTTTCTAGTATGGATTTCGAGATGGATTCTAGGATGGTTTCTAGATGGATTCTAGTATAGTGGTTTTCAAACTTTTTCCATGGTACTGCGCTTAAAAATATTGGGACATAACATATACCCATACAACCCAAGATTCAAGGAACAGTACATTTAATTATGTGAATCACACTTTGATATTTTTATTCAATTCAATTCGACTTTGTTTCTTTAAAAAAGCTAGTCAGGAGATACCATATTGCATTCATCACCCACTTGTGAGATTCAACCCACAGTTTGAAAAGCACTGATCTGAAAAAAATAACCTGTAAGTGAGGCAGTTGTGTTTTTATACTGAAAGAAACTTTGTCATCCTTCACTTTCATGGAAAAAAGCAGTGTGATTTTAAAATTGGCCAGAAAGACATAAGGAGAAATTATACTCAGTAACATTCTAAAGTTTATCCTGGTGTCCACAATTATGTCTTCAGGGGTGTAGACATTCCGCAGTATTAAAAGAAAAATTTGGTTGTGATTAAATTTTTTCTACAATCTTTGCAGTAATGTTTGCAAAGGGCGAACATTCTTACAGATTAAGACTAATTTAGTGTTTCTCAAACTGAGATCCAAGGAGAGATTTTAGGTGGTCAGTGAAAATTGCTTTCCATTAAAATGGATATTACTTAAGTTTGAGAAAGACAGGTCTCACGGTACTGTTGTGACGATCCATGCATGTCGTGAATCTCGATGAAGCTTGGTGTGAACTTCACTGATTTTATTAATGCGTTTCAGTTTCAGAAAACTTCAAGTCGTAAGTGAACATTTGCTGTAGTTACTGTGCATGCTATGCTAACTTATGTTCACATAAATGACTAACTTTGTTTGTAAAGAGATATAACAGCACTTCAAAAGGATAAAACACTACTTACAAAACAGTTAAATTACTGCAGGAAATAAAAGTGAAATTTCTTAAATTATGGATATGGTTGCCTTCAAAGTCCCTGAAACATAAAAACAAAAATGGTAAAGCTAAATTTTAATCATAGAAATAAATTGGTCAAGAATTATTTGCTTTCTAATAAAATATCTTTTTTTCACATACTGTTTATTTCATAGAGATTCCCACATGTAGCCACTTACATAAGAGCTGAAATAATATATGTATGTAATGCTTCTTTTTCTGTGTTCATAGTAAAAATGTTTTGAGTCACATCTGTATCATATGTTCATATGGGTACATATATTATCCTGAGAAATGTGAAGAGAATGAGAAGTCAAATTAAAAAAACTTTGTTATGATAAATATCCACTTTCCTTCCCGATATTTATTAGCGATATGTATTAAACATCTGTCTACACCGCTCCCTTGTGGTATATTCAATAAACTGCTATCTCCTTAAAAATGACATCACCAACAAAAAATCTGTCTAGAGTTACCCATGGCATTTCTCTGAGTGGTGTGACCCTATTTGCTGCAGTCTGAAGATTCTGTCACTGCCGCAGAAGCTCCTGCTGCCAAAACAGTATTTCACGTCTACCCCCCTAGCCTAAACACACCCTGAGAAAATTCTCAAGAACCTTTTACCACCGAGAACACCACTGTTTGCTTTATTATATTGCCACACAGGCCTTGGCTTTCCAACTCCCAGTTCAGGGCGATGCATATAGACCCTACTGACGCTCCCTTGCTGTGTGATGCTGTGTCAACAGCAGGAATCCGGTCTGAGAAGTAAAACTTGTCCAAAAACGTATGTTTTAGTGTCTCTTCTTCATGGTAATCATGAAAGCATTCTTTTATTGTCCGTCTTTTGTCTTATCGTTAGGTTTATGGTAGAAGTTTGTAGAACAGAGAGTTAGCCAAGCTTAGGGATATACTTTCAGGAGTAGATGTTGGTCTTTAAATGTGCTCAGTCTACCCCAATTCTTAGCTTACTGGTCGCCATATAATATGGAGCTATTGCAGAACAATTGTGACTAAAGTATATGAGCTGAAGTGTGACACAGGTATTAAAATCTGCCAGGGAAACATGGGTAACTTTAAAAAGGCACCTATATTCCTCTGGCTAGGCTACATCTGGGATAGTTCTGTTTGGGCATTGCAATAAAAATAGACTTTGACAAATCAAGGCATATCTGAACAATCTGGAAGACCAGGATGTAAGGGGTTTGGAAATTAAGTCAACTGAGGAAAAGGGTATAGTTGTAATGTAAAGGAGCAAAATAAGAGAGCTATATTTGAAGTCAGGCTGTGGAAGGTATCATGGGGTTTTTCTATGTTGCATCAGGTTGCAAAATTAGATTTACTGGATGAAGGAAGAAAAATATTTTAAATTTCGGCTCACAATCTGTAGTGTCCAGAGAATAAGCTTACTGCTACAGATATTTAGTAAAGGCAATATACCATAACTCAAGAATTTTATAGACAGGATTTCTGTATTATATGGAATATTGTATTAAGTCTTAAACTTGATTCTAGATCATCCTTCTAAAGAAAAAATTCTACTATTCTTTTCAATCGGAAACTAAGTACTTATAGTACTACTTTTTTGGTCATTAGCTTTGGTCAAAGCTTTTGGTCTCTCACAATATATATTGTCAGTGACAGAGACCTTCCATTTCTTTCCTCTTTTATTGCTGTGACCATAAATCTACCACCAGGTGGTGATGCTTTCTTAACTCTCACAAAGCATCCTTAGGTGAGTTGATAAATTTTTCTTGTTAGTTACTATTGTAACATCTTTTTTTCTATTAAGTCAACAAAAATATTCAAGTTAGTATTAATTTACTAATTTGCAAGAATCAGTAAGAGGCACACCTCGAGGCATCAATTAGGGACTTTAAATTAAATTGTCAGTTTAGTTTAATTTTGAGTTCATTTTAACCTTTATTTGGAAATTTGTTTTTTGGCTTTCTTCCTAAAATGAGAGGTCTTAGTCTTTGATACACAGGGATCAGGTTTGAAGCATACAAATCTGCTTTTTGTCCCTAGATCCAAGCTCTAAGGGAGCTGACAAGGGGTGTTTTTTCCTTCCTGTCTAGACCACTTTTCCAACTTAATGAGCCTCTAAACTTAATCTTATAATTTTTCCCTTTATACATGGTTGTTAAGTTTGGCTAATTTGGCCATTAGGTTTCAGAATAGGCTAAAAGTGAAAATTTGGTTCTTCGTTCTGAAAAACAACAAGACCAGGATGTAAGGGGCCTGGAAATCAAGTCAATTGAGGAAAAGGGTATCTTTGTAATAGAAAAGAGCAAAATAGGAGAGCTATATTAGAAGTCAGGCTGTAGAAGATATCTTGCCTGTTTCTTCTCAGCTTCCTCTCTTATCCCCTAGTGGCATTCTAAACATGCAAACCTCCTTAACCTCCATTTCCTTCCCATACCTTTGAAACATTTCTGGCTCCTATTTCAAGAAGAAAATTGAGGTGATGAAGCAGGGAGAAGCCCCTGGCCTTCTACTCAACGTCTAAAAACTTTCCTGTGTATGTACCTGGTCTCCTAGTCTCAAGAGGAAGATCCTTCTCTGCTTTAAGCTAATCCCTCCATCTGTATTCTTAAGTTTGGTTTACGTATGTGTATGTCCTAAAATATATGGTCAATTTTGGTGAATGTTCTTTGGACGTTGTTTGCTTTCAGGTTTGTATCTATTAGAATTAAGTGCAAGTAGGTTTAACAGACACCCAATGATAATAGTATAAATACATAACTATAATTCTGTAGTCCAGGGCTAGTATGGTAGTTTTACAAAGTTGTTCCAATTTCACTTCTTACAGGCCCTTGTCTTCCTGGTCCAGGATGATGCTAAAGCTTGAGCCATCATATCCATGTTTTCTGGGTAAGGAGAGGGAGGAAGAGACTGCCTATTTCTCCTTAGGGAGATTTAGCAGAAGTTTCACACTATACTTCCTCCACCTTATTCATTAAAGCGAGTCATGTGACTATATCAAGATGCAGGGAAGTCTGGGAATGTCTTGTTTTCCCTGGGCACACTGCTGTCCCAAATAGATCAGTTCTGTTATTGAAAAGGGTCATGGCAGTTTGATATACATAAATTAGAGTTAGCTCATTAGTTATGTTATTTAGTACTTCATATCCCTTTTGGTTACTATATGAATCTATTTGGTGCATATATACTTATAATGTAATATTTTTTGTGAGAAATTACACACTGTAGCATTTAAATGTCCTTAGTGTTGTTTAATGCAAATTGGCCGAATTTTACCTACTTAGATAAAAAAACTGACGCTTGATTTTTATTTTTTGCTTTACATCTACATGGAATACTTTAGACCAGTCTTTTATTTCTGATCTTTCTTAATCACTTATAGTTATATCTTTCTTTTTGTAAATAGCACTGAATTAGGTTTTGTTTTGTCAGCCAGTTTGAAGATTTCTTTTCTTTTTAATAAAGTTAAGTTAAGCCCCCTTACATG
Organism: Ursus arctos; assembly: GCF_023065955.2. NCBI lineage: Eukaryota > Metazoa > Chordata > Mammalia > Carnivora > Ursidae > Ursus > Ursus arctos. The sequence goes on along the minus strand of NW_026622775.1, from coordinate 46,151,601 downwards.
TACTGATATGACTAATATATCTGACTTTAGTCTGCTATTTAGAAATATTACTATATGGTTTTTTATAGGTTAAAAAAACTCTCAACAAATCAAAAAAACGTTCTTTTAATCTTTAGGAAGGTTTGTATATTCCATTGGTAATCTTTATAACTTTACCCAATACACCTTATCTTCTCTTTCTTAGAGAATAACAATACTTATTAATTTCCTATTATAATTTATATTATAAGAAATGATGAAATGGGTTTATATTGTCTTCCTTTCTGCTCCTCTACTTTTCTCCCACCATATGATTTTGATCAGTGATATGCTTTTTATTAATGTTCACCTTAGGAATATCAAACACCCACATATTGGTGGACTTGTTGGTTTTAAGTGATGTCTTTTGATTCCTAGTTATTTTTCTTTATAGTTCCATGGTTATCACTTTATTCTTTTTGAAACTGTTTACTCATCTAAGATGATTATGTCTTCTTGCTGAATTGACCCCTTTATCATTGTGTGATATCCCTCTTTATCCCTGGTTATAGTCCCTGTTCTAAAGTCTATTTTTTCAATATTACTTTGTAGATGATAAAGTTCCTTCTCATCTGTACCAAGGGAGCAATGTTGTTTTGTGGCTTTCCCTATCCTAAGCATAATCTTGTTGGAATAGAATCGTAATACACGTACTCTTTGGTTTTTTCTTTATAATTCATATTATGTTCTTGAAATTGAGCCACGTTGATTGAAGTAGGGCTAGTTCATTCATTCTAAATGTCGTGTGTGTATCGCATTTTATTTTTCCATCTGGGTCCACGTCTTTAGCACTTTGCTCCATAATGTATCTTCATTGTTTTCTATCATTTCAAATTCTTCATGTTAGCTTCTCCTGCCTATAAATAAACCTACTTGGTCTCCCATCAAAATAAGTTTAATTTACTCTCTTGAACTTTAGTTCACCTTCGGCTGTTGTCCCATCTGTTCATGTGCTTATTTATTACTTATATTTCTGACTTTTTGAATTTACAGACTTCAATTGTGATGTTTACAGTTTTTATTTCTTGCTTTGAAAGAACTATAATAAAGGTTTTAATCTGTTGTCTGTCGTATATCTTGCAAGCATATTTTCCTGGACTGTCCTATGTCTTTTATATTATGTGTATTTTTCCACTAAATCAGTTAAATACCTTTTTTTTTTTACCAACACATCTAACAGATTTTTTAGCTTATACTTTGCTAAATAAAAGTTCATGTGCAAGGTAAAGGTATTGTGGTTAGTTTTAACAGAAATGAATATTTATAAAGCAAAAATTATTATTACTAGCATTAAAATTAGGACAATACTATCAGGAATCCATATGAAATGACTTGTTTGGATAGCTAAAATTTAAAGATAGTAACCTTAGTGATGAAATTGTAAAAAGTCCACCTCTTTAGTAACAAGTCTATTTTTTTTTAGATTTCTTTATTTATTTTATTGAGAGAGAGAGAAAGAGAGGGTGGGCACACATGAGCAGGGGGAGGAGCAGACAGGGAGGGAGAAGGGAAGGACAGAGAATCTCAAGCAGATCCCAGGCTGAGCATGGAGCCCAACCTGCTCTCTCTCTCTCTCTGAATAAATAAATCTTAAAAAAAGACGCTTAATCAACTGAGCCACCCAGGTGCCACTTTAGTAATAAATCATAATCACTTAAAGTTTTATCTGTGGGGATGCCTGGGTGGCTCAGTTAAGCATCTGCCTTGAACTCAGGTCATGATCCCAGAGTTCTGGGATCAAGCCCCATATCTGGCTCCCTGCTCAGTGGGGAGTCTGCTTCTCCTTCTGATCCCCCCACCCAAATCTTTAAAAAAAAATAAAGTTTTATATGAGATGTATATTTGGTTGCCTTTTTAAAAGCACAGGGAATGTTTATGAATGTATTGCATAATATCTCCTACATTTGCTTCTGGTCTCAGTGCATGAATTTTTAATTGTTAATTTACTTATGCAAATATTAATCAATCTTGGTTTATTACTAAGTTTGGATTACTGAGCATATAATAACTGTTTAATGTGTTCATTTGAAATAAAATTTAATTACAAAAAAGGATATTGAACTTAATTTGCCCTCTTCTTGAATACTTTCCCTTATCAACAAGGGGGTTAGTGTGCTGTCATACCAAGATGCCCCCTGGACTTAGTAATGATTCTGGGGATGTTTGTCTTCCTCGAAATGGTTTCAAACTAGTATGTTTTGAATTATTATGTCTGCTTTTTATAGCACTTCCCACTGCTGCTTTATTATCAGGTCAATAGTTGTCACTTTGCACTAATGTTTTGAACTTCATCTTTCCCCTCTATTTTTTTTTTAAAAAGATTTCATTTATTTGTCAGAGAGAGAGAGAGAGAGAGAGAGCACACAAGCAGGGGGAACAGCAGGCAGAAGGAGAAGCAGGCTCCCTGCTGAGCAAGGAGCCAGATGGATGTGGGACTTGATCCCAAGACCCTGGGATCAGGACCTTAGCCAAAGGCAGACACTTAACCCACTGAGACACCCAGGTGTTCTTTTCCCCTCTACTTTTAATCTGGCTCTTCTACTCTGCTGTGAGCTTAGAAATCAAACAACAAACAAAACTTCTGAGAATTGCCTATAAAATGAGAGACAGAGGAAGTTTTCATATGAGGTTTTTTGATTGAACTCCTAAGAGTTATTTTGGTTACTTATTTCTTCATTTTTACCTGCATTTTAAATGAGCAAATTTAAATAGACCAGTATTTGAGCTATGAAAGGTAGAATGATACTTATTACCATAAGCAAAGTTACTTTATAAACATTTCCGTGAAACGTATTCTATTGTGATCAGACTTCAAAAATAAATTCAAAGTATCATATTCTCATTAGGCAGAATTTAGGAATGAGACTAAAGTGACTTAGTCTTCCTGTATCAGATTAATAGGTGAAAATAGATCGACAGAAAGAAGGAAGATATGTTCTATAGCTACTGTGACATCCTGTCTTCTTCCTGTCTCCAAATTTGTGTAGTGTGTGTGTGTGTGTGTGTGTGTGTGTGAGGTGTTTTATCTTGGCGAGAATCTAGAGGAGTTAGTTTAGACAATGGGCATGTTTAATAACAAAATCATGCCAAAGTAATTAGAGGAAATGTGATGTGGCATTAACAACCTGTCATTTTTAAAAACCCATATCCAAAATGAACTAGGCAAAACAAGAAAGTTAGTTGACTTCTTTCAGAAAAGGTTCATCAACTTACAGCCAATGCAGTCTTGGCATGTGCTGGCAAAGAGGCTTATCTGGCAAATGGGTGAGGACGTTATTCATCAGTGCCCTGAAAAAGAAAAGAAAGAAAAGAAGTCACATTTTTCTGGTTCTTTCCTCATCTTTAGTCAAACACGATATTATCGTTATTCTTTGTGAAACCACAAAAATCTATTAAATTAGTTGCCTTCTCTTTTTTTTTTCTGTAAGTCTTGTTATATTTAAGTGCTTGTTAGTAATAAAATTCGACAAATGATAGCTGTCATGTGGAGGAAGCAACAATGTTAGTAACTGAAGGAAAGCCTGTGCCCTTCAAAAGTGGGTAGTAAGAAGGAGGTTTTCAAGGAATGTTATTTTTCTTTACCAAGATTAACACTGGGCAGTAATGGTGTGCTTGAGACTATGTCAGTAAAATATGCTAGTAAGGTTGTATTCGGTTTTGATGGGCTGATGTCCTAGAAGATAGAAGATCTTATAAAATTATTAAAACTACAAAATAGCCTCATAGAATATGATTAAGAGATGGTTTGTAGTTGGAAAGGCCTTTTTGGGGCTTTAACAATTCCATAGTTAATGCTGTTAACGTGGTAATTTTTATTCATGTCTTTTCCTTCAATTGAAATATTTGCTTTAATTTTTAGTACTTACAAGAGAATAAGAGAATTTAGTCCATAAAATGTTAGTGGGGAAATTCGACTGAGGTGATTATCTTCAATTATCCTGCCAGCCAGAAGAAAAAATTGATTCATTTATATATTTAGACTATAAAAACTAATACTATAAAATGCCACGTAAATTAAACATACAGCCATTCTAGTCTGTGGAGATCTTCAAAAACACCCGGCTTCAAGAAAGTTATTCTGTTATGACTGAGATATCTGAAAAAAGAAAAATGATTACAATAAATGTGTTACCTTCTTTTTTCTGTCCTAAGATCTTATTTTTCAGTAATCTCTATACCCAATGTGGGGCTCCAACTCACAATCCTGAGATCAAGAGTCGCGTGCTCTACTGACTGAGCCGACCAGGCGCCCCAAATATGTTACGTTCTTGATATCTTACAATAAAGAAAGGAAAAACAATAATCACCCACCTTAGATTTTCTTATATGCTATTCTCAACACAGCTTTTCCCTTCTTTTGGGTCTCTAAAAGTTCTTTGTCACTTACCTTTTCATGTCTAGGTTTTAGTTCCCCTATAATCAATCGTCAATCAATCAATAAATCACTCTATTCATTCATTCACCTATGCCTTTACTCATCGAATTGCTTTCATGTACCTACTGGGCGGCACTGTGCTAGGTGTATCATCACTTTCTTTGAGGGGCTTTGAGTCTAGAGGGAAGACAGAATATGAACAGGTTATTATAGAAAGGTGGGGAAAAGAGAGAGTGTACAAGGTATGATTGTTCTGACACCACAGCAGAGAAAGCACTTGGCTTTGTTGGGGGTGAGGACTGCAGGGTGTGGGGGAGTCGGGAGACAGAAGCCTTTCCTAAAGGGGCACAACTGGATGAATGGAGATTTGGATGAAGATGGCATTCGCAAAGCAAAGAATGGGTAGGAGTTACTGTAGGCAGAGAGATTGCTTATCCAAAGGCAAGGGGTATGAGAGGGGCAACAAGTGAAGGGATCACCAGGTGTTTCAGGGCAGCCTCACCATTGAGGGGCTGTGAAGAGAGACAGAGGGTGAACCTGGGAGGCAGGCGTGGCCTATTCTGGAAAAAAAAGACATTGCATGCTTTACCAAAGAGTTGACCCCGCCTTACCTACCCCACTTCACTTCTCAGCCTTCCGCAGAGTGAGCCAGCTCCACTTTGACCTTGCCCTCTACCTGTGCTTATTTCTACCTGCCTCTAGTACGGCAGCGCGCTGCTCTGACCCTGCTGTCATTTGAGTCCTGGCTTTGCTACTCTTAATCGTGTGAACTCAAGCAAGCAGTTAACTTCTGAAAGCCTCAGTTTCCCCAACTCTAAAATGGTGGTGATATTAGTACCCGCTTTATTGGGTTGTTGTAATATTTGAGGCAATGCATGTCCTAAGTGCTCAGTACATATTATTTATTACAACATCTCTATTCATGCCTACCATTCTGATTTCTTTCCTTTTCTTTTTCCTCTCAGCCTAGGATTCATATGCAAGTTTTAGCTCAAATTTTACTTCCACTGATACATTCTGACAGTTTTTAGAGTTGACATCTTACAAAATTTCTCCTGCCAGTAGTCTTCCCTGTCCCTACCAGGTCTGACTTTTGCTTAGGGATAGCAAGAGATGACACCCCGTATTAGAGCCACTTCTTCCCCTCCCTGGTAAACCTGGAACCCCATTTAGGCACAGGAAGGATAAAGAATAGCTACAACACTTCCTCAGGACCCGCCTCAGGGCTCTCCTTTATTTTTAAATTTTATTTATCTATTTTTATTTATTCATTATTTATTTGTTTACTTGTTTTTTTCTTTCAAGATTTTATTTAAATTCAAGTTAGTTTCGGGGGTAGAATTTAGTGATTCATCACTTACATATAACATCCAGTGCTCACCCCAACAAGTGCCCTCCTTAATGCCCATCACCCACTTACCCCCTCCTGCCACCCCCACTCCTCCAGCCACCCTCAGTTCCCTATTGCCTCCCTCTCTGGTTTTATCTTATTTTATTTTTCCTTCCCTTCCCCTCCATTCATCTGTTTTGTTTCTTAAGTTCCACATATGAGTGAAATCATATGGTATTTGTCTTTCTTTGACTGACTTATTTCCCTCCGCATAATACCCTCTAGTTCCATCCACATCATTGCAAATGGCAAGATTTCATTCTTCTTAATGGCTGAGTAATAATCCTTTGTATATATATACACATTTTCTTTATCCATTCCTCATTTGATAGACATTTGGGCTCTTTCCATATTTTGACTATTGTGGATAGTGATGCTATAAACATTGGGATGCATGTGCCTCAGGGATCTCCTTTAAAAGCCAATAGCAATTCCTTCAAGGGATTGACAAGGCATCTGACCCACTCCCACATCGTATACCCATCTGTTTAGTCCAGTCCTGTTTATTTTCCTGAGTGCAGGAAAAGGATACTTCACTGCTCCAGACCCCAAAGGGTCACTCATTTCAGTGAATCTTTTTTTTTAAGATTTATTTTATTTATTTATTTTAGAGAGAAAGAGAGAGAGAGAGAGAGCACATGCATGCTCAAGCAGGGGGAGGGGCATTGGGAGATGGAGAGAATCTCAAGCAGACTCCTCCCTGAGTACAGAGCCTGAATATGCCAGGCTCAATCCCACGACCCCAAGATCATGACCTGAGCCAAAATCAAGAGTCGGACGCTTAACTGACTGAGCTGCCCAGGTACCCCTTTCAGTGAATCTTAATAGCAGTTTTGGTCTGAACAACACAGGGTTAGGATTTCATTAAGTAACCTCTTTGATCAATCTCTAATTGTTGTGTGTATACTGGTATTGTTTCCCCACCCTAGATCATAAGCTTCTGGAGTGCAAGAGGCACACCTCTCTCTAGTGGTAGCATAGCCTTTTACCTGAAACATCAAGGTGTAAGCTGCTGGAAGGTAGCCAGTCTCACTCATCTTCCTAGGCCACTTCCCCATGGTGTCTAGCTGAACAATTTATACACTATAAGGACTAATGAATATTTATGGATGAAGGAAAAGCAGGAATCTAATGATTTTCTATGATAACCTAGAAGTATGTGACATCCTTAATATCCAGACAATATTCCAGTGCTATGAATAGCCATGGAAAGAGATGGAGGATACTTTAAAATTTGTGGTACTATTCTTCACATCCGTTGAACACTAAGCCAAGTCTGGACTATCTTTCACATCCATTGAACATTAAACCAAGCAGATGTGGTTTAGTAAGTTTTGAACAGATTCATGGGGATTAGAGAGAAAGATAGTCAGGAGTCTAATGGGAGCAAATCCAATACTGACTTTGGGTGATTTGCCAAGAAAGAGCAGGGATGGGATAGAAAGGAAGAGGACTTGGCAGAAGTGGTTACTCTTAAGACTTGGAGTCTCCAAGGCCCTCCTTCCATTTTGCTAGTAAAATGATTAGACAGCCTTTCCTCAACCCCAAACTCTCATACCACAAACTAGGAATCTGCCTGGAATGAGTTTCTTGGATTAGGATTTTTTAAAAAGTGGTGTAAAATAGAAAGCAAGGGGCAGAGACAGAAATATAGGGAGTTGTTGATTTATGCGATTGTTGGTTATATCTCCATGCCCTTACTTCTTACAGGTTAGGTTCAGCTGCTCAGTAAAACTCAATACAATGGAGCTTTGAGAAAACCGACGTTAAGCTTTGCTTTTTAAACTACAATGAAATACCACTTCATACCCATTAGGTTGCTGGTTTAAAAAAAACAAATCCCAAAACAACAAACCCCCAGAAAATAAGATGTATTAATGAAGATGTGAAGAAATAAGTCAGGACTCAAGCAGAAGCCTGTCTGAGTGGGAATCCCAAGGGCACAGGGCTGCGCTGACCCTTCCGCGGCTGGGGGCAGGAGCACTGCTCTGCAATGGGCAGACTAATTGGCACGGGTACTTACAGTTTAGTAAGACTGTGCAGTCCTCTGAACGCATAGATGGGTATGGATCTAATCCTATTGTTTTGCAGGCACCTGTGAAGAGAATTATAAAAACAAATAATGAAACCAGAGTTTCAGTTTTGCAAGATGTAAAGAGCTCTTTGGATGGGTGGTGGTGCTTGTAGCACAGTAGGAATTTAATGGTTCTGAAGGTAGCCTTGTAATTGGTTAAGATGGTACATTTTACATTCTTCGTATTTTATCACAATAAACATTTTTTTAAATTAAAAAAAGGTAAACATAACACAATAATTTAGTAAAACTAGGTATCAAGTCATTTAGTTTTGCTATTAAGTTCATGTATGATTAGGCAAGTTTTATGTGGAAATTCTAGTTATAAAGATGAACATGTAATAGTTAAAATTTAATATTCGAATTTTCTATAAGTAAACCTTTAATGCACAGTAAGGCACTCAGTAATCAAACAGGCCCAGAAGTCAGACTTTTTAACATTTCCTGCTATAATAGAAAGATTGGCGTTTAGCACAGAGCTGGCAAAAGTTCAAGTATGTGATATCTTTAAGGCCCTGGATCATATTCCATGTTAATCACAAATTTGCCCAACAAGTCAGCTTTAATTATATTAATTTGACACCCCAAGCCTTGCTCCAAAAAGTGTTTGAGGAAGCTTATAAGGAGTATATATGGCAAAGGAAAGTATAGAAGTGAAAGGACTCAGGATTAGAAGAATATAAATTAGACTGGCAGGTCGAGACAAGAAGGCATCTCAAATAGTTAACTAAGTCATCCAGGATGACTGGCTTCGGGTTATCCAGAGGTCAAAGGAAATAGGTACCAGAGCACAAGCCATTGCATCAAATGCGCCCTTGCAAAGCTTTGTACCTCTGTGTGTGCTGGCCCCAGGCTGTAGGATATGACAAAGAAAGGGCTTCGAGCCTCACTTCTTGTTCTGAATACAGGTCATCATTGTCCCTTAGGGTGTTCTGAAGTTTACATACATACTTTTATAAACACTGGGAGCAATAAGGAAGAAACCAATATGAACACATCTTTTTAAAAAGATTTCTTTATTTATTTTAGAGAGAAAGAGAGCGAGAGAAAGAGAGAAAGAGCAGGATGGCGAGGGGTGCAGAGGGAGAGGGAGAGAGAATCTCCAGCAGACTCCTTGCTGAGCGCAGAGCACAACTCGGGCTCAAGGTCACAACCCTGAGATCAAGACTTGAGCCAAAATCAAGAGTCAGACATGGGGCAACTGAGTGGCTCAGTAGGTTAAGGGTCTGCCTTCAGCTCAGGTCAGGATCCTGGAGTCCCAGAATCGAGTCCCAGAATCAAGCCCCGCATCAGACTCCCTGCTCAGCGGGGAACCCGCTTCTCCCCTGACTCCCCTGACTCTCAAATAAATAAATAAAATCTTAAAAAAAAAAAAGAGTTGGACATGTAACCAACTGAGCCACCCAGGCACCCTCAGTATGAACAGATTTTTAGTTAATTAGAAATTTTGACTCAAAGGGATTCCTTATTTCTCCAACATGCAAGAAAACCTAACTTTGATTGTAAAAATGTTATTATTAAATGTATTATGCATTTAACAATTTCACGGAACATGCTGTGGGAATGCGTCTTTCTCATTAATACACAGAGAAGCTTTAGTATGTGTTTATTTGTTTCTAAGTATTTTAATGATTAAAGATTAATAGGCTGTACTGCATGGAGGTTGAACAAAGCTCTATCTCTAATAATCAGGCAGAATTTTTTTGTAATTAGGCTATTTTGATCTATGAGTTAAAACAAATTGGCTGTTCAAGAAGTAATTTGGGGCGCCTGGCTGGCTCAGTCAGGAGAGCACATGACTCTTGATCTCAGGGTTGTGGGTGTGAGCTCCACGTTGGGTGTAGAGACGACTTAAAAATAAAATCTTAAAAAAAATTAGTTCGATGTTTGTTATGCAAAAATGCCAAACTACTGTGTTACATAAACCTTAATTTTGAGATTTAAATTTGGAGTCCTAACTCCTTTTAAACATGTGGACATAAGGTGGTGCTACAGATCAGAAAAAGTCTTCAGCTTCTAAAAATCAGAAAATAGAAGGCGGGAGCATCCTCTTGAAGTTTTTACATAAGGCCTGATTTTGAAAAGTTCTTCTCTGCTGATTGGTAAACATCCAGAATAAAGTTTTGAAAGTCATTTTTATTGACACTTTTATTTTTAAATATGAAACATACTTTTTTGCAGATTATCTGGGTTTTGAGGGCATTTCATTGAAGGAAGTAGATTAATTTTTCTTCCAATTTTGCTCTATTTCTATTTGTTATCTTAAAGAAGAATGTACAGATAGATATACATCTATGAGCGAGGTTTCTTCAGTGTAAAACCAGAACTAAAACCGACATAGGTATGCAAATGAAACTAGGAATTCTGGGATGTTGTCTAGATAACATGATTCAGGCACAGGATATTTAAACCCAACAGTTTAAGTATGATATGACTTAGTCACAGAGCTGGACTGAATCGCAGGTAAACATATGGATTTTTGGAGTATACACGAAAATGCTGAACTAATGGGAATCTAGCATGTCAGATACTACTTGAGGCGAAAATAAAACTCGACCTGCATGGCAGATATGAAAATGGAATTAAGTCCCCCACCATGACTTGCTCTCTTAGGTGGAGATTGAATTTGCAAACATATGGAAGAGAATTCTTCACAAGCTAGTGTATGGCAGGAGAACTCATAGCTCACGTGCTCCAGTTTCCTTGGGAATAAGTATCTGTGATTTTTCTAGAATGGCTTCTAGAACTGCTCAAAAAAAAAAAAAAGTTACCTGGTAGTCTCTAGCTAACAGGTAAAGAATTTGCCAAGGAGGGATTCGACTTAAGCAGTGGTATAGTATTGGTCTGTGCAGAAGTGGGAAGAGCCAGGCCAAAACAATGTGAGTTAATTTTCCCACGGGGAATTAAATTTTTTCTTACAGCTTTTGAAGATTATGGTACTTCTTGAAGCCATCAGGAGGAAGCTTTCTTATTAAGTTCCACTGAAGTGACCTGAAATAAATATAAGTTGTGGTTCTTAAAGTGTTTCTTTCTTTACTTTTAAACTATATAAATAATTATAAGCTTTATATGGTTTAGCACCAACTTTCAGGAAATGTTTTATTTTATGATGTTAACTCTCATTTCCATAGTACCATTTGAACTAGGTCTAACTGTTAGTTTTGTATTATAAAAGATATTTATCTTTTCTTAAATTTAGGTTACAACATTGTAATTCTAACAAAATACAAAAATAAGGAAACTGGGAAAATAGCTGTCAGTTATATTTTCCTTTTCTCTTTTTACTTAAAAGACACTAGAAAGCATCTCAGTTTTGAAGTGACAATAAAAATAGTGTTTTCTGTTTAAAGCGCATTCCAGAACTTAGGTAATTGTATATTCTTCAATATTTCATTGTTCACATCCCACTACCTTTACTTCCTTTTAAAATTAGTTATGAAGGCAACTGTCAATTGGTAAGTACAATTGAACCATTTTTATTCCATAAGCGATTTCATTTCAGTTTCTAGTTAATTGTATAGAAAAGATTTTCCCTTGAATCACAATTTGGTATGCAGCTTGACACAAACCAGGTCCACATAATTGTGGTTGTACTGGAAAGGACCTAAACCTTTAATGTTTTAAAGAAAAGCAATGTAAGGTAGTAGGAATAAAGTTAAAGAAGCAAAAAACCAAACCAAACAGAACACCCAAGCCATTGCAGGTGGAGTCCCTTGCATGAACCATATATAATCTTTCCTTTGTCTCTTTAACTGGGAAAGCATCAGTTTGTACTAGATGACCTGTACTAATATGGTGCAATTGTTACTGTCTTCATATAATTCGATAGAGCGGATGCTCCTTGTTAAGTGAGCAATAGACTGCATTGTGTGGAGGTTGTCCTCTGTAGGATAAACGCTTGGAGATGCTTGATGGGCAAAAAGGACTCGGGTTACGGTAGCGTCATAGCATCATGCAGCAGGCACTACCAATGTTAGTTGTTAAGATGGTTTGGACCAGGGTTGCCTAAACTTGATAATGAAGACTTCTTAAAAGCAAAATAGTTTCTCAGACTCCCCAGGACACATTTTTGGAATCTAATTTGAGAAATGCTATTCTAGAGTCTGGGAGACCATGTATTCTCTACGGGGATGTTATTGCTTCAAGGTATGAAAACCGGGTCTTAAGGAAGGAAAAAATATTATCTTACCTTTTTAAATGGATGAAGAACAAGTATACATAAACAGATATACACTGTATGTGTAATATTAACATTTCACAGGAGGGGACAAATAGAAAAAAAATCTCTAAAAGGGTTTGGGGGGCAGAAATGAAAAGAAAAAAAATTAAACACTGTTCTGGACTATACGTACCAGTGACTTCGTGGTTTTTTAATGAGTGAATGCCAAAGGCTGATTAACTGCAAACTCTCTCTTGAAATCCTGCTTAGCTGCTGGGCTATCACTAAACGTTCTTTCATTCCTTATGTCAGCTAATGAATTCCTGTTCTACTATCATTCTCACTTCGTTTGGATCTTCAGATCTGCTTTACAACCTGTTCTACATGTTTGTGCTGCATAAAAATAAACAGCTGAGTAGTTGATTAAAAATACTGATGAAAAGCTTAATGTGTTTTAAAAAATATGTTCATTCATTCATGCATTCATTCATTTTCTCAACATATGTTGAATGTCTTCCATTTGCACTTTGGAAAAAAAGGATAACGTCACTGCTTCTAAGAAGCTTATACTCTACTTGGGTGACAAAGAACATATTTTGTCTATAAATAGAGAGTTTTCTTTGAACGATAACTTCAGTTTTATAGCCCAGGGCTAAAAAGGCCATCATCTTGTTTAATTTTTATTGTATTTATTTTCTTGTGACTTCAATTAAAAAACAAACAAACAGTGTTTAGAGCTTATTATACTCTGTTAGGAACTTTGGAGGATATAGAAAAGCCAAGCTGTAGGTCCCCACTGAGCTTATGGCACTTCCCTTTTTCTGGTAGAGAAGATTAGAACCCCAGTCTAGCTCTATTAGAACCCCAACCCGCAAGGGAGAATGTTTGATGTATTTCAAAGAAACACAAGTGAGGTTCTCTGAGAGAACCCAAGAGGAAGAGGCTAATTGCACCTGAGTGGGAAGGTTACTCTGGAGGGAAGGAAAGCTCGTTTAAGGGTTCCTAAATAATGTTTCTTAGAAAGTTGATTTTATTAATAGTGCCTGGGATTTATAGGCTACTTCTTTCTAAATGATGTCAAATATTTCAACAAGTAGCATTCTCCATACTTTCATAATACCCTGTTGAAATGGAAAAAGGTAGGTGGTGTTATTCTTACTGAATAGGACAAGCCAAAAAACTTTTAATATGATAAATTCTTGTGTTTTAAAATATAATATTCCAAGTCTGACTCTTTACAAAGTGGTGTGTGTGTGCGAGAGTGAGAAACTACCTAGTTTAATTATTATGTCAAAGCTAGCTGTAGTTTTGATAAAGAAAGTTCTTACAGTTAGATTATATAGTTTAGTGATTAAATTCTAGGATCTTATAGTCAGCCCTCACACAGTCAAAACTAATGTTTAGGAAGCCAGAACAATGCGTATAATCATATTTATCTGTCTGTCTCTTTTGTTCAATTGCATTTATGTGAAATGTCTTAAAAATCCCAACTTCAATAAATATTACTTGGATTATTGGTTTCTTTGATACTTATATATGATTTAGTCCATTTCTGACATTTCCCTATGAGAGTTCCAATTCAAAATATGGAATGAGCTCAGTAATAAAATGTGATATTTACTCTTTTAATGTATTTGCTGTAAAGCCTACAGTTCCTTTTCTTTATGGAATTTAATGAAGACTGGGGCAAGGTGTGATGTGGAGCTGGAGTTCTGCAGAGCAAAGTGGAAATGGACAGCCTGAATCAAGCTGCTCAACCCAAAGGACAAGAAATCGCTATTTTTTAACAAAAAATAAAGTATTACAGACTCAAACTCCTGAGCTTTATTTCTACATCTCCAAATGCCTGTTGAGAATTTCTACTGACTGACCTGGTAACCTCAAGTTGAAAAAGGCATCTAAAATTGGAGTCCTAATCTTTCCCACTTACTGTCACCAAGCCTCCCCATTCTCCCACCACTCTATTACTCAGGATGGAAACCCTGAAGTCATCTTGGATCTTTCCTTCTTCCTCGCTTTCCTGTAGCCCGTCTTCACGAGGAGCTGTCCCATCCCAGTTTTTCCTCTCTACCAAGGATTGAAACCTGGTGGCCCACAGGACTGCACACACCTCTTTATGAATGTATATACGAACAGTTGTACAAATGGCTGTAAGAACGTATGTATGAATGTACTGAGCCAGAACGTTTTTTTATTTTTATTTGAATCCGAATGCCTTTGGGTATTCTTTAGGGGCAAATGACTGGTTAGTCATTTCCTATCTTCTTCCTTTCCTCCAGTTCCCTCCCTCTCTTCCTTTCTTATGCAAAGGTTAGTTAATTTGTAGAAGAATGGATTCAATTCTTACTTGTAAGAAAGTGAAAAATGAGACTGGCAGCCTCAGGCTATTCTTTGACTGATTTTTCTGGTAATTTGATACAAGCAGTGGGAGTGATAAATGTTTCTCTTTGAAAATAGAATGAAATCATCTCAATTTTTATACTGAGCAGGTCCAGTCATGATTTAAATTATGGAAACTCCACAGAACCTCAGATTATTATTTTATTCTAGTAAAATATTATTATTGTTTTCTAGTAAGACTAATTACTATGAAAAAGAGCTGTGGTGACTTGAGGATAGGATAGAATGCTAGCCTTAGTTCGGGTGGGATTGTCGCCTCCTTTGGAAAACAAGTCTTTGTGGTTTAACCTGCATGATGTAAGATTCCTAGCTCGTTACCAATTTGGATAAATTCTTCAGGTCACCATCAATTGAGTAAACCCTCCCAGGCTTTGTTAATTTAATGGCACCACTGTCTACAGGAACTCTGAGCTCTAGCTCTCTGCGCCTCTTACATTTCAAGCCTATGAGTTGCTGTGTTATGTGGTTTGGGCTGGCAAAGGCAGGACTTGCCCATATTTGTAAACTTAAGAATTACTCCTATTTTGTCTTCATATACTCAAAAGTCAGAGCCATACGGCACGAAACCATCTGGCTGAAACAAAAAACTCAGCAAAAACATTGGATTAAAATATCTACCCTCCACTGATTTCTTTTGAAAAGTTTCAGCCAAATGTGTGTGACTGTGTAGATAAAGTTTGCTGAATTCAGATTAGTACTGGATCAACAAGCCACTTATTATGAGGATGATTTTCTTTTACATACATAAGTTTGAGTTACTTAGGAAAAAAACAACATCAACATCTCTGAGTCAAATGTGATTTAGAAGAGTTAGATTTTAAATGTGAAGTTCTGGGAATATTTTATCCAACTTATTTCACTTGTATTCTTTTTTTTAATTTATAGATAAGAGTGTTTCCAACAAAGTCTAAAAGAGCTTTTTCAATAAATGTCAGTTCTTGGAATAAGAAAACTCTATATAATAGTTTAACTGGCAGCCTTTTTTCTTTAGTAGCCCATAAATGATGACATCTTTTGTTTAGATAAAATGTGATGATACTAAGTACCAAATAGGACTATTATGAGGGTCTAAATAAGTTAATATATCTAAATACTCCATGGGATTATTATGAGAGACTAAATAAATGAATATATAGAATAATTTAGAGTGGGGCCTAGCATTTAATAAATGTAAGATAAATAGCAGCAATCATTATAATTGACCGAAAACAATGACATCATCTTTGAATAAAAATGCATTAATAATGACAAGGCCTTAATTATGATACAATTTTACAGGTGCTATTCTGGCTGTCAGGATGAAGCCATTCTTTTCTACTTACATTATAGTCACATTTGAAGAAACTGATGGAACAGCTCGTAAATTGGTCTCATCACAGTCAACCTCTAAACCTCGGCAAAGACATTGCATGGGCACAGAACCGACCACTGAATAAGGAGGAAGTTGTAAGGAATGGGGATAGTGAGGGATCGGGAGGAGGAGGGTAATGAAAAGAAAGAAATGAGAAGCTATGAGAAAATTATTTAGTACAAAAGTATGTTTCACCTAAGCAATATGGGCAATGCTTTAAATTAAGGTTACAAAGTTTGCTTTTAATTTAATGTTAAAATGATGCTACCACATTAAGATAAGAAAACAGACATATTGACCAGCCCATGCATTTCTGTAAATTGCAGACTGCTCTTCTCCATTTGTTGCAAATTGAATGAAGTCGTCTGCTTTCAGTCACCCAAGGAGAGTGGTTATGTCCAGGGGTGACATGATAGTATGTGATGGGCTTTAATGTCCATATTAAAGCTGCTATTTAAGAATCAAGTATTTATTAATAGCATAATCAAACCCTTAATGGAAGACTAAGTCATTTTTAATTAGCGAGAAAGAGAACTAAACACTAACTATAGTGTTGGTGGAATTCTTTTTTTTTTTTCCAGAAAATTCAGGAGTTCTTTAAAGGATTTTTTAAAAATGATTTTCTTTGGCTTATGTAGGGATGTAAGGATGTCTAAAACATCATTTATGGGAGTGAACTTTTTAATGCATAGCCAGGCATTCTATTCTCACTGCTAGTGTCGGAAGGAGGGAGAATTGGATATAGGCCTTTGGCCGTCTTGCAGGGTTGTAGTCATAGTTTTAAAGATGTGACCCTATAGTTCTAAAGTCTACTAGAGACTTGTCGTGATGTGTTCATGTAGCTCAATAGTAGAATAGGATTGTTATTCATATAATAGAGTCTGATTCCTGCCTTCGTGGGGAATGGTTGATTAACGAGAGCCACCAAGAGTGCTTCCCCTGTACCTTTACTTTGAAACCCTAACCAGTATAGCAGCGGTCACAGACTCATGTCCACGGGGGACTGGCAAAATAGGTGTAGGCCTTGTCCAGATGTCCCAGGGGAACAGCTTCTCCTGTTGCCGTATTAGGATAGGAGCATGTGGAGCCAGGTCAACCAACTTCCGCAAAGAAGCCAGAAATACAATGTTGTATCTATAATTACCTGTTTAAAAAATGATAGTAGCCAACTCAAAACATTTTACAAACATCACAGAACAAACAAAACTTTCTGTGAGAATTTTTTGTTTGCAGGCTTCCGGTTTTTGATCTTTACAGTAAAGCTTCCTGAGAGCCCAGAAGTATCTTAATGGCAAAGCAGAGCTTTCCAAGACAAAGCTGGTGGATGACTGTTAACGAGCACAGTTGGCTAGTAAATAGGAGACTTTGACCTAGTAAATATCCCTTTGCTCAGCTATGGGGTGACAGGTGTTCTTCCTCTCCTCCCAAATAACTCTACCAACTATTTTTCAGGGTTACAAGGGATCAAAATCATAACTTAGGTTTTGTGTTTTTTGTAAACAGAGTCTCTGCCAAGAACTTTTAAACAGTTTTATGGTTGTAAGTAACCATTTTGGCTATGGATCTCTGCTGAAAACTGATTCTGTCTCCAAGTTATAAGCCACGTCTAACATGAGTGTTGTAGGAAAGGAAGGGTATGGGTTGGGAAAGAGGATGAAGGTTTTGAGAGTGAGACTAGGAAGGGTAAAAATGGAGGGAGTGGAATTAGCATTATTTCCAGCATGTTTTTTCTGTTTATATTGACGGAGTTAAGATAATTCATATATGTTGATTACAGAGTTACCTGTAATAGGGAAAAATGAAAAAATAACACCTAAATATCCAACATCAAAAGAATGATTAAGCACATTATGACACTTAAAAATATATTATATAGTATATTCAAAAAGAGCTTATGAAAGCGGATACCTGATTATGCTAAAATGCTAAGTGAAAATATAAAATATAAATATATAAAATATAAAATAAAAATATATTATATAGTATATTCAAAAAGAGCTTATGAAAGCGGATACCTGATTATGCTAAAATGCTAAGTGAAAATATGATAAAAATGGTTTGTACAAGAAATTTCAACAATGTTAAAATAAAAAAGATGAATAATGTGCCAGCAAGTTAATGCTGGTGGCCTCTGAGAGGTGAAATTATGGTTGAGTAAACAGACAATTCTTTCTAAGTCTTTGTACTTTCCATATTCCTCAAATTTAAACTTTAATAATACATTGGTTGAGGATAGATATATTTTCCATGATATTGTTCTTAAGAGATGACTTTATAAATGTGAATTCTTCACATTCTTTCACCCAGCCAAAAATTATTATAAGCCATTCTCAGTTTAATTTCCAACAAATCCTTATAATAATCTGATTTAAATAAAGTGGTACAATAGGAACTTTTTCACCCCCAAAGTTTACACTACACTTTCCATTCTGTTTTATACTGCTTTCATGCTTGAAAAAGACATTTAATTATTTACTACAACCCCTTCCTGAACTGTCTTTAAAGAACTCCAATTGAAAATTATATATTTGTTTTTTACTAAAAACTGATTAAATTTTATTTATTTTTTTGATATATCATTTACTGTGTAGCTCCATTCTTCCCATGTAGTTATACTTAGGACACATTTCTCCCAGAGTTCAGGAGTAGGCAAAAAGTTATCTCTCTTGCTGATTGATCTGTTTTTTTCCCCCATTTGTTTGTTTTTGCTTTACAAGCTAGGCTATAAAAGTTATATAACCCATTATCTTCCTTCTTTAGCCCAATGACTACAAAATTCAGAACTAAGCTTTAGACACAGTTATTGAACTTTTCTCAGTGAGGATTTCCTTATATAATTTTTCTTCCCATTCCCTTTCCCATTCACTGTTGAATTTTTGTCTTATATGTTATATTAATGGCTTGACTGTTAGTAGCCAGATTTTTATTGTAAACTGCCTAAAATCCATTTGGGAATAAGGGATATAAAAAGTTTCAATTAAAATTTAAGAAATGAAAAGGCTAGGCAATAAAACAAAAAAATAAAATAAAAACTATGTTTTGAGATAACATGGCATAATCCATTAATATTTTTGCATTATATTAGCAGGTAAATTATACCTGTTACCTTTTTTCTTTCGCAAAAGGTTTTAGCCTTTCAATGATCAAGTAATTTGGTCTCTGTGAGAAAATGTGAGGCTGAGACAGATTGCTGAGTAGCTGGTAGGTTTACAGGATGGATATATGCTCCCTTAAATTGGGGACTGTTAGTAGTTTTTTTAATTAATCTTATTTGAATACTGAAGACAAAAAAATATTAAACCTTTTTAAAAAAGCTGGACTTTTACAATTTGTGATAGAACATAAAGGAAAAATTATAATAAAGGATCCACCTCCCCCCACTATTTAACCAAAGTTTTGTAAAGTTAGGACCAAAATTATAACTCCAAGGCACAAATTTACATTTGCATAATTTATTAGAATAAACAAAATTTATTTAAAGGGAGTTACTTACAAGATCTTCCTGTTCTAAAATATCACAGTCAGTCCTGAGGTTGTACCCTCCCACAGACCCTCCAGTGTTTTTGGAAGTTTTCAGTATGTGACTAAGCATAGCAGGTTATAATTAATGAGGCTTTTTTGTAGTTCTAAAGTAGTTTAGACCCCAGAAGCTTTTTCACTTGCAAACATTAAAGTGTAAACAGCTT
This sequence comes from Ursus arctos, assembly GCF_023065955.2. Classification (NCBI taxonomy): domain Eukaryota; kingdom Metazoa; phylum Chordata; class Mammalia; order Carnivora; family Ursidae; genus Ursus; species Ursus arctos. Next base: position 46,132,148 of record NW_026622775.1, on the reverse strand, counting down.
CTCTGCTCTACTGTTTCTACAGTTTCCTTTGTAGCAGAGTCTATAATGATTGTGAAAAAGGGACATACAATAGCAACCCTGACTGAGGGACATTAATTTTGTTCACAACAATATCTGGCATAATATATTGCTTTTATACTTAGGATCCCTGACTCACTTTTAAATGAAACCCCAAATTAAGGCTGCATGTCTAATAGAGTTTGCTGTTAGAAAACTATAGTTTACCTTTTTAAAAAAATATGATGGATCCAACCTTTAAAAACATGGTATCTTTTTACGAACTCCAGGAAAAGGAGACTCAATCCTTCTGATTACTTACAGCATTCAGACGTTTGTGTCTCAAAGGGATATGGGGAAGTCATTCTGTGGTAACCGACGATATACTTGTCAAATTGCAAAGGCCACCCATTGTTGTCTCCTAAAATAAAAATCAGAGAGCAGAAAAGTTCAAGAAAACAGAAATATTCTGGTGTGTTGGGAAAAATAGTTCTTTTCTTTAAAAGAAACAAGAGAGTCCCAGACTTAGTGAGATAAACACCATCTGGGAGCTTGCTGACAAATGCAAATTTCTGGGCCTCCCCCCACCTGGAGGTCCTGATTTTATAGGTCTGAGAGGAGTCCCCAAGTCTCCACTCTGGGCACTGCAGATGATTTTTCAGCAAGCAGTGTTTGAACCATATTTTAGGAAACAGTACTTACTTAAGTATTGAAATACAGCACATTGTTCCTAGCATATTAATTATGATTCCCTCAGTCTGCTTCTATCATTTAAACTGACGTGGGAGGTATGTTGAGATGGATAGACAGCCATGATTGTTAGAGAAGAGAAGAAAAAATAACATGCCCAGCATGATTGCATTCCATTTTTTAAAAAAAGGGTACTATGTTGTCACGGATGGTTTTAAGAGGAATTCTCTTCTGAATGCTTACATATTTTCTCATCTATATTTTCTGATTTTCTTTTTTTTTTTTTTTTAAGATTTTATTTATTATGTGACAGAGCGACAGCCAGCGAGAGAGGGAACACAGCAGGGGAGTGGGAGAGGAAGAAGCGGGCTCCCAGCGGAGGAGCCCGATGTGGGACTCGATCCTGGAACTCCAGGATCACGACAGCGCTACCCAGGCGCCCTATTTTCTGATTTTCATAGTAAACTCCTGTATTATTTTAAAAAACACAAAAAAGTAAAAGTCTTTCTTTGGGGAGAAAAAAAGAAAACAATTTTCCTTCACAAAGTTCCTTATGACCTTTTAGTTATCTTTAACCGTAAGAGACAATGAAGCCAATCATGTGATAAAATGGACTATGAATGGGGACATAGGCACAACTTCTCTGGAGATCTTTGCAGGTGGTACAAGTCTTCACTCTACTGGGAGAGTTCAAACGTAATCCTTTCCAGAGGTTCTAAAATTTTTTCAGAATGTTGCCAGGACTCTTTAAGGATGCATAAACATGTGAGCAGATGATAAAAACTATAAAGTTTATTCTGTTTTTATAAACTAGTATTAAATCTAACATTGATTTTTTTTTTTAAAGATTTCACTTATTTATTTGAGAGAGAGAGACAGAGATAGTGACAGAGATAGAGAGAGCAGGAGTAGGGAAGAGAGGGAGAAGCAGCCTCCCCGATGAGCAGAGAGCCCAACTCGGGGCTTGATCGCAGGACCCTGGAATCATGTCCTGAGCCGAAGGCAGACACTTAAGTGACTGAGCCACCAGGTGCCCCAAATCTAGCATTGATTTTATAAATTATTTCTTCCTTGGATGTGTAATTCAAATCTGAGACTTGAATCCAGATATTACAACTTTGTACAGTTGCATGGATTTGGTGACATGGTCTTGATCATTTCCATGTTTCCAGCTCTTATCAGAGGACTTCCAAATTATATCTCCAGCCTGCACTTTTCCTACTGTGATAATATGCACTCGGTTTACTACAGGCATCTCAAATTCAACATTTCTAAAATGCAACTCATTATATTTTTCCATATAATCTTGTTACTTCTTCTAAATTCTCTGGATTGGTGAATGGTCCCCACAATCTATCAAACTGCCTGAAACTGAAAGGTTACATTTCTGGGAATATGCTCATATCTGATGAAATATAATTTGTACGATTTCCCCCCTTCTCCAGGTTGTTTTCTCATTTTTCCACACTCATTAACTCCTCCATGAAGATCATCTTTGGAAAAGGAAAGATATCATAACATTAATGCTATTTATACTTGTAAGACTAGACTTCCTTTTATAAAGAAATCCCGTGAAAAGTGAAAAATTGGAGAGATTATTTAAACATTGTATTTAAAATAGTCTCCTTCCTTTAGCATGCTTCATTAGTTTTAAAACTCTTTTGTCTATTAAAGAAGACTTCAAGATAAATGTAGTGAAGTAATAGACTGAGATCTCAATTCAGAGGGAGATAAGTGATGGCCCTTAAGTTTACCATCTGCGGATTTCAGCACGAGACCCCAGCTGGGCACTAGTAACTAGGGGGCCAGAAACGACATCCCTAGAAACAGCAAATACCAGATATTGAATACCCAGGAACCAGTTCAGGGTGCCTCCCCAGCCTCTGACATCATGAGGATGACATCTCAGGCAGAGAAACAAGAGGAAGGGGAGGAAATTGGGAAGACTGAACTTATACAGCCAAATAGAGACTACAAGTTATTGAGACCATGGTGGATTTTGTGCAGTTTGCTCCTCCTCTTTCTATACTGGGTTTAGAATGCTTTCTCGTTCTTTAGAAGTTGGTAACTCAAATCTATGCTTTCCAGACCTCGAGCCACTAAGGTTCTTGTTATAGATAAGTTTCTGCCATTTGGATGCACACAAGTGAGACTGGACATTTGTAGATATCAGTATTGTGGGTATCTAGCTCGAGCGGGGGCAGTTACTGCAGCCAGCCTCAGGGTTCAGTTTCACAGGTAAAGAGATGATTAGCAGTACTAGTTACACACTAGTGACTAGTGGCAACAGCAGTAGATACTTCTTGATCATGAGCTTGCAATGATGGTGGTTTGTTCCCCACTCCTGACTACTGCTTCTATAGCCTATACAATGATTCTATAAACACCTTCTTCCTTGTAGGAAATATCTTTTTTCTTAAGGGTTCCCTCCACCAAAACCCAATCTAGAGTGATTTCTGTTTCCTCCTCTCAGAGGGGATTGTGGATAACAGACTCTCAAGGATGGAAACATTGGATTGATGAGCTGACCTGGTTGGTTTTGAGGATAATGGCAATACTCTTACTATCAGAAAATAGGACTCTCAAAGGTTATGGCACAGTGCGACAAAGAAGTTACTTAAATGATCACTTTTGGCTTCCTTATGACATGCTCCTTTGAAAGCTACACTCTGGCAAAGTGGTTGTTATGATAAATCATTAGAATGAAAATGAGGAATTTCAAGGGTTGTGGAATAAGAGAGCTATGGAGATGTCCTGGAGAGATTAAAGCAAGGAAATGATAAGCCCAGTGTTTAACATCATCAGTTTGAAAAAGTTCAGAGAACCAGGGAGCTTCCATGACCACTCTAAGATAATCTTTTATCTCTTGTGATCTCAAGGTTGATGTAAACTCAAATCAGATAGAATCTGATCCAATGGGTTACCAAGGTTACAGTATAAGCCTAATTCATGTTTTGTTATCTCTTTTAAGTGAACATTAGGACACTCATTTGGAAGGCGAGAGACCCTGTGAACTGTAATGGGATATTTGAATGTGTTGAGTTGAATTTGAATACTCAAAATCCTTAGCCCAGGCAACCTATCCTGCCAGCATAACAGCTCTCTTCCCCTGTCCCATGAGGTTTGCTGTAGTTTGTTGGAGATCAACTATTACTTTACTTGAGGTAAATAACTTGTGAAGTCTCTCCAGGCCCCACACTTTGAGCATTCTTCTTTGACTCCCAGCCTATTATAAGCACACCCCAGAAGCTAAGCATAAGTCGGACTTAGGAAGTGAAGATTGACATACCAAAAATTTTTGCTCTTTTAGATAAGCAGAAACCCAAGGAAATTTCGTGGGAACAATTTCTGACGGTACTAGACCAGGAGGAGGGACTATAACTTTGGGCAAAGCTCATTAATACAGGTTTCTGGATTCGGTATGCTGGCTCAAGCAATAGTTTGCCAGATTGTTGACTGAATCCAGACTCAACGTTGCCTTAGGCTAAATGAAGTTAGGAGGGAAATACATATGGGTCTTGACTGAGTCACCAAAGGAGTAGATTATGAGGGACACGTCTACCATTGTATTGTAGAACTGCAATGGACCTGGAGTGGACACTGTAGATTGAATTGCTCAACCTCCATTCAATTCCCCCTTCATTGGTGTGTTCCTGGAAAGCAGAGACTGAAAAGCTTACAACATCTCACATCTCCTTCACAGCCAGGATGGGGTACACTCACACACATTTTGGTTGGTAGAAGAAAGGTACAGATCATTTTCCTGCTGGTATGTCTAAAACAGAGAAGTTGTGTTAAGAGGCAATTATAGCAACAGTAGGGCAATTTGGGTATCACTATCTTTGTGGATGCGAAGAGACAGTTGTGTTAGTGGTAGGGGCAGCAGGATCAGCAGTGGTGGTGGTAGCCACTGTCTCAGTCTCTGGATTGCAGCCATGTTGGTGTGCTGTTGGATTCAAGAGCGCCGATGGGAGCCTTGCTGATGCCCACTCTCCCAGCCTTACTGGGGATTTTGTAAGTATTTCAGTTTAACATACCTGGAGTGGGTTCTGTTTTATGCATTAAACCCTGATAGATACAGAGACCATTTGAATTATTGGATTAAAATATGGTTTTAAGTGTGATTGGACATTTACAGCATTTTGGGAGCTCAAGCAGGATCTCATGAGTGAGGACAAAGCAGTGCATTTTTTCTGAAACTCTGAGCTTCAGTGTAGTTAATTTTGTGGTCTTGCTACAGAAATGATGACACTTTTCAACATTTTTCTGCATCTCCCATGTGGGTTCTGGGGACAGGGTCAGGAGTCTTACAAAACTTTCTACTCTTGGGCTCCAGAATTATCTATTTGTATTGCTTCTTGGCCTTTTGGCTAAGATCCAGTGCAGAATTTTCTATTTGTTTCCTTGGCTGTCAGGTTTTGGTTTATGGCATTGGCCTGTCCCCCTTTCCTGGTTTGTCTGTGTTTGTTGGCTTTTTAGCAAGCTTTTACTTTTAAAAACTTGGTTCATATCTTTAGATATAAGAAAGGAGACTTCTGTGAAAGATTTTGACTCCCTCATTTTATTTAAAAAATTTTTAAAAAATATTTTATTTATCTGTTTGTCAGAGAGAGAGAGTACAAGCCAGGCGAAGTGGCAGGCAGAGGGAGAAGCAGGCTCCCCGCTGAGCAAGGAGCCTGATGTTGCGCACTTGATCCCAGAATCCCAGGATCATGACCTGAGCTGAAGGCAGAAGCTTAGCTGACTGAGCCACCCAGGTGTCCCTTGATTCCCCCATTTTAACAGAGGAATTGAATATTAGCACTTAGCACTGAGAAAACTTGTACTTAGCAAATACCTCCTACACTGTAGCAGATACTTTATTTTTCCTCATAACTCTATTCGATCATTATCGTCATCTCCATTTACAGATGGAAAAACTGCCTCTAAGAAGTTTAAATGAAACAGATTATTAAGGATTACTGAAGAGTTAAAATAATAAAATTATTTTCATATTCTCTTTTCTAGGCCAAATACATGATTTATCAGTTGATAGTCTACCTACAGAATTTCAACTTTGGTGTGACGTCAGCTTTAAATATCCAGCTATTGCTGTTTATTACCTATTTTTCTGTTGTCTATTTCATTTCCATTATTGAGGCTCTTACATCAGAATTGTGTAAGCTGCACAAAAATTCATTAAAACAACAACCAGAAGTAGTTATTAACTGGAATTTACGTTCATCACCATAGTTACTTATGGAATCAGTGAAAGCATTGTAAATCATTAAACTATTACTAAAAAAAATTTTTAATTTAAAAATATATTAATTTTCATGTTTATGTTATGGTTTTTTATGCTTTTATAAATGTGATAAATAAAACAAGTAAGATAAGTCATTTGGCTCTGGGTATGTTGAGTCATTAATTATTTTTATAAGCAAGTTTGTTGTGTATCTACAGAGCAAGGGAGGAAGTAGTTTGCAAAGGTCTGAAGAATTTCTCCTTGCAGGCTGGCAGTGCCTTGTTGGCTTGTAGGAGGAGGACGTACACACCCCATGGTCATGTTCACATCCCTGATACATCCACCCAGACCTCAGAAAACAGCAATGGAAATTAGGTGAGGTGACAGCATTCCAGAACATAGGGCTGTTTCTGTGGTTAGTGTTTCACCGCTGCTAGGAAATTTATGAGATCAGGGGGTTGGGTCAGTGCCAGTAGATGTTGATTTTCGTTCACTCTGGTTCTTAGCAGGCCCTGTCTTGAACTCAGTTTTTACAAATGAACTATTTCAATGTGCTGCGTTTTTACCATTAATTGATAGTGCAGTGCTTAAAATCATGGGCTTGGGGCCCTGTGCTAATCCTTTGTCCCTTAACATTACTCTCTATTTTAAGGGGTTCACTGTATATGGCTTTGTTTGCAATATTTTGGTTCAACAAATTCACACAATATAGTTATTTATGCTGCTTCTCTTTTGCTTTTTTTCCTTTTTAAAAAAGATTTATTTATTAGGAGTGCCTGGGTGGTTCAGTTTGTTAAGCATCTGCCTTTAGCTCAGGTTATGATCCCGGGGTTCTGGGATTGAGCCCCGCATCAGGCTCCCTGCTCAGTGGGGAGCCGGCTTCTCCCTCTGCCTCTGCTGCTCCCCTGCTTGTGTGCTCTCTCTCTCTCCTCTCTTTCAAATAAATAAATAAAATCTTGAAAAAAAAAGATTTATTTATTTATTTTAGAGAGAGAAGAAAAAGAGCACAAGTGGGATGGAGGTGGGGGTGGAGAAGGGCAGGGAGAGGGAGAGAGAAAATCTTAAGCAGACTGCCCTCTGAACACGGAACCCTGGGGGAGCTCAGTCCCATGACCCTGAGATCATAACCTGAGCCGAGACCAAGAGTTGGGCATTTAACTGACTGAGTCACCCAGGAACCCCTCTTTCTTTTTCTTAATCCTATTCCTTTTCTCTCCCTTTCTATCTTATTGCACCTCCACACAACACACACACATACACATGCACACACAGAGTGAAAAAAAAAAAGAGAGAAAAGAGGAGAAGAAGAGGAGATACTAGGATAGATGTGGAGAATTTTAAAATGCAGAAAAAAACAGGACAAACCTGCTTATACTTCCCCAAGATAGAACATATCTTTTCCGGGGAGATTTCTTTTTCAACAGCAACATCTTCAAACACACAAGCTTTTCAATAATTAGCTTTACCTTCCTTTCCGCCTTCCCAAAGCATTTGCTTCTTCCCACCCATTACTTCCTCCCGCCAGAAGGCAGGAACATAGAACATGGGAATTGTAGCCAAAATTGCAAAGTTGGAAAGTTAGCATTTTTAAGAAAACAGCTTTTGGTATATGTGTTTCTATATTTTAATTCCTTCATTTTTAAGGACGTCTGGGGCAGTGAGCAGAATGGTTTTTCATACTTGAGTAATGATCCCACTGAAGTCTGATTCTCTGATTTCTCTTGAGGTATCGCAGGGTAGTAATGAGCACTGTCCTCAAAGAACACAGTGGTAGGAATTATGGGCTCCTATATGTTGGTATTCCTGCATGAACAGCATTGAATGACAAATATATATGTTTACTATAAAAGCGATTTTTCTAGCTAAAAATTGATGTAATGATGCTAGTGTTAAAAAAGGAGACAGCGGGTCCCAAATGGTGTCACTGTTGCTAATCCCACATCAGCAAACCGAGATTTAACAGCGGTCTTAATACCCCAGGAGTGTGACCTTTAACCAGCCAACCTGAAATTTCTGGGTCAGCGCTAGGAGGTAATCCGCTGATAAACCCTTTCTGTTTCTCTTGGGAGGGTAACCTTGCCTGAAACAATGCATTCTTTGTTAATGATTTCCTTTTTTTGGTTCCCTCTGGCCTTTAGAAACCTTTCCTTTCCTTTTTTTTAATTTAAGATCTTTTTTTTTAAAGATTTTATTTATTTATTTGAGAAAGAGAGCGAGCACGAGCAGAGGAGAGGGGCAGAGGGAGAGGGAGAAGCAGACTCCCACCTGAGCAGGTAGTCCAATGCAGGGCTCAATCCCAGGACCCTGAGATCATGACCTCAGTGAAGACAGACACTTAACCGACTAGGCCACCCAGGAGCCCCTAGAAACCCTTCCTTTTCTACAGCACAACAAAGCTTCTTTCTAGCTGCTAGCTTGGATGCTGCTCGATTCATAAATCATTAAATAAAGCCAATTTGATCAATTTAGTCAGTTGAATATTTGTTATTTAACACAGTGTGGATAAAAATTAATGACACAGGGGCGCCTGGGTGGCACAGCGGTTAAGCGTCTGCCTTCGGCTCAGGGCGTGATCCCGGAGTTCTGGGATCGAGCCCCACATCAGGCTCCTCCGCTATGAGCCTGCTTCTTCCTCTCCCACTCCCCCTGCTTGTGTTCCCTCTCTCACTGGCTGTCTCTATCTCTGTCAAATAAATAAATAAAATCTTTAAAAAAAAATTAATGACACAGACCAAGAAACATCTGCATGGGCTTAGTAGATATTCGCTGAGTGAATGAATGAATGAATGAGGCTCTATCCTCAACACACTTCAGAGAAAACGCAGTCTCTTCTTCTACAGTAAAATTTGGGAACTGGGGCATTTATTGAAAACACAGTTTTCCAGGCTCCTCTATTGGAGATTTTGATTTATGTGGTCAGTATGGGGTCTAAGGATCTATATTTTCCAAAGGTGTCCCAGGTGAGTCTTAAAACAAGTTTTGGGAGAACTGCATTATGAAATTCACCCTGGAGGACAGCTAGAGCCCTTCCCACATGCAGTGGAGCACAGCTAGATTTAGTAACAGAAAAATCCTGTCGGTCAGAAAAAGCATACTTCTTTTCTTTTAGCAAAGTTGCTGATTGTTAATAGTGAGTAGTCCAAACACTTAAGTAAGATTAATGCAAGTGGTCCTTCATTTAAGGGCACGTTGTTTATATCTTTCTTATTACACTTACTGTAATCTGCTTCATACTATGCTTATTTATATATGCATTTTATCTCCTTATGAGAGTATAGTAGGAAATAATCTTATAAACTTATGCATTTTTTATATACTTCAGTGACCACAGAGGTACTTTAAACATATTTAAAATGTGGTATAGGAAATAACTAAAACATTATTTCACTTGCACCAAGTATTTGTTATAATTTAGTTTTATGGAAAAGTCGATTACACATCAGTTAGAATTCTGGACAAGTCACCTCCCCCTTCCATGCTCTCCGATTCTCCCGGCACTGGTGTGGGGTGCGGGGCAGGGGTGGGGGTTCGAGGGATGAGGTCTGGATGCAAATCGGAAAGGTCCAAGTTTCTTTTCTTTCTTCTCTCTTTTTTTAAAAAAATATGTTTTTATTTATTTTAAGTAGGCTCTGTGCCCAGAGTGGGGCTTGAACTCACGACCTTGAGATCTAGAGTCACACACCAGCTGGGCACACCCCAGGTCCAAGTTTCTTGAATGCACTAATTTGCTACGGTGCTATATTAGGCTCTCCTCAAATAGTTTCCTGGGATTCTCCATGAGAAGAGAGGTCTGTGGTGAAATATGTTTGGAAATGCTGTGTGCTATATCTCCACTTAGGATTAATAATGCATGCTGGCATGAGGAAAGGAGAAAGCAGGCATTAAAGAAATATCTTGAATTTTGTTGAATTCTTGTTAGAGGGACACCATACATTTTGGAAAGTGTTTGCTTTTGCATCTGCACTAGAAAGAGTATGCCTAGGTCACTGGTTTCCAAAACGTAGATCCAGGACCAGCAGCATCAGCATTACTTGTGGACTTAGAAGAAAAGCAAATGCTTGAGCCTCACTCCAGAGGCATCGAATCAGAAACCGGAGATGGGGCTGAGCCACCTAGGTTTTAACAAGCTTGATCTGAGGCATGCTGAAGTTTGAAAACCACTCCTCTGCACTCATTAATCACTTTCTAGGTGTTCTGAATATGGCAATAAAATTGTCTGCGCATCGGGAAGTGAATCATTTCAAAATGTTAAAGCGTGTGATATTCAGCTGCTGTGTTTGTTAAAAATGCAGATTTCTGGGCTTCCATACTACCTACGAGATCAGGATTTGGCAGGGTTGGGGGGGGTTCAGAACTCTAACACCTCTCGCCAGCCCCCAGGGACGGTGCTGCCTCTAGTTCTGACAGCTGGCTTCTCAAAGTTCCCACAGATTTGCAGGAGCCACTCCTGGGTATTTGATATTTAGATTTTGAATAATCAAAAGTTAAGGGACTGGAGTCCCTGAGAGGAGGTCCCAAGGATATAAGCATGCTGCATTGAACCGGTCTCCTCTTTTATTAAAATGAAGGCATAAGTCCCATGGGTTACAGCGTATACCTACTTACTGACTAATGAATGAATAATTTATATAAAGTTTGGATTTACGTAAAGTGGAGCATTTCTGATTCTTAGACATTTACTCAATTTTCAGCACCCATTCTTGGTACATAGGGAGAATCTTTTTCTCAGAAAGTAATGATCCCCAAAGTAAAGGTGCCCTGGGCCATTAGAATAAACCTTTGGATGCTGACTGGCCAGGCAGAACAATTCTGTCAACTAACTATGTGGGATCTCCTTGAATTTGAAATGACAATAGTAGTTTGCTGGGCAGACTGCATTAGCCCCTTTGTAGGCGCTTAATACCTTTGGAGGCAACTCTGAAGAAATTAGGGGTGTGACGTTATCCTGGGCCTATTTTAAAGGAAATTAAGGCCACTAAGCAAACTGTTCTTTGTGGCCTATCTAGTAAGAAATGCTCTGAGATGGAAGTCTGGGTGAAGTCAACCCAAACCTTGTTAAACATTGTTGGATAACCGAACTTGAGGTTAAACTGAGGTTCGTCGAGCAAAGGGAAAAAAAAAGAGAAAGGGGCAAACCAAGAAACAGACTCTTGACTGTAGAGAACAAACTGATGGTTACCAGGGGGAGGTGGGTGGGGGGGATGGGTGAATTAGGTGATGGGGATTCAGGAGTGCACTTGTGATGAGCACCCCGTGTTGTATAGAACTGTTGAATCACGGGTGTTGTACACCTGAAACTAATATCACACTGTATGTTAACTAACTGGAATTTAAATAAAAACTTAACAAAATAAACTGAGGTTTGTGTGTATAGAAAAGTCAACGGTTCAGCTACTTAGGTATTTCCAATGCTATTTTGAGAATAAGAAATAGAAAACCGGGTATTTTTGAACATACAATGCGTGGTTGTGTATTAATACATACTCATGACCCATGTCACTTTTCCTCTTGCATTTTTAACTTTAAAAGAAGCAAGCCACCAACTTTAAATGGAATATTCTAAAATGAGAAGAAGAGCTAAGTTCTACCTCAAACTGCTCGACATTACCACCATTCTGACAGCTGAATAAAAAGCTGTATTTAGGAAGGAATAAAGGAATATTTGGTGTTCCAGAATTTTCAGTTCGGGCCCAATTAAAAATTAAAGGAGTCCTTGAATACACTTCAAACATTCTTAAAATCTTTTTAAAATTTAAGAATATGTATCATCACCATCACACTCATAAATAAATACTCTGTATCTAATTCTCATAGATTAGGAAGTGCCAACCCAGTGACAGGAAAATATTTGGGGGTTTTAACAAAGTTTTTCTTCCCTTGAATTTTTTGCATTCTCTGTCCTTTTTTTCCTACAGCAGGCCGCTAAATTTTTCCACTTCCATTGCGTTGGGGAAAGGACTAGCAGAAACTTGAAGATAACAAAAGGAGTGAAACTCTCAGCATTTGACTTTCAAACGCCTGTATTTGAGATTGAGATTTGGAAAAACAAAAAAGAAGGAACAGCAGGCTTTGCTGTTCCTTGTCTGCCCAAGATACCTGGACAACAGAGGGAGAGTGGAAGGGTCTTCTTGCCCTCTGTTTTCCCTAGGCAGAATCTAGGGGAAACCAGGAACTCTTTGCCTTCGTTACCTCTGCAAAGGCCTTATTTGCAAATAAGGTCACATTCTGAGGTTGTAGGTGGATGTAAATTTTTAGCAGATACTAACCTACTACACCATCCAAAATGTATTAGAAGAGATTCCTATTTCCCCTGTGGATTATAGAAATACCAACCTAGAAATAGAATAACAAACGTCTTCATCATTTTCCTCTGTTAAAATGAGAAATGTTTGAAGAGTCTACGGAGGGCGGCATCAGAACTCTGGTCTTCATGGTAGAGTAATCGAACTTGGCCCCAACAGGGGGGTGAGGTGGGTTGATGTAATTTTGATGCAGAGCCCTTTTTGTATGACCATCTGCTTATAATACAAAAGAAGGAATGCTAGCGAATTTCTAATCTGGAAATGCAGAGTTTTTTTTTTTTTTTTTTAAAGATTTTATTTATTTATTTGACAGAGATAGAGACAGCCAGTGAGAGAGGGAACACAAGCAGGGGGAGTGGGAGAGGAAGAAGCAGGCTCACAGCAGAGGAGCCTGATGTGGGGCTCGATGTGGGGCTCGATGTGGGGCTCGATGTGGGGCTCGATGTGGGGCTCGATGTGGGGCTCGATGTGGGGCTCGATCCCGGAACTCCAGGATCACGCCCTGAGTCAAAGGCAGAGGCTTTAACCGCTGTGCCACCCAGGCACCCCTGCAGAGTTCTTTTTAAATAAGAACCTAGAGATAGTGAATAAGTGCCATATTATCTGAGAATTTGATTCTACTTTAGTATTTCATTTTTACTACTGAGTTAGCCCTCAGTTTAAAATGGACATAAATGATTTCTCAGTGAGGGTCCTCACCTTTTTTTGTAATCCAATTCCCTTGGTATTTACCGAGATGTATTCTCCCAAGTATCTGAGAGCTTTAGCTGAAAAAGTGAAAGGCCCCTCTTTTTTTGGTTTGTCATTCTTGCAACAAATCCTCCTCCAGTGATTCTTTAAGACTTATTATTATTATTATTATTTGGTCTTTAGCCTGTTTGATTGCATCTATGGCAGTTCTGAGATGAAAAATGGGTTAGAGATACATGGCAAAAAGATGGAAATTGTATGGGAATTATGTCAAATGGTGTAACTCAGGAGAAAAAATTGTTCATTTCCATATCGAAGTTTATCAGTAAGGATCAAAGTTATTATAAAAATGGTGCACTTGATTTTGACAAATTTGTCTATATACATCTATAAATTCTGTATTGCCCAAATATTTTAGGAAGAAAGGGATTCTTGTGAATGCAATGGAAAACTTTAAATCTATTGCTTTTGTTTGCATTGTGTCCTGAAAAATATTCAGTGAGTAGATGTTATACTTTTTATACTGAGACATTTTATTTTATTTTTTGTATTCCGTAAACTATCCCATTATCAAGAATTTATCTTTTTAAAGAAAACTGGGAATTCAATAGCCAAATCAGAGTGCTTCTTTAAAATGCCTGTGATAACACAAAAGTTGTATTTTTTCCCCAAATATATTTAGTTCATATTCTAGTTCAATACATGGGGAATCAGTTTTATTTATTTAATGGTGTTTCATTTTTTTGGTGACTCTGCTAAATTTTATTACTACTATTTTGATTTGACTTACTTTTCCACTTTAATAGTTATTATTGGTGTCAGTGTGAAATAGCTTGGAGGTATTTTTTTGGATGTATTTTAGAAGTTCTAATTAAGGAAAAGTCCCCCCCTTCCATTACAAAAAGATTTTTTTATTTGCCAATATACTGTTAAGTCGTAAATGATCCCTCTAAAAGTGATTTTTAGCTGTGGGTTTTTCTTTTATTTATGTGTTAAGGTACTGTATTTTATGTGATTGTAAATATATTTAACGCTGCTTATTCAAATATGCATAGGTTTACATATTCTGAAAAGAACCAACTTTCTGACTTAATTTAATTAGCATTAAACAGAATATAAACATGAATATCTTAAAAATGAACAGCCAGGGAAACACAAATTATCCAGATAGTATAAAATGAGAAGGAAAAAAAAAAACAACCCCACAGCTGGTGAAGGGAATTCAGTAATAAGATGCAAGAGAAATAACTGCATTTCATCATTTTTATCACCGGGGCTTTAAAGGTGGTGGTAAACTTGTGTTTTCCTTCCTGGGATGTTCTGGTAACAGCATGGCGGCTGACCATTGTTGAGGTTTTGACCAGAGTTCAGATTTTTTTTTTTTTTTTTTTTTTTTTGTATTTCTAGATGACTGCAACCAATGCAGTGTCAGTGTTTCTTAGGGAAACGAACACTTTTGATAGTCATGATAATGGAGTTTGTTAGCAAGTGATCAGGCTGGCATCCCATGTGGAACACTTGATTCTAGTTTATTTCTAGTAGCTGATGCTACTATTTCACATGCAGTCCTTATTTTCTTCTCACTTGGGTGTAGGTCCGAGGTTCTCAAAACGTGGTGTGCCTTGGGATGACTTGAAGAGCCTGCAGAAACATCATTGAGCCACTGGCAGAGTTTCTGATTCAATCGGGCTGGGCTGGGGCCTGAGAACTTGCATTCCTAACAACTTCATGGCTAATGCTGAGGGGTTTGGTCCAGAACCACAGTGGGAGATCCGCTGATGTGGGTGAATTTCAAGAGAGATATATTTCTGATATAAAACCAGGAGTAGTTTAACATAGTATCTGTTACATAGACGTGTTTTCATAAGAAAAGATTAAGATTTCACCCATATTTCCAAAACTGGACTTGGGAGTTTTCAAATGTTGGCAATGGTGAATAAAGGAGGTTTTAAAATAGCATACTCTTTTTGGTCTAATAAAAACATTTTAATATTAATTGCTTTTTAAATGTCACTTGTATTTTTAATAATTGGTCTTTTTGATTAAACAGAATGCTGTTCATTTTCATATGTCAACATTTAAGGTCTTTATATACACCTATAGCTAGAACTTGAGTTATTTCATCTGTGAACTGAATATTTTATTTTTGTGAATGAATTCCCTGCTCATGTCAGGGGTCCCTAAGACAACAAATTTGCAAAACTTTCAGAACAGATTGCTTATACTGTTTTGACTTAACTTGCTTCACACTTCCCTTCATACATATAAACCAGGATTTCTCTGTTTTGAAGTTCAATCAAATATAAACAATTCCTGAGATCGAATTAAAAAGATGTGAACTCCAGAGTAACTACTGAATATAGGGTCAATAATCGGCACAGATTGATTGCTTGTTTTGTATATATATATATATCTATATAGATATATATAGATATATATATATTCATATGTACATATATATGCATTTTTATATATGTACTTCACTTAATTCTCACAACAAATTTATTATTCCAATCTCACAAATAAGGAAAATGGGACTGACCCAAAAAATGATTTGCCCAGGTAACAAGAGATAGAAAGAGGCACTTCGAGGATCTGAGCCTGAACTTTCTGAAACCTGGTTGAGGAATCTTCCAAAAATTCTATTTCTACTTAAAAAGAAATCAGAGAAGGTAAGGAAAAGTCGTTATTGCTGTTATGATTATTTTTGTAAACTACTGACAATATAATAATTTTACATGAGTGAATTTGGAGTGCTAATTGGGGGAAATTGATTCCAACTCAGGATTAAATAGTTTTTTAAGGAGATTTCTGTTTTAGTCAATGACAAGGATTAGGAATCTTTTCTGCCTTTCAATAACTATAAAGCCTTTTGCAAAGTTGATGTTATAGACACTGTTTTTATGGGAAGTTTACATGTGCACAAATATACAGCATTTAATAGTTTTCAGGGAATTCATAGAACTTGCTGAACGTTTTCTCAAACCTCAGTCTACTGACCATAAAATACAAGCCACTATTCTGGGATACACAGCCCAAGGGTGGAGGAGGGGTAGCAGGTATCTGTTGAGTGCTACATAGAAATTAAAAGCAACAGTTTGGGGTTTTTTTCTTTGGAGGTAAAGATATTAAAATCTTTTTAACAGCCAGTTTACAAACTTAATGAAGTGAGCTAAATGATAATTAAAGTCTAATTTATGAATATTGTGACGGACTTGGTTTGAGAGAGAAAAGAAGAGAGGAAAAGACAAGCATGAAATAGAAGGGGAAGTTAAGAGAGAGTGAAAAAACGGATGGGGACAGTTACAGGGCAGAATGGAAGTGGGGAGACACATGGAAACGATGAGATGGAAAGAGGGAGAATGGCCCTCATATCCACGGAGAGTGGAAAAAACACTGCGAGGGAGAAAAAGTCAAAGAGATGGAAAAAGAAGAAATCATGATGGATGGATACAACTCTAACCGGATTTTTGTTCCAATTGGTACTGTTTTCACAAGAGTTAAGCCCGTGCTTGTCATCAGAATTCAAATTCTAAGTATAAAGAAATAGGCCTTAATATTTTCCCTGTTATAGTCTCTCTATTAAAATTCGCCAGGATAATTAATCGGGATAACTAACACGATTAAGTTCCAAATACACAAATCTACACAGTTTATCTTCTCCCCAAATAAACTATAATTACACTTTCAGAAGGTGTGGGAAAGCTTATGTACCTCCTGACTCTTCCATAATCAATAGGACACGCGCACCCACCCACCCACACACACGCACACACATCTACTTATATAAACGTATAACTACAAAAGCAAGAGCATGGAAAGATCTCATTCCTCCAAATACGAGCCGCTGTTTCAATAAGTAAAGTATGGCTGTTCCTAGAAATATTTAAATTGTTTAACTGACAGGACTTCCTAAAGTCACCAGGTGGGGACTCTGAGTCACTGCGAGTTAGTATCAACGTGGGAAAAACAGCGATAATAGCGCCCGTGGTAGAATGCGCAGAAGCGCTGGAGTTGCTGCCCTCCCTCTGCCCAAGCCCCCTGCAGTGTGACTTTGCAGCTCCTCTCAGCAGGGGGAGGGGTCCGTTTCACCTCTTGAAACAGAGCCGGCCTTGTGACTCGCCTTGGCAGGGACGTGGGGTGAGTGTGCCAATTTTGAGCCCAGGTGTCAAGAGGTCTTGTACGCTCCCAGTTCACTACTGCTGGGTGCCCTGTCTCTACCGCGAGAACAAGCTTGGCTTAGCCCGCGGGGGGACACTCTGGAGCTGAGTCATTTTGGTTATCTCAGCCGAGGTCCCAGGCATGACGACAAAGCCGATCCACAGATAACCGCAGATGCATGAGAAAGTCCAACTGAGCTGGGAACTGCGGGGCTGCTCGCAGCCCAGCCCAGCCCAGCCCAGCCCGGGTTGTTGACCCACAGAATGGCCAGCGAAATAAATGATTCCTTCTTACGTCACTAAGTGTGTAATAACAACAGCTCGCTGATACACAAGTTAACATTTACTGAATGCTAATTATGTGTCAAGTACTGGGGTAAGCACCTAAGATACAGTATCTCATTGAATCTTTTTAAGACCAGGTGGACATAGATACTTTTATTATTCTCATTTCACCGAGAGGAAAACAGCCATTTCTACCCTCTTCGTAGACACAACTGAAGTCCAGATCTCTTGAGCCTGATCTCCACACTCCAATGTCATAGTGCCTCCATCTGAATTTGCTGGTTGGTGAATAGGAGAAATTTTGAGTAACTAAGGATTATCACCTTGAGGATTGTTACTTCTGTTGCTTGGTTTCTTTAAAGTTAGCACTAAAGCAAGAGCTCCCAAGCTTTTTTTCACTGAGAAACTACTTTCGGTGGTGAATTTCCTGTCCCACCACGTTTTTTCCTGCTTCCTGCCAACATTTCAATTGCTGGGAAGCTCTCAGGCCACTCTCTCTATCTGAACTGCTCGCAGCTTGAGGGGGAAGTGGCTGTCAGAGCCCAGAATGCCTTTATCTTTGTTTTGTTTTATTTTTTTAATTTGTTCAGTATTCAGGTACTAACAAGAGAGAATATATATATATTTAGATCATATATAAAACAATATATTTATATTTTTATACTTATATCTTTACACATAATATATTTATATATTTTATATTATTTATAAAAAATATATATTTATACATTTACAATTAATATATATTTAAATATTTTATATTCATATATATATTTAAATTTTACTTATTTACTTGACAGAGATAGACAGCCAGCGAGAGAGGGAACACAAGCAGGGGGACTGAGGGAGGAAGAAGCAGGCTTCCAGCAGAGGAGCCTGATGTGGGGCTTGATCCCAGAATGCCAGGATCACGCCCTGAGCCGAAGGCAGATGCTTACTGACTGAGCCACCCAGGCGCCCCTATATTCATATATATTTTAAAATATATATTTTTTTAAAGAAGAAAACACATATGTATAGCCATCCAAATCAAAGGCCGTTTTAGCTTAAGCTCACCAGTTTAGAAAGCGTGTTTTGAGTTAACCTCCACCCCCTAGAAACAATGTTCCAAACTGAGAAGAGTTAACTCCTTCAAAGTGGTGCCTTAAAAAGTCTTTAATATTTGAGGGAGTGAAAACATCCAGTCCTCTTCAGTGTATTATTTATGCAGCATTTCAAATTGTTATGCATGTCTTTGTCCTCCAAGTATAGTACCTTATTTCTCCATGAGTGAGAAATCTCATTATTTTACATTATTAACCAAAGTTCATTTTCCTAGTGAGTCAAATCCAGCCAATTGAAATTCTTTTATAAATTTGTGTTTTTGAGACTTCAGAAATTTGAACAAAATTCTAACTGAAAGCCAAGTTTTCCAGATATTCTAGCTGGCCGGAAGCCCTACTTGTTGGCTTTATAAGATTATAGATATGGTTGTTGGTTAAGTAAGAGGTAAGCTGGACTTATTGTTTGTTCTTTTCGAGGAGATCTCCTTTGTCCTTCAGAACTGTAGTAAGCAAAGGATAAAGTACGATAGCTGTTAACACTTAACTAGTACCTGCTGTATGCCTGCTTTCTTCTAATCCCTTACATATAATCTTTCCAAATTCTCTTAGTGTAGGGACAATTTCCAAACCCTTTTCTAACATGAGGAAACGGAGGCAAAGTGAGGCTAAAATACGTTCTCAAGACTACATCATTGGTTATCGTTGTACCCGAGTTCCAACCCGGCTCTCTGGCTCCAGAGCCCATAGTCTCCGTTTCCACACCCTTCTGCCGGGAAGACGCTACCTGGACCGGTTTGCGGGATAAAAAACTTCACTATGTGCACCATCGCCACTTTCCTGAAATATTGGCTGTGAGACCAACACATCGAAAAGGATGGATATTTTAAGCTAATACAAGAAATGTAAGATTTCCTTAAGTGACATCTATTTTGTATTTCCACTTAGTTTTCTCTTTCCCCTTTTCTCATCTCGTTATGAGAGGTCTCAGCGACTTCACCTTCTCGGTGCTTGCGCCCCGGGTCCTGCGGTGACTACGGTGACTACGGGCGCTTCACTCACCGCAGTTGTCCTCATCGGCCTGGTTGCCGCAGTCGTCCACACCGTTGCAGTGAAGCAGCTGAGGCAAGCACTTGGTGGTATTCCCACAGGGGAAATAGCCGAGGGAGCACTTGACATCCTGGCCACTCCCGGGAACCACTGATGAAGAACGAGGAGTGAAGGTTAATACAAAGACATTCAAAAAAGTGGTTTCCTCCCAGTATGCTAACACGTGTAGTCTCATTCTGGCAGGTACAGCTCTCTCTATGGGAGCCTCGCCTTGCTTACTAGCCTGACGCCAACTATGTCCCAAGAACCTCCATGCTATTGGGACGTTCTTTTCCATGTCCTCAGAAGATGCCAGAATTCTCCTTTCTTTGCCTTTTCTCACGTGGAATGTCACAGATAACCGTCCCCCTGAGGCAGGTTGTGCGAGTGGAGTGGTTGGGGGGGTGTCCCCCCTGCTCCTGCAATCAATCCTTCTTTTTCTATGAAAGGTCTGCCATACTTTACAGTTTAACTCAGTTCCCTTCCTTTCCTTCAAAAACCTCTCCGCCAATCATTTTAAAAATCAGGAATTTATTGAGTGCTTACTCAGAATCAAGGTTGGTCTGGTACTAGAGGAAGAAGACATAGAGAACATCAGGAGAGAGCGTGCACGTGGTCACTCACAGATTGGACAGTTCCTATGCGGGAGGCTCCGTGCAGTATTTTGTGCAAACCGCATTGAATGAAACCAAGTTCCTGCCCTTTTCAGATGGGCTTCTTTCACTTAGTAATATGCATTTAAGAGTCCTCTGTGTCTTTATGGCTTAGTAACTAATTTCTTTTAGAACTGAAAAATATTCCATTGTCTGAATGTACCCACCGAAGGACATCCTGGTTGCATCCAAATTTTGGCAATTAGGAATAAAGTTGCTGTAAACATCCCCATGCAGGTTTGTTTATGTGTGGATATAAGGTAACTATACCACTTTAAAGCCTCAGATTTATATAAACTTTAAAGATTATTGGAGACTCCGAATGTAATTCTGTGGCTTATTATCCTTCTCAAGTTTGTACGTGCTTGGAACGTCCTCGAATATTGTCAATTATAAGAAAAAAGAACAGAATAGTTTGAACTGTCAATAGCATGTATTTTATAAAAATATATTGGTAATCTGTCATCAAGACATGAAAAGAATAAAAGTGACTATTTTTTTGGAAGATGCAGCAGGACATTTTAATAACAGGGCAAGCGACATTTTTATAGAGAAGAAATCTAGCTATGTCAGGTTTTGACTGTACTTAGTTTTTCAGAGCACACCATTTGATGAAGGAAATAGTTAAATCTATGTAATAATGAGCTATATTGTAAATAGTATTCTTACTTGTGAAATTATTTTAAAATTATCAATATTTTTTCAACAAACTAATTAAAATGAGGTCAAAGGACTTGTGTACCACAGGATGTCACTGGTAGAACATCGCACATTTCAGAGACTTCAAGTGTACATAAAATAAGGTTAATCTGTGTTGATACTGACTTTGGATATTTTTATTGATTTCTTAAGAACAAAATTTAAAATTCAAGGGTTTCAGGGGCAACCGGCTGGGTCAGTCTGTAGAGCATGAGACTCTTGATCTTGGGTTCATGAGTTCGAGCCCCACATTGGATATACAGCTTACTTAAAAGAAATAAAAATTGAAGGTTTCAGAAAAATTCTTTGATGAATAGTCAGCCTTCAGCCACAGTTACTATTTGAAGAAGTTTTAACTAGACATACCTGCCTGTGTTTTCATGCTGCTGTTTTGAAAATTCTTCTGGAGTAACTTGTTTTTATGGATATTATGCTCTTATGTCCTGTCTTTTAAGTTGATCTTTAGAAGCAGATAGAGCTCTTCAATGATTGTGCCATGAAATTAGTTCCACATTTTTATAACATTATGATTTAAAGATATACTTAAAGTCTTAAATAGTGCTATTTTTAAAATAACTTATTTTGAGATGATCTCAAAATTAAAGTTTCGAATATAGTATAAAGAATGATTTTTTCCCCCTGAATCATTTGAGAGTAAGTTCCTGATCAGATGCTCTATCACACTTAGAAACTTTGGTTGTGTTTTTTCTATAAACGGGCATTCTCCTACATAACCAAGCTAGAACCATCAAAATCAGAAAATTAACATTGATACCTTACTACCATTTCAACCTCAGAACCCATTCATGTTTCACATATTGCTCAAAAGTCCTTCATAGTAAAAGGATTTAGTTCATAATCTTTGCGTTTGTCATATTTCTTTAGTTTCCTTTGATCTGTAGTTTCTTAGTCTTTATCTTTCACGACCTCGATACTTTTGAAGATTGTAAGTTAAATATTTTGTAGAATGTCCCTAAATTTTGGTTGTATGATATTTCATCAAAATTAGATTTAGATTATGCACCTTTGGCAAGAAATTCACAGAAGTGATGCTCATTTCGGCCTGTTAGGTTATGCCAAATATTGATTTGTCCCATTATTGATGATGATCACTTTGGTCACTTGGTTAGGGTGATGTCTCCAAAACTCCTCCACTGTAAAGTTAGCCTTTGTAATTCATAAGCATTTCATAGAGGGGTTGCTAGTTCATTCTCCTTTTCTCCCATTACATATCTCTTACTCCCTTCTCCGACAATGAGAAACTCCTTTCTATTTTCTTTAATATATTTATTATCTTGACAAATCCTCTTCCAGCATGGTTGCCCTTCTCAACCCCATTCAGTTCTGACTCCTGGGGTAATGGGCATTTTTCCTCCATAAGCACTCTCCTTGCTCTGTTAGAGAACTGATACACAGTGCCAGGTACCAGCTCCCTCTGTGGACACTCTCCTCACCCCAGCTTGGCCCCAAAATTCCTCTTTGGGTTACCACAGCTCCTTCATCTTGCTCAGCACAGAAGAATACCTTTCTCTGATTCACCAAATAGCTTTAGGGCTCCATTGTTCAGAAACAGAATGACAGAGTAAGGGGCCATTACCTTATAGGTAAATTATAGGCTATAGGAAAATTTTGCAGAAGTTGAAAGGGATCATATTATGCCACCCCAAAACATGCCACTTTGGCATAAGTATTATTTTAAACTGAAGACAATTTTAAAAAAGCAAACGTAAGAAGAGCTCTCTGCCCCTCCCCCATCGGCCTGAAAGCAGGGCAAAAATTTCCCTTTATGAAGGTTTCTTCCTCCTCCCTCCATACGAGGAGGAGAACAACTCTTGTCACTATAGAAGGAAAGTTGGCACCAAGGTGAGTCTGCACAAACACACCTTACTAAAATAACCCTTTTCTTCCCTCTCAGGACTAAAATCTTAATAATAAACATTTTTTGGAGGCCAAGCTCCTAGTGGTTTATCATTAATGGAATAAAACTTAGCTTTTACTTTTTGACAGACCTTGACAGAAATGCACAAGCACTTACAATTTTGTCTAGGGAACTCACCAAAATGCCAACTCAGTGAAATTATAACCCTTATTCTGTAACAACCTTAAATGTTAATATGGAAACATTTAATATGGTTGCTCTGAAGTCAATGCCTTAAGGGCATCTCTGTTCAGTTAAATTTAAAATAAAGTAGGTGAATGTAATTGGTACATTTCATTAAAATGTTTGCTGTGTTTCTGTACAGCTATGACTTGCTTAAGCACTAAGGTAAGAATTTCATCGGATTCTATAATTTATTTCTAGCATTCGAAATCCTTTTTACGATCTATGGAAAACATGCAATATCCTATTTTCTTAGAGAATTACAACATCAAAAGTATAGAGGTAGTTTACCAAATACCTTGTTAGGAAGTAAAATAAACAAACGCACACACCCACACGCTCACACAAAAACAGACTTTCCCTACATTTTATTTTATTTTCTTAAAGATTTTATTTATTTGAGAGAGAGAGAGAGAGAGAGAGACCACAGAGGGAGAGAGAGAGGGAGAAGCAGACTCCCCGCTGAGCAGAGCGCTCCACACAGGGCTCAATCCCAGAACCCCGAGATCATGACCTGAGCTAAAGGCAGACGCTTAACCGACTGAGCCGCCCAGGTGCCCCCGGTCCTTTATTTTAAAAGACAATTTCTATCTTAAATGATGACTGCCAATAACTATTTAAGATATTTAAATACAAAACAAAAGTATCAGTCGTAGCAGAGGGTTGTTAAATACATGGGGCAATTTCAGAGCTATGTATTCACATATGTAGGCTGAACACTAGTCTGTATAGTTTGATCTTATTTATGAAAATAAAGGCTATATAATACTTGTGTTTATAAAATGGTGATGTATTCACAACAAACCATCAACAGTGGTCATCTATGGGAAATGGGACCAATAATTGGAGAGCAAAGGGGAGACTTTACTCTGTGGTTTATATCGTTAAGAAAATTTGGATTTGCTTTTAAAAAGTGAGTATTCCTTTAATAATAAAAAATAATCTGAAGTTATTTGCAGGTAGTTCAAATGTGTGAAAATTTGGTTTCTTAGCTATAGATTAAAAATCTCGTTTGTAACAGTAGTTCGCTCTCTTCAGACCTTTTGAAACAAGGTAGGTCAGTGGTTCTCAATCAGAAATGATTTGTTCCTTGTACCCCAGGGATCAAATGGCAAAGTCTGGAGACATTTTTTATTGTCAAAACTTGGCCGGGGGGGTGGGTGCTGCTGTTGGCATCTAATACGTAGAGTCCAGGGATGCTGGTAAAGAGCTCACAATGCACAGGAATCTTCCCTGAACAAAGATTTATCTGTCCTAATGTCAGTAGAGCCCAGGCTGAGAAACCCCGGACTTGCCATTGTTGAGGAATCAATGGGAAAGCACTCCGTGCCTGTAGACGACCAACGCATGAGCTCACTTGCAGAACAGGCAATCAATTACTTAATTAACACTCAGTGGCGATCCATCTTCTAGTGGAGACTTTCCAATTGATTTTAAGAGATTTTAGAAGTAGATGGACATTACCAAACAGAGGGACCAGGACAGCTGCTGTGTCTCTGGATTGCTGTTGTTTTGACAATTGGGCAAGAGGCTGTACCTTGTTTTGTCCACTAATGCCAGGGAGGACGTTCCTGGTAGTTAGAAGGAATAATTTCTTAACTACAAGGATTATTAAACAATGGATGGGTTACTAAGACAGTCTTTGGAGGTCTGAAAAATTAGATAGATAATTTAAGTATATTCTGCCAAAAGTAAAAGAATCAACCACAAAACATTTTCAGGCCTCTTGAACTAGTTCCATGAATCTATGAATAACAAAACTGTTGTGTAAAAGAAGGCATTATTTAAAAGGACATTTTGGACTTCAAATTTGAGAGTTTGAGATGTGTGTGCTCTGTATTAACAAAAAAAATCTTGAAAAAAAATTAAATTGTCTATACCTCAATAAAGTTGAAAAAATAGCCCCCCCCTCCAAAAAAATTCATTTGTCCTGACAAGATCCAGTTACTCAATAGCTCTTAATGATATTGCCTCAGCCCATTTTCTCATTTTAAATATTTTATTATGATTTTTCTCATAACTTACATTGCTTCAGATAAATTAAACCTGGTTTCCAAGAATTACACCTTCCTCTAAGTGGAGGAGATTAAAAACACACTTACTGTGGGGTGCCTGGGTGGCTCAGTCAGTTAAGCATGTGATTCTTGATTTCAGCTCAGGTCATGATCTCAGGGTCATGAGACTGAGCCCTGCTAAGGCTCTCTGCTGGGCGTGGAGCCTGCTTGGGATTCTCTGTCTCCCTCTTCCTCTGCCTCTTCTCCCCCTGTCTCCCACGTATGTTTGCTCTCTCTCTCTCTCTCAAAAAAAAAAAAAAAAAAAAAAAAAAAAGAAACAGATGCACTTGTTATGATGAACACTGAGTAATATATAGAATTGTTGAATCATGATATTGTACACAGGAAAGTAATATAACACTGTGTGTTAATTATACTTGAATAAAAAATAAAATCCCGTTCTCCTAACTAAAACAAACAAACCATTCTTCCAACAACAGCAACAAGGAATTATGACTTCATTGTTACCTGTCCTGATTCCAGTCTGACTTAAGGCCTCCCACAGAACTGACCTGAGGACAGACTGTTTGCAGTCCCCAAATGTGGCACGCACATTGCTGTTTCCTGCCAACAAAATGTCAGTAAATAGGCAGTGTGATTTCCTTATTTACCTGCCAATATCCTATACTTTCTTTAGGATTCATGTATCACCTTCCTCTGAAAGCTTCTATTTCTTCTCTAGGCTGGATTGTATACCTCTTCTCTGTTTTCTTAGCAGCCTGTACATATCCCGTTTCAACAGCCCCCTGTTGCACTATATTGTAATTGTTGTCCACATATGTCTCTTCTGTCAGCATTCTGGGGACAGAGAGACTGTGTCTCAAATCATAGTCATATTCCCTGTGCTTAAGTAGTATAAGATGTCAATAAATACTTAGAAATGAATGAATGAGTGAGTGAATTAATGAGAATGAATGATATGTGGTGAATTGAATTAACTGGAGATGGACTGAATTTTCATTAGCATTATCTACTATTCTCACCAGATTAATAGTTCATGCCCTATTTCACTCATACCCTACCTATGTCATTAGTCTAGGAGAACGTAAGAACATGCCATTAAAAATAACTTCCCATAAAAACCAAGATAAAGAACCTAGAAAAATGAAGCAAAATACATTACATTTTTATTACATTCACATGTTTCATTTTTTTCCATTAATTTGATCTGATTTTTAAAAATCCTGGCTTACATAGCAACTTCTTAATAGACATGTCTCATGAGGCAAGAAAAACAAAAGCAAAAATGAACTATTGAGACTTTATCAAGGTAAAAACTTCTGCACAGCAAAGGAAGAAAATCAACAAAACTAAAATGCAACCTATGGAATGGGAGAAGATATTTGCAAATGACATATCTGATAAAGGGTTAGTAGCCAAAATATATATAAAGAACTTTTCAAACTCAACACCCCCAAAACAAATAATCCAATTAAAAAAAGGCAGAAGACATGAATAGAAATTTTTCCAAAGAAGACATTCAGATGGCCAACAGACACATGAAAAGATGCTGAATATCACTAATCATCAGGGAAATAGAACTCAAAACTACAATGAGCTATCACCTCACACCTGTTAGAGCAGCTAAAATTAACAACACAGGAAATGACGGGTTTTGGTGAGAATTCAGAGAAAGGGGAACCTTCTTGCGCTGCTGGTGGGAATGCAAACTAGTGCAGCCACTGTGGAAAACAATATGAAGTTTCTTCAAAAAGTTAAAAATAGAAGTAACCTATGATCAACAATTGCACCACTAGGTATTTACCCGAAGAATACAAAAATACTGATTCAAAGAGATACATGTACCCCAATGTTTATAGCAGCATTACCAACAATAGCCAAATTACGCAAATAGCCTAAATGTCCATCAACTGATGAATGGATACAGAAGAGGTGGTTCATATATAAAATGGAATATTACTCAGCCATCAAGAAGAGTGAAATCTTGCCATTTACAACAACATGGGTGGAGCTAGGGAGTATTATTATGCTAAGCAAAATAAGTCGGTCAGAGAAAGACAAATACCATATGATTTTATTCATGTAGAATTTGAGAAACAGAACAAATGTGCACAGAGGGAAAAAAGAGAGGCAAACCAAGAAACAGACTCTTAACTCTAGAGAACAAACTGATGTTACCAAGGAGAGATGGGGGAGTTTGAGGGAAGATGGGCTAAACAGGTGATGGGGATTAAACAGGGATTGCTGTGATTTTCTTTTTTTAAGATTTTATTTATTTGACAGAGAGAGAGAGATGGTGAGAGAGGGAACACAAGTGAGGGAGGGAGAAGCAGACTTCCCGTTGAGCAGGGAGCCCCACGCGGGGCTTGATCCCAGGACCCTGGGATCATGACCTGAGTCAAAGGCAGACGCTTAACGACTGCGCCGTCCAAGCGCCCCATGGAGGGATTGTTGTGATGAGCAGCGGGCATTGTGTGTAAGTGATGAATTTCTGAATTCTGTACCTGAAACTAATATTGTACTATATGTTAACTAACTAGAATTAAAAAAAAAATTTGGAGAAAGAAAAAAATCTTGGGTTATTTGTGGGGTCTTAGAACTTGGTGGGATAAAGCTTGAAAACAATGGTTGAGGTTTTTTTTTCTTTCCTGAAATTTTTTTTGCACGGGGTCTTCACTTATTTCAGTGATATTCATTATTTCACGAGGTGGACAAGTATAGCTGAGAACCAAGAAATACATTACTACTGGAATTAACTTATAAACTTTTAGATGAAGCATTATTATCAAAAGCCTGGATTTCCATTGCAAGAGCCAAAAATTTTTTTTAAAACATTTATTCATTTGTTTATTTGGGAGAGAGTGAGAGAGATCATGGCAAGAGGGGCAGAGGAAAAGGGAGAGAAAGAATCTCAAGCAGACTCAGTGCTGAGGGCCGAGCTGGTCTTGGGGCTTGATTCCACAGCCCTGAGATTGTGACCTAGTGAAAACCAAGACTGGGATGCTTAACTGACTGAGCCACCCAGGCACCCCTGCAAGAGCCAGAATTTTGAGGACAGAACATCTCTTTTCCTTTAAGCTCCAAAGGCTGATTTGTGTGGAGAACTTAGAACATAAAATTTATACATAAACCACAGAGTGAGAATGCATATGTGATGGTTAGTTTTATGTATTAACTTGGCTAGGCTGTAGTACCCAGTTTTTCATTCCAATACTAATCTAGGCATTACTGTGAAGGCATTTTGTAAATGTGATTAACATTCACAGTCACTTTAAGTAAAAGGAAATTATCCTTGATAATGTGGGTGGGCTTCATCCAATCAGTTGAAGACCTTAAGAGCAGAAATTGAGGTTTCTCTGAGAAAGAAGAAATTCTACCTGTGGACCATAGCATCAGCTCCTTCCCAAGAATTTCTAGCCCAATGAATTTCAGACTTGACCAGACAGACCCCACAACTGAGTAAGCCGATTCATTGAGATAAATCGCTATATATCTATATCTATCAATCTATACATGTATATGCATAAACACATACATATATATGAACATATATGCAAATAATATGAGCATAAAAATCACCATATGTATGTATGTGTGCATATATATATATATATAGAGAGAGAGAGAGAGAGAGAGATAAAAATAAAAAATATATATCCTATTGTTTCTTTTTCTCTGGTAGAAACTTGACTGATTTAGCATATGATGAGGCAATTTTCCTGCCTCCCAAAGATATAAGGATTCATCAGAAGACAGGAAGAAATGGATTAGACGGAATCTCCATTCCCCTGGGCTGGGACCAAATAATCTGGAGGGAAAGTAGTAAGAAATTGTACCCTGGATAGGTAAAGAGATCACAAACTTCAATGGACCTTCTTCACCGCATACCACCTGGTTTAGCCGCTGTCGAATAAAATGGAGATGTGTTTAAGGATAGAGACCCGAGCGCTCCTTTTTGCACTCTCTCATTTTATGAAACGCTGGACTGGAATGGAAGGGGGTCCTGAAATTTACAGCACTCCCCAGAGGGAACAGAAATAGTCAGGAATGAGCTAGCTGACTCAGAGAGCTCTCATGAGAGGGAAGAGGAAGATGCAGACTGACCCGTGTGAGGCAGACTGCAGGACAGTGCGGGGGAGCCGAAGCCTCCACAACAGGTATGACAGGGATAGAAAACCAGGAACTTAGCATGCGTGGTTTGGTTTCCTGTGTGAAAAATCCAGCCGTGGTCAAAAGGACCAAAAGCAGATGCCCCTCCCACCGGAGTCTAGATGACACAAAAAAGATGGCCCAGTATAGATCACTTCTGTTACGGAGAAGAGACATCGGGAGATGGAGAGCTTGGAGTTGGCAAAATATTAACCCAAAAGATATTGAAGGGAAAAAAGTAGGAAGAAAACAGGAGTGATTGGGTTACCTGGAGGTACACTAAGTTTTTGCTGTATGCAGGAGTGGGCATTCCGGTTAATTTTATTTACTGAGAAATGAAGTTCCATGATTCTGCCCCTATGCTCCTAAAAGGAGTTTTACTATTTCTGTGTTACTTGTGTCTAAATTGAGTCGTCAGAGCCACATTTAAAAAATGGCATATTCTATTGTGTGTGTGTGTGTGTATTTTAAAAAATCAAGCATTGTGGAGTTCAAAATATATTTTAAATAGGTTCTTTCCAGAATTACAGAATCACTGAGATGAATTCCAACCTTAATCTCCTCAAAGGCTACCAAGCTGCTATCATGCAGATCCTTTCTGGAAGAAGCTAACTCCGTAAGCAAAGCGTGTAGGATTAGCTCGTCTGGCATTGCCGGGGAAGAGCTGCTTGGTTTATTCTGCATGCTCAGTGACCGGCTATTCCTGGGAAGCATTTGGAAAATCTTCATTGAAGGAGGAAGTAGTAGCTCTCGAAACAGAGTAGTTGAGATTCACGAATCTGGCGGCTGTTGATTGGCAGCATTCAAAATGTATCCCTTCTACATTCACTTTTAATGGCAAAGTCGAAACTTGAGTTCTACCCAACTCTGTTTCTCTTGGACCTGCACTCGTGGGGCTAAATTTGGCAAGAAAAAGCACATGATCCATTTCATAACAGGACCTGAATATTGGGGTGCTCTTAAGGCTGCTCGGAGGAGCCCCACTCTTCCCCCCACGGCCTCTCCCCACAGACCCCCCTCACATGCTCCGCCTCCTCGTGCTTGCTGCGGACGAGCCCTCTTCGCTCTTGCCTAGAGTCGGCGTCCCCCGGAGCTGCAGGGACCACCTCCTCTCCTCTACTCAGGGCACAGTCCAGTGGTTCCTCCTGCTCGCTAGACATTACCAGTTTTTACCACTTTCCCAGCTCATTCTAAACAGCCTGAAAACGTGCTGTTATGTCTCCCTTCTTAAAAACAAAAGAAAAAAAAATTTCATGACCCCATTTCCCATGCCAGTTCCATTCCCGTTTCTTGTCTCCCCCTTTTAGCAAAACTTGTCAACCATGTTCTGTACTGCTGTCTGTGATATAATTTTTCTGTTTAGCTTTACCTCCAAAGTTTCGGAGAGCTATCAAATACTACCTTAATCTCCCTTTGTGACTTTGGGTTACCGTGTTGAACAGCACAATGATACCTTTGGGCCTTTTGAGGGGATTTGTGTCCTATAAATGTGAGCACAGACTCCGGTCTTTTGTAGAGTTTTTCTCCGCAATTCTTCGCCAGCTGTGTCTTCACCCATCGTTAATGTTTGCCTCTGTAGTCTTAGTCCTCTAGTTACCATTTCTAATTTTGTACGTGAACTGCCTGTAGCTACAAATACAGATACTCAGACATGGGAAACTTCTGTGTAAAGAATGAGCAAATACGCTATGAGCGAGGGCCTGAAAAGGGCAAGATTTCTTTCCTCTTCTTTTGTTTTTTAATGGTTTTTAAGAATCGAGATTTTTGAGGTTCCAGGATAAGTGATCTTGGGTGAGATGTTATTATAAACATTTCTGAGGGCTTAGTATTCTGTCGTAATAAGTGTTCTGTAAGAATTTATTGAATGGATGCAGATATTTTCCAACACAAAGAGTAGCCAAAGTTTCTGAATTCTCTATGCGTTTCTAGCTTATTTCTCAAATCATGACAAAACAGTTTTCTCGACTATCCAACCATCACATTTTATTCCTACTCACTGGTATGACAGCACTCGGTTTTATCGATTACTCTAGTGGTGCAGCCAAGAAATAGAGATCCTAAATCAAGGGCAGTTGAATTTCCTAATAGCTCTTCCATTTAGCACCTTATTCCCATTCCTACTGTCTCAACTATTTCCAGTCCGTATTATATTATGTCCAGGTAATACATTTTTAGTGGTTTTCTTTTGATTACACTTTTAGCCTTATAGTGAAAGTGGTCCCAACTCACCATAACCTAATTTTTTAAACCTAAGAATCCATTACTTGAACTTTCTCTCCAATCGGCAGTTCTTCCTCTCATGTTTTTGAGCACTTAGATTATGTGAGGCCTAGGCTAAGCATTGCACATGCCTTGCTTCATTTTATCCTCATGATAATCCCATGAAATAATTATTAATATTATCATGACCTTACAGTTTAGAAGGTAAGACAGAGGAGTAAGTTGTGTGGGAGCACAGAACTGGTAAGTGGCAGGATTGATTCAGACTCAGGTCTGACTCCCTTCAGAGCGTGTGTTCTTAACATGGTGCCTCAACTTATTCCCCCATATTGACCTGCTTGTGAGCCCCTGAAAAGTCATTCATATTTCAGCCCCTTCCTTTTTTGGCTTATGATAGGGTCCCTGCATATCTTCTTTTTCTAAATCTTACCCTTCATGATCAAGGTCAATTATACTTTCTGACTGACTTCTTCTTTGACTTCTACTCTGGGTGATCTGTCTCTTTTTTGAAATCTTTCCAGTGCAAGGAAGAGATACTACTTCATGAGGGTATTTTATGTTTGTGTAACCCTGGATGTTCTAAGATATTTCCTCACAAAGTCAAAGACGGACATAAAGCATCTAAACAGACATTTTCCTATTGTTTCTTGGCAGATGTGTTGGAGATGGCAACTTTATAAATTCAGACTCATGGTTCATATGGTGCAATGATTGCCAGTGAAGACAAAGATTTCTTACCCTGGTCTCTCCTTCCTTCATATTTAGAGAGTAAATAAAAAATTTAAAAAGGGGGAAATACCATTCTCATGATCTTTCTTCTTAGAGAAGTTTCTAGAAATAAACAAATGAATTGAGGAATCTTTGTGGAGAACTTTATATTTAAATGGCCAAGTTATAGGCAAGAGGAACCAAACAGAATAAAGTGGACAAATATGCACCATTTATTCTGATATTTAGTATCAATACTGATGTTTAGCAGAGTTATGTTTTATTCTTGGGTATGCCTCTAAACTGATGGGCAGATGTGGGCAAGTCATTTCCTCTTGCTGGATTTCGGATTTCCTCACATGTCGAGAGAGGAGACAGTACCGACTGTTGTTTAATATTATTTGATTCTGGGTGGAAGATAAAATGTTAACAAAAATGTTTGAAAGTTCGTTTTTCAAGGGGAAGTACTAGGAAGAGAAGATAAATGAAGAAAAATTGAGAAGAAATACAGAATAAAATTGAGAAGTAGAGAATAGATCCAGTTAAAGAGTGATTGGGAGGAGATAGAGGAATTTCTAGTTGCCCTACTCATAGCCTATTGCCCCCTTCCCTTTCATAATGGAATCCCCCCCCCCCTTTTTTTGTGGTGACAATGTGTTCAGTACCAGAAAATGAGATGACAGGCCTCAACATTAATGGTACTCCCAGTCCCTGTGTTTTCTGCTGCCTTGGCTGTGAGGCAGGCGATGTGACCAAATTCCTACTAATGAGATCTAAGAAGTAGAAGTCTTCTTGGGGAATTTCTGGAAAAGCTATTGCTTTCCTGATTAAAGGGGAAAGATGGAGTTTCATGTCAGTCTTTCCCTTCTTCCTGCTTTGAGCATGGACTTAATGTCTGGTGCATCAGTAGCCATCTTGGCATGCTTTGGGAAATTAGGATTTAACACCATAACCAATGCACAAAAGCTGGTAGAGTAAAAGAAAGAGCCTAGGATCTTAATGGTATGGCCGAACATCTGATCCAGTGTCAGCAGGCACTTACTTCTGGATGGTGTTCATGTGAGAAAAAGAAACTCTTATTTGTTTAAGCCACTGTTGCTTGGTCTTTCTCTTTGTGGCACCTGGAATGCATTTCTGATGCAGAGGGAAATGATGAAAATAGTGATACAAAACCCTACCCTGGAGGGGAGTATGAGAACTATCGGTGTATCTACGTAAAGGAACCTAGGAAAATGAAAATCCTTGCCAAATGGTGAAGGCAAAGTATGGGCTTAGGTTAAGGCTTCAGGAATGACTTTGAGCCCGGGTGGCTCAGTCAGTTAAGCATCTGCCTTCGGCTCAGGTCATGATCCCAGGGGTCCTGGGATCAACATCCGGGGTTCCTGGGATAGAGCCCTGCCTTGGGCTCCCTGCTCAGTGGGGAGCCTGCTTCTCCTTATACCCTGCTCATGCTCTCTCTCTCGCATAAGTAAATAAAATCTTAAAAAAAAAAAAAAAGAAATGACTTTGAAAGTTAGGACAGATTAGGTGTGATGTTTTTGTTTGAAAGTTCGTGGAGAACAATGAAAAGAACAAGTGAGATATGGAAACAGGGAGCCCTATTTTAAAGACAAAATAATGTAATGGGAGATGAGCCCCCAAACCTAGCATGTAGATTTCCTCTGGTATAGTTCTATGACAGCTTCTGTAACAGTCTTGCGTTGGGAAAAAAGCTATTATTTTAGGTATATATAAAAGTGTACCCTTGAATCAGACAAACCGAAACTAAAGAATGTTCTACAGAACAACATTCTTCAAAACTCACGTCATTGTCTTCAGATTAAAGGAGACTACAGAGCTGTGGCTGCTGAATGCAAGGTGTGATCCTGGATTGGAGCCTGGATTAGAAAAAAAAATAATTTTTTTTCTATAAAGGTCGTAATTAGGATAATCGATGAAATATGAATATGGATTTTATGTTAGTTTGATTTTATCAGTGTAAGATTTTTCTGAATTTAATCATTGTATGGTGCTTAAGAAAACTAATTCTTAGGAGGGAAGAATCATGATGTCTGCAACTTACTCTCAAATCGTTCAGCAAGAAAAATATGTGTAAGTTTGCGTTTTGGTGAGAGATTTAGAAAGCAAGTGCGGGACAATGTTAACAACGGGTGAATCCAGGTGAAAGGTATAGGGGTGTTCGTTTACTGCTTTTGTAATCTTTTTGTAGGTTTAAAATTTTTCAAAATAAAATTTAAAAAAGTTTGGTAGCTGTAACTTACTGTAGCTGAAAAGCTTTGTCAAGTTCCCAGGTTTTAAAATGTTTATTATTATATCTAACCTCCTCTCTGCCTGGTATTTGGGCACATACCCACACAATTTTTGAAAATATATGACATTACCTGGACACCGTGTGTGTGTGTGTGTGTGTGTGTGTGTGTGTGTGTGTAATGTAGGTATGCTTTAAGTTTCTGGGAGTTATGGGTGTAAGACACAAACAACTTTAAATGCCAGTCATATTATCTAAAGATATGTCATTCCATGGCATCTGTGTGTTTATGACTTAGAGTCTGTAGTTTCTTCTCCCATCTTTAACCCAAAGGACAATTTCAAAGGCATATTTATAGACCATGAGAGTTGGACGAGGCTTAATTGGATGTGACATAGATGTCTCAAGGTATGCAGAGGGGATATTACCTCTGAGGGAGAAATACAATAAGCAAGACTCTGAATATCATTACAGGGCTGTTCCAGGCACCACTGACTATTGACTGACTGCATGTCTGCAGGCTACAGGTTAGGTGACCACTTCCTTTTTAGAATTCCCATGGTGGCTATTATTTTGTTAATAACGTCTGTCATGGACTTAATTTTAATGCTTTTCCATATTGCTACTTATTATTCAGCAAAATCAGAGAGGCTTATTTAAATCTGAATATTTTCCTGTTTGTGCCTTTCCTTAGAATTGCCACAACCTCAGTCAACGGCAGTCCTCAACACTTGCTCCCCACATGGGTCCTGCATGTTCACAGTGTAGGCTATGTGTGGCTGCCGCCAGGTCAGGGTGGGGGGGGAGTTATTCTTGGAAGTTCCCAGTTGTGCCATTGGGGATTTTGTGCAGGTTTCATAACTTCTCAGTTTCCTCTTCTAGAACATGGGGATTAGTAAAATTTCCCTTCTGTGTTTTTTGGTGTGATTAGATGAAACTAATGGGTGTGAAAGTGTCCTTCACTGCCTTTCACAGAAGTCATGTGTACTATGTGTGAATTTCCCTTCTTTCTAAGTTCATTGCTTTTAATTTCTAGATTATTTCTATTGTAACTAACAGCTGTGCTGAGAGTATATCCATTCCATCCTATCCAATCATGGATCCATGAAATTGTAAGCATCATGGGCAGAATATTAGCCGAGCTGCTAAAAGTCACATGTAGCCCACTTTGATGCTAAGACTCTCTCTGAGGGGCGCCTGGGTGGCTCAGTTGTTAAACGTCTGCCTTCGGCTCAGGGCGTGATCCCGGTGTTCTGGGATCAAGCCCCGCATCAGGCTCCTCTGCTGGGAGCCTGCTTCTTCCTCTCCCACTCCCCCTGCTTGTCTCTCTCTTACTGGCTGTTTCTCTCACTGGCTGTCTCTGTGTCAAATAAATAAAATCTTAAAAAAAAAAAAAGACTCTCTCTGATACCAAGTAGATATTGCTTATACCTTTTTTTTCTTATTGATGTCAATCAGGAATTAATTCATACTCTTCCTAATCTTTTGTAGGGCACCCCCACCCTCAAAACTTTCATGATTGATTTCTAATGAACGTGGCTCTCTGTAGGTCCTCATTCGTGTTGTTGATTGCCTGACTGCCTATTTCTGTCCACACTGCTGTCTCAAATTAGGCTGAAGCCTGTACTGGGAGAGGATTCCTAATTCAGGTCACCAGGTTAAACAGTGAGGAAGGATTCATCTTCTCTCCTTTGGTCATGCTCTAGCATGGCTGTTGCCAGCTGGGCTCCCTCTGTGTGGCTGCGGGCTGTCCTGCCCATGTGTACCCAGCTCATTAGACCAATAAAAGGGTTGGACGCTCACCTGTGGCAGGTGAAGGCAAGCATCATTCCTCCAGAACGGAATTATTAAGCAGAGAATCTGTACTTTACATAGCCATTTTCCTACATATTCTTCTCTCCTTTATAAGAAAATTCCCTTAGGTTCTCTCTGAGCCTCACAATTCCTTTTGCCTTCTCTCCCCTTTTAGGGATAAAGGATTCTCTTTGTCCCTCACCTCCCACCTGTGATCCTTTAGCAAGGGCTGGTGACTTTCTCTTCACAGCTATCCTGAATGTGCCCATGTCTCCTCTTCTCGCTTCTTCCTTCTCTCATAGGGTCCGCCACTGTCTGTTCTTAGCTGCAGTAGTCTCTCACTTGGACTTCCTGCTTCTCTTTTAACCTGTTCCCCGTACATTAGCCAGAGGGATCTTTCAAAAAGAAATCAGATCACAAAAATATCCTCTTTCAAAGCTTATAATGTCACCCCATTATTCTTAGGATAAGAATCCAAACTCTCTACCCTCCCCCTCACCCCTCCCCTACCTTACATGAGTGAGACACTCTTATTCACTGATTTGGTTTCTTTCCACTTTTCCTCTTCACTTAATTTCAGCCATATCTGGATGGTCTGTTTGTTCCTACTTTAGAGTCTTTGAGTTAGCTGATCTATCCATCTGGATACCTGGATTGTTCTTCCCGCGGGTCATGGCTGACTATTGCTCATTACTCAGGTTTCAGATAAATATCCCTGCCTAACTGGGATCACTCTATCTCAAGTCTCTCTACATTCCTTGTTAGTTACACTGTCGGTGTTTTTTTTTTTTTCCTCCTCCTTCTTCACAACATTTACTTCTATCAGGGATATTTTATTTATTGGTTTATCTTTTTCTTTTAAGATTTATTAATTTATTTTTGCATGCTTTTGGTGCAAGAGAAAGAGAGAGCATGCACGGGGGCTGGGGGGCAGAAGGAGAAGCAGATTCCCCACTAAGCAGGGAGCCCCTGAGCCAAAGGCGGACTCTTAACTCACTGAGCCACCCAGGTGCCCTCTTCTTGTAATTTGAATATCACCCCCAGAATGTAAATTCCCATAGGCAAGGCATCTTTCTTGTTTTGTCTACCTTTGATTTCTGATGCCTGTATTGATGCTAGGCATATTGTAGGAACTCAAAAAAATATTAGTCAGAGGAAAGGAAGAATGAATAATTGTCCATGTATTTGAAACATTTGGAATAGTATTTTAAAATTGTGGTGCTGTGAAGATCTCTATGGCTCTTCTTCCAGACTCTGGCTTCAGCTAGTTAGGACCCAATTTCTATAAATTCCCCAGACACTTCCTGGGCCTGATCCTAGTGTAGCTACCAAATCTTTGTTTCTACAAAAGACATTAGCCCCTTTACCAGACTCAGCCACTCTAGGGACAAAGTTTTTGTCTATGGAACAACTAGACAAAGGACACTTTTTCTTTCTTTCTTTTTTTTTTTTTCTTTTTGTGGCAAGGGGAGAAAGGATGAAAGGAATAGAAAATTAAGGAAAGAAAGAGATGCAAAAAGAAATATTTGAAATTTGACTAGCTCTTCAGTATAGCTAGTGGTGGAATAATACTGTATTTACCACAGCTGTAGTCTGTCACCAAATGATGGTAAAAATCCTAAAGAGAGGTTGGATTTTAGATTTCGAATCTAGAATATACATCTGCATTAATCAAGTGAACAAAAATCCAAAAACTAGGTTTTCCTAAACTGACAAATTGACACGGAACTTATCTTTTTAGGAAAACCATAAAGTAAACTTTGTGCATTATATATGCCTGGCATTCCTTCAGCTTACCACTGTGAGCCCTAAGTAGCATACCGATAGTCCAACTTCAGAATGCACGTGATTTTCAGACTGTATTATTTTTAAGAGTTAATATAGTTTACAAATACGCATTTAATTTACAACAGAAAGTAATTTATCCAGTGGAAGGATTTGTCCAGCTGAAAGTGAATCTCTTGTTCTTCCATAAATGTATGGAAACTATTCTTTAGTTTTCTGTGACTAGTGATTATAACATTTCTAGTCACAGATGCTTTTAGCAATGGTTTTTACATAATGTTTACAATATCTGCAAAAGGATCCCATTTTCAGTTGTGTATCCCTTTTAGCACCATGATCTAACCAACTGAGCTAACTGGCCAACTCACTGTATCGCCTTTAGTTCAATGCTTGCAGGAATAATAAAATATACTCTTATTTTGAAGATGTCCTGGGAAAGCTACTTTTCTAAATAGCATGACCACGGATCTGCAATTTTTAGGGGGACTAGAAATGTGCTGAGGGTTGAGGGCTTCTCTGATGCATGATCAGTAATGTGCCCTAAACTTTCAGCACCATTTTGCCCCATTCTTACTGTGACCTTCATCAAGGAAACTCCAAGAAATAAAGTAATGAATGTACATTTGTGCCTTAAACTTATCACGCGTAGTGTTACTAATTAAAAATGAATATATTAAAACAAAGAATAAAATTATATCTTACAGATATTATGCCTTGGCCCTGTGAACACAATATTTTACATTATTTATATCTATACTGTTTTTCCACTATTGTGAGGTTACTGTGTATTGTGAAATGCTGAGAAAAATCCCTTAAGTTTGTTTACTGACACTTTCTTAGTAACAGCTTTGTGTTGCAAAGTTACTTATTGATTAAGGAGTAGAGATTGTACTTCTAGATAGTATCTTCCATTTTATTCAAATGAACACATTGTCCAACTGTTGTCCATTATTGTATGTACATTTGTTAACAATGTTTTCTATTATGTTTTGTCTTTTGCCTTATTTTCAAATTGGATCCAAAAGCTTTATGTGATTAAAGAAAACAGTGAGAAAATAACACAAGAAAAATAGGAAACATGTAAATACAGGCACAGAGTGGATCAAAAGACTCTTTTGGGAACTAGAAGTAGGGATAATTGTTGAATGTTTGTGGAGTGCAATGTCAAAAAAAGCCAGTCATATTGTATTAGGGTAGTAGACAAAAACTTTGCCTAGTATTCCACACATATTTTGTGTATTTTATAGGTACAAGTCAGGGAGAAAATATACTAAAAATGTATTAAGGTCCTATGAAAACAATGTAAAAAACAGCAGCCAACTTGACTTGGTCATAGCCTCTATCTCTCTAGTGACTAAAGTGTAGCGGACACTTCCTTTAGGGAT
This sequence comes from Ursus arctos, assembly GCF_023065955.2. Classification (NCBI taxonomy): domain Eukaryota; kingdom Metazoa; phylum Chordata; class Mammalia; order Carnivora; family Ursidae; genus Ursus; species Ursus arctos. The sequence goes on along the minus strand of NW_026622775.1, from coordinate 46,092,914 downwards.
TGTTTTCAGTGTCTCACATTCTAGACCATTTTTGGTAAGTTGCAAGAGTAACTTTCTAAACAATCAATCTCTTTATATCATTCTGTGCATAACTTCTACTGCAATCATTTATGTACTATGGTCCAAAGCCCATTCTTGAGAGTGGCTTACAAAGAGTTCATAATCTGGTTCCAATGATCTTCTCTAACTTTATCTCCAAGCATTTGCTTCCTCGTTATTCTTAAGCCACCCCAACTTCTCATCATTTCCTGCACCTGCCATGCCCTCTCCTCCTTTGTGGCCTTGCCCACACTCTATCCGTGCTTGCCAGTGACTTCTCCTTTCCCCCAGGAAACAGTCAGTGGTGGATCTGAACTGACTTCAACTTGCTTGATCAGTTTGCTCGTCTGTAATTGGGAATAAAAATATTTGTTCTATAAAATGAGAGATAATATGCAATAATTATGTATCATGATTTTGGTGTTTGTATGAGGAGTGGAAAGAACTCAGACTTGGGTGTCAGATAAACTGGAGTTCAAGTTCTGAATTAAGTACTTATGAGCTGGTGATCTTAGCAAATTCCTAAATCTGAGACAGTCCCTCGTGTGGAGAGGTGAGAACATATTTACCCTCCGGAGTTCATGTGAGGACTTAATTAGACAATACCTTCATGTGTTTATCTTCAACTAGAACTTCAATAATGTAATTGACGTTAATTATAAATTCAGCAATATAAATAATTAATGTCAATAATCAGAATATGGTAACTCTGGTCTAGCACATTTTGTGTATCTAAGGACATAGAATATAGCACATTATAATATATATTAAACATTTGCAGCAATTTCCCCAGAATAAGTTTAAAAGTAGTGTAGGTTCCTGGGGACCGATTGGAGAAGAGCATTTGTGAGAGCACAGCAATCTCATGGTGATGAGAGCATGATGTCAGACTACTCTTTGTTCCTTCCTAATGTTGAGCACACACTCTATAGTTTCACACATTCTCTTAGAAGAAAGTGAATAGGTAAACACAACGATTTGGGATTTTTCACAATTCAAATAAAACTTTTACATTGTGGTGTTTTCATCTGTAATATTGTGATCAGTGTTGGTTAGAACAATAGGGAAAGAAAACATAGAGTAAAATGTAGGGAAAAGAGATTAAAAATAAAAATTATGCAAAAGGTAGGTGTAAGTAGAATAAGAGGAACTGGTTTGGGCAACAGAATGAAAAGGTGTGAGGAAATGGTGTCAGCAAGAATATGAGATATAGTCATGATATTTGGGTTAAAATCCAGATAGAATAGGTACACTTTCATGTGACTTTAAAAAATAACGAAATGAAGATATTCCTTTGATAAAGTGAATAACCCTATCCATCATTATTTAAATTATGAATATTCTGATTTTCCTTTAAAATTTTCTCAAAAGTGAGAATAAACACGTAGAGTTACTTGTATCCACGTATCACTATTGGGAAATCCAGGTAAATATTTGATATTAAATATTTTGCAAATTCTCAAAAGAGTTCCGTTTTACTAAAGTACGGCATTATAATTAGTTTTTCAAATTACTGTGGTTTTGTGTATATAATCCCTGCTTATCAAATGCTGCATGCTTTTATCATATATCCAAATATTCTTCTTTCCTAGTTACTCATTTTTTACCTTCTCCCACTAATACTAGGCAGTTGGACTGTACTTTATTGCTCAAAGAAGGTGGAGCACAAAAGGGCCTTTCTAGAATAGTCAAATTCTTGCCTGAGTTCCAAAGCTTAAAAGCCATGGCTTTCAACTGCAAAGGCCAGATACTTGAGAGAGCTTTTTTTTTCTTTTTATTTATTTTTTTGAATTCTACCATCTTTGTTGTGACTGTCAAGACCAAATACTGAAGGACTCCCGGAACTGAGTGTTTCCCCAACCTAAAGAAGTGGGTAAGCCTGTGTGATACTCTCAAAGCAGTTTTCTTGAAATCAGTGGGAACAAAATGTGAGAATGAAAAACCCTGTCCACTTGGAGTCTAAAGCTCTTTTGGGGAAGGGGGGAGGTGGAAATCACCGAAAGAGCTTGGAGGGGGGTGCCCAAATAGAGGTGATTCCTGTCCCAAATCCTAACACACAGCTCAAGGAAAGGGCAAATCTCTAGCAGAAGCCATATGTCTTGCGTGATGCGAGGGGACTGGGGAGCTGTGGTGCCAGGTAAACTAGCACAGGGGCTGAGTCAGCCCTAAATCCCCCTGGGCTCCCAACAGGTAAAGGACATGTGAGGGTTTCCTGTGCTCTCCGGAGAAGGCTGGCCACAAGCAGACGGTCAGTGTAGAGAGGCGCTGTTGCCGGGTAGAAGCATGTGGATTACCCAGCCTTGTGCTGGAGAACATGGAAGTGTTTGAGTGCTTTGGTGAGTGCTGATGCCAACACCTGACAGGGAGCTAAACCTCACACGGAACTGGCAAAGTTACTGTAGCTGTTCATCCCTCCACCTGCCTTCCCCTTCCACGTTTCAGAAGCTGCCTCTGAACCTACATGCTACATGTGTGGGTGGACTGGGTAAGCGTTCTTAAGGGATTAAGATTGTACTTGAAAGATAAAGTTGCCAATTTTTAAATGAAGCTACTTTGAATTAGCAAATTTAAATGTCTATCATTTTTTTGTGGGAGTCACGAGCTCTCAGTTTAGTCACAGAAACAAAATTTCACCTTTGCACAGCTGAGATTTGTGGCCTAAGAATGAAAATTTGTGTATTATATCCTATATCTGGTTTTGATATACTTACTATAATGATGGAACAAAGCTATTATTCTGTGTGTCTTTGCGTGCACGCGGGCGCGTGTGTGTATGTATGTGTGTAATAGTTTACACCTTTTCCTGTACCCTTAAATTTCAAGACCAATAATGTTGGCATTGCATTTTAACCTTCTCTGAACTCCTCCCCTACCCTCTACTTCGTTAGGGGGAAAAAACCCTAAAACTGAGAGATGAATTTTCCTGAAAAAAGTAATCAGAATAGACAATAAATTTTGTGTGCAAGGAGACTGTGTGGCAGAGGAGCATGTTGTATCGGGAGTAAGGGCTGGGTGATGGGGGGAAAGGAGGCAGGTGGGGGTCCACGTGGTCTTGCATCAAAGAGAGAAATCTGGGTAAAGAGTCAAAAGTTCTTGGAGATTGAAGAGTGATAGAGAAGACAGTACATGGACTTCAATAAGTCTCGTGTAGACTATATACAATAGATAAGTCTTTAAATCTTTTTGGAGGCACGAATAAAGGTGAATGCCCTTGCTCTGTATGAGTTTCATTAAATGTGAACCCGTTCTGAGACTGGCTCACATATAATAGCTTTATAAAGTTGCACTAACACCACTACCAGCACATACGTGCCTCAGTAAGGATACGCTGCCTCTCCATCATGGACTGCTGGGAGATTTCACTGAATTTTTTAATCTCTTAGAGCTTATTCTCCATCTGCAAACACTACTTATTTTTATTCCGTATGACGTAGCATCATTCTTCCTTTGATTCCTTGATAACACACTGGCTTGTTAAGTTCCATTCTTCTTGATCAGTACCACATTCGCTCCTTAATTATCTATTCAGGTATTCATTAAGAGCTGTACCACAGGCAAAATGTCAAGGGGATTTAATCATGACAAAATGTTTGGCCTTGACCTATCTGTTCACATCTTAAGTTAATAATTCTAGCCTGTGCCTATTCAGATCTATCTTATAAGACAGACCTTAAAGCTGTCATAGACTGTGAACTCCTAGAGGGAAGGGAATAAGTCTATTTAATTTTTTTTGTGCAGCTCCTCCTAGGTAATGACTATAATGGACCACAAGAATAATATTGAACCCGCTATGTATTACCAGCATAGAAACTTTGAAAAAGATGCCTCAGAGCCAGCAGCACTACAAAAAGATTTGTATAGATTTTTTTTCCCATTAAAATGGATTTGATGGACAAATGATTTGTTACATTATTTCAGGTCAACACCGGGGAAGAATGCTCAGTTGTCGAGAAAAGTTATTGAATTTCAACAAACAAAAAACAATCCCTCTTTCCAGGGAGCTCTCAAGATCAGGGGTGAGGGCTGCAGGCAGAAGGGGAGAAATAAAAATCTAAATTTAACTTAGCTAAACTAGCCACCTCTCTTGGTTTTAACACAAAGAGGGAGGTTAAGTGGAGTTTAAGAGAATCTAACAGAAAGCATGACTAATGACGTCTTCTTGTCTAAGCTGGAAATGGGTGAGAAAGTAGAAACATTTATAAACCACGAAGCAGTTTTGCAGTTTCCAACAAATCAGCCACCACTAGGAAAGTAAAAATGGCATATCTTCTGGACCATTGAAAACGAATCAAACATTTCTAGCCAACTCTGGGAAAAGCCTATTAAAATATTAAAAGGCTGAGGGGTGAGCAGGCAGAGAGAAGAGGCTGCAAAAGAAAGACAAGGATCGGAGGCTTGGTGGGTGAATGTAATGGCCGCGCCCATTGTGTTCTGTCTCAGAAGCTGGTGCCTGAGGCACCTGAGTACGTAATCAGTTATTTTCATTAATTTGTACCTGCGCCATGGAACCTGGATACGAGCTTTCAAAACGTCTTTGTGCGGTAGCTCATGTGATGTTTCTCAGTGGATCCGGGCATGTCCATTAGTAAATTTTGTTCAGAATTTGTCAGTTCGTGTCCATCAGCATGTTTTATTCTCTAACACTTCAACTTCAAATCTATATAGTAAGATTTATCTGTTTAAATGGCTACACCTAGAGGAACCAACGGGGTGATAGCTCCCTTAGGCTGTGAGGGTCAGATGTTGGAACCATCTTACTGAATGCTGCAAAAATGAGCCAAAATGTCCCTGAATGTAGGTAACTGCAATATGGGTGCATATGTAATCTGCAGAAAGTGTGTTTAATAGGGAACTATCCTCTATGAACATCCTAACTCATGAGGAGGAGAGCTTAAGGATAAGAGGTGGGTAGAAATAAGAATTCTGGTTGCAAGTTTGGGGACCAAGAGGCGAGAGTTTCTCTTGGTGTGTGTTTTGTCAAGAGGTATGGTGAGGCTGAGGAATAGAGACCTCTGCTGTTCCCTCCGCTTGTGTGTCTCTCTCTCTTTCTCTAAAATAAATAAATAAATCTTTAAAGACAATCTAGTTGTCTGAGGAATAGCATAGGAACACAGACTGGAGAGGAAATGCAGATAATGAAAACATCCACTGGGTCTTAATCTACTCTGAGATTGATAAAAGCCCCTTTCAATAAGGTTCCTTTGGGTCTGACTGCAAGCGTGGACTTAGAGAGGCGTGATCAGATCCTTCTCTCCCTGCCCATTCTCTTCCTGGTTGTGAGAATGATTTAAAATGTTTATCTACTAGGCAGGCACGTGAATAATGATTATACTAAGCTGAGTGTATTGGCAAAGCCTTAATCTTTGAGGCCAGGATTTGGGCGGATAATAAATTTATTTTAATAACCTCAGTGTAGTTTCTCTCTACTTTAAGGCGATGTTCTACCCTTCTGATGTTTCCTGCCCTTCTTGCCCTACATATGAAATTTGGAGGCCCGTTTTTAAGAGTAAATCAAGACTAATAAAATGGACAACAAAAGGGAACACAGCTATATGACCTCAGTTTCTTCCTATGTAAAAAATGAGGGTTTTGGACTCTACAAGCTTTGACTTTCTCTTAAACTCAAAAGCCTAATTTTATGAAACTTAAATTAAAAAATACTTGAGAAACATAAGATGAAACTGTCTAACTAGATAACAATTCACTAGAGACTCAGATGCTGGAAACAGAAAAAGCATTATTTTTCTTTAAACATATTAGTCAAGAGTTAAGAGAAATGATGATTAGGGGACAGTGGCATAATTAGATGTTTTAAGCAATGAATTACCTCATGTAATTGTACAGCCTCTCAGTTCAAATGCATGTTCAATTCTCTAACAAAAACAAATAAATATTTTAACTCTAAGCTGCCTTTTAAGAAGGGTGAATCTTACTATTAAAGAATATATCAGATTATCTGCTGTCCCTTTTTGTAGCTAATCATATGGGTGATATTTGGTTCAACTGATCACCTTGACTAAAGGTGGACTTGGAGTTGAATTTGGAGACAGGGACTCAGGCCAGAGAGCTGTGCTGTTCTTCACAATGGAAGGAGAACTTGAGTTCCACGGACAGTATTGGGGGGAAGTTGAAGAGGAATGATGGAGAGAGAGAGAGAGTGGAGAGAGGAGCTGGGACAACTGCCAGAAGTAAGGGTTCCAAGCGTTGAAGAGCAGCAGGTGCAAAATCCCCTGATTCTTCCTCACCAAGGATAATTCTTAGAGGCTTTTTTTGAGAGTACTGACTACTTAACAAAAGATATATTTGTTATTATGGAAGATTAAAGAAATAAGTTGACCCTAGTTAATTCAGGTAATATTGAAATAATTATAAAATGAATTGACTTAGCAAAAAAAAAAAAAATCAAACAGCCAAATTACTATAAAGTACAACTTTCTTTCTTTCCCTCTCTCTCTCTCTCTATCTCTCTTTCTTTTTTTCAAGAGAATATGTGCACGGGGGAGGGGTGGTGGTGGGTAGGGGCAGAAGGAGAGGAAGAGAGAGAATGTTAAATAAGCAGGCTCCAGGACCAGCATGGAGCCCGACATGGCGCTTGATCTCACAATCCTGAGATCATGACCTGAGCTGAAATCAAGAGTCAGATGCTTAACCCACTGAGCCACCCAGGCAGTCCAGGAAAATATCAGTTTCTAACACAAGGAACAGGAGATCTCACTTTATAGTATCCTTTTTTTTTTTTTTTCTTAACTTGACTTCTGGCATTGTTCTGATAGACAATAAAACCCAAATTTGAAATATTCATGACTTGCTGACCCCTGTTTATCTCCAAAGAAGGAAAAAGTTCTTGGTTGTTTTGATCAGGGTGATGGGTGAAAGTGCGAAATTGAAGAGGATGAGAGAGTATCAGGTCCCTATGTATAAGACAAGAAATAGAGCTACTGGGGTTGTGGGAATAATGAGGGGAGACTATATCCAGGAGGATGGAGAGGTAGGCTAACATAGGAATTGAGTAAATATTTATTGGTACTTTTTATGTATCTAGTTCTGTGTTATGTGCTGAAAATAACAATGCTTCTAAGCAAAATCCTGGGGTCAATAGAGGTTGAGTTTAATTTTCTTTACGTTCAAATTATATACATGTGTATCCTAACTCTTCCGTTGGTGTGCACTGAGAGATGTCTGTAGAGCAGATGACAACAGCTCATAGGAGGAGATCTATAAATACCAGGCATGGATTTCTTGAACTTCCCTGGGATGGGGATGGCCTTACCTCAGGTTGTGCAAACTTTGTTTTTGTTTGGCTATACCAGTTTTGTGACTTTGGGCTGGTCAATATTTTTTTATTGCTTAATCTCTAGAATGGAGAAATATCTAACTAGCCTCAAGGCCAGTGAGTTAGATCAGAGGATCTTTTAAGGACCCTTTTAATCCTAAGATATTGTAGTATTAGAAAATACTAGAACCAAATCATGTTTTACTAATACAGGCTTTTCAAGGAGATAGGCTTGGAATGAAATCTCTTTTGCAGCAATTACTAGGGAATGATGCCAGGCATGCTACTCAATATTTCTCATTTTCTGTTTCCTCTTTTGCAAAATGAGAATATCTCTTAGGGCTTTTATAGGGGTAAAATCCGATGTTTATAAAGCACTTAGTACATAGTTCATGGTCCATGGAAAGCTCTCAATAAATGGTAAATATAACAACTGCAATTATAACCACAATCATATTGCTTGAAATCAAAATGGTAAAAATGTTTAGAGTTTTTCAGATAAAACAAAAAACAAAAAACCAAATCTAAGGAGAACACCCAATTCCAAGCACATTTCAGTTGAACAAGTTTGTCCTAATGTGTGAAATTATGTTTGCAAAACTATTTAGTTCACAAATGTAGTATTTTGTTTCCCTTTCTACAGACGATGATGTATTTGCACAGACTTGTTAATTTTCTTTCTACTTAAAATTTAAAAATATGATTCCAAACTCAAAGAAAGAACAATACAAAATTATTAGTGACCTTCAAAAATATAGGGTGGTATAATAGATATTTCTGTAGTCTGCATATTGGAGAGATTATTCCCTCAGCTTTTGGAGGTAGGTAAATAGGTCAGTATTCTCTTTTTTCATATCCTGGTGGTTTGTTCTGGGAAAACCTCTTCCTTTCTCCATCTTAACGGTTAGGGAAAAATTGCTAGAAGATATGCCTGTTTTAAGACCTAAGGAAAGGCCCAGATGGTCTTGTAAGTATCCATTTGGAATCTAAAAGTGAGGACTTTCCCAGCTGCATCAGTTCTTGGCAAAATACTGAAGTGGATCAAGTTTATGTTTGGGCTTCTTCTGTTTCCTATTTCCTCACTGGTTCCCTGCCTCTCTGAAGTATTAAGTAAAATGATTGTTTTTGTTTAATGATACTGTTTAAGTAATAAGTAAAGCATTTGCTGATAGGGACTTATGATACAATTCTTCTTGGGGATTGTTTTTTAACTTTTAATTTTGAAATATTATAGACTCACAAGAAGTTGCAAAAATAGCACAGAGAGGTCCTATATACTCTTTACCCAACTTCCCCTAATGGTAAAATCTTACATAACCACAGTACATTATTAAAACGAAGAAATCAACACCGGCACAATATAGCTAACTAGACTACAGACAGAGGAATTTTTGGAGAATTAGAAATTCTCAAGGGTGAAAGAAAACCTTTTCTAAATCTTAATGTTGCCCCAATCTGTGTACACCTAGGTTTTTGCCCTTGTCTCACCGGTAATCTTAGATTAACTTTCTGTCTTCTCCATTCTCCCCTTCAGAGCAGGGATCATGCTGTAGTCACCCTTTAGTCTCATGCTTGTTACAGTAACTGGCATTCAGTAGGTATTTTTGGTTAAAAAGGTAACTAATAATTGCTTACGTCTTACACACAGGATCGCTCAGAGTGTTCACGGTCTAGGGGAACCATGAACACTAAAAACATTCAAATCTTGAGTCTTATTATTATTTATGAGCCTAAGTCTTGTGACAAGGTACTGTATGTCCTTGGGTCTTCCCTTCATTGTGTGCTTCATTTTTTCTACATAATAGAGTTGTTGTAAAGATTCAAGGAGGTAATTTATGTAATAAAGAAGCAAACATAAGGGCTCTGGGATGTGGATAGGGTGAAAGATTTTATTGCCATTTTACAAACTAAGGCTTGAGAGGGTAAGGCATTGCTGCAAATCTTAGAACCAGTACGTGGTGGTGCCACGAAGCACCTTAGGCTAGCAGTCTTCTAGGAGATCCCATTGCTTTTCCCAGGCAACAGGAGAGTGGAGTAAAAACCAACCAACCAACCGAACAAACAATAACCACCATAGGGTAGTTACAGAGATTTAAGATTTTGTTCTTATGTGGTTGTTGACTTCTTTTGCTCTGTGCATAGGAAACCCTCTCTTGCTGGAGCTGGATGGTGAGATAAAGTAGGAGGTGAATTATGGGTGTAGGTTGTTATTTTGGAGGTTCCTACCACCTGCCCTTCCACCTTCCCCACTCAGTTGACACTCTATCGCCAGGAATCCTGCTTGCCAAACTGTGCATCAGATGTTTGTGCCTTCATCGTTCGCAGATGGTGTGGAAGGATGAGAACTTGGAGCCCTTAAGTACTCACACTACAAAGTCAAAAAAATTTTTTTAAATCACAAGATAACTTAAATTTTAAAAAGCTGGAGGGTTTTGACATCATCATCATCGTCATCATCTACTTTTCATATTTTGTTCATGAAAATAAATTTTTTTAATGAAAGAGAATATGTAAACAGGGAACTTTTTAAACTGAGCTGAATTGGCTGGTAACACATTAACTAAAGTTGCTTTTCAACCTGCCCTGAACACCTTTTACATATCCTTGAATTCCTCATATTAGAATTCTATTTTCCATATTAGAATAATAACTTGGGGGGCGCCTGGGTGGCACAGTGGTTAAGCGTCTGCCTTCGGCTCAGGGCGTGATCCCGGCGTTGTGGGATCGAGCCCCACATCAGGCTCCTCCGCTATGAGCCTGCTTCTTCCTCTCCCACTCCCCCTGCTTGTGTTCCCTCTCTCGCTGGCTGTCTCTATCTCTGTCAAATAAATAAATAAAATCTTTAAAAAAAAAAAAAAGAATAATAACTTGGAAGTATTCCTTTGGCTTATTTAATCTATTCATTTCATTGAAATGGAATAGGGAAGAGTAAAACGTTATTGACTGATGAGGGTTTTGGCTACAAATGTCAAAAACTCTGGTAGCTTAAATGCTTGGATTATAAGGAGAAACATTCAGTTTTTAGTGGTGGTTTACCATTTGGCTTTTGGCCCTCTGGTTAAGGAAATAGGTAATGGGTCTTAAATGTAGGAACTGAAACCATGAAGCTTCTAGGAGCAAACATAGAAACAAAGCTCTTTGATATGGATCTTGGTAATGATATTTTGGATATGGCACCTGAAACCCAAGCAACACAATAAAAAGAAATAAGTGGGACTATACCGAACTAATAAGCTTCTGAGCAGCAAAGAAAACCATCAACAAAGTGAAAAGAAAACATACAGAATGGGACAAAGATTTGCAAATCATATATCTGATCAGGGGTTAATATCCAAAACATAACAACAACTCATTGAACTCAATAGCAAAACAATCAAATAACCCAATTAAAAAATGGTCAAAGGGGCGCCTGGGTGGCACAGCGGTTAAGCGTCTGCCTTCGGCTCAGGGCGTGATCCCAGTGTTCTGGGATCGAGCCCCACATCAGGCTCCTCCACTATGAGCCTGCTTCTTCCTCTCCCACTCCCCCTGCTTGTGTTCCCTCTCTTGCTGGCTGTCTCTATCTCTGTCAAATAAATAAATAAAATCTTTAAAAAAAATAAAAAAAATAAAAAATGGTCAAAGAACCTGAATACATACTTCTCCAAAGGAGACCTATGCAGGGCCAATAGGTACGTGAAAAGGTGCTCAACATCACTAGTCAGATGCTAGGAGAATGTGAATCAAAACCACAATGAGATACCACCTCACACCTTTTAGAATGGCTATCGTTGAAAGGACAAGAGATAAGCTGGCATGGATGTGGAAAAAAGGGAGTCCTTACACACTGTTGGTGGAATTGTAAATTGGCATAGCTACTATGGAAGGATCCTCAAAAAATTAAAAATAAGGGGCGCCTGGGTGGCTCAGTCGTTACGTGTTTGCCTTCAGCTCAGGTCATGATCCCAGTGTTCTGGGATCGAACCTCGCATTGGGCTGCCTGCTCAGTGGGAAGCCTGCTTCTCCCTCTTCCACTCCCCCTGCTTGTGTTCCCTCTCCGCTGCCTCTCTCTCTGTCAAATAAATAAAATGTTAAAAAAAAAAATTAAAAAGAGAACTACCACATGATCCAGCAATTGCACTTCCAGAAATATATCCAAAGGTAATGAGAATCCTAACTCATTAAAATATGCACCCTGGTATTCATAGCAACATTATTTACAATAGCCAAGACATGAAAACTAGCAGCATGTCCACCCATGGATGAAGGAATAAAGAAGTAGTGGCATATATGTGTATATATATTAGAATATTATTCAGTGATAAAAATGAGAAAATACTACAGTTTGTGATACGTGGAGGGATCTTGAAGGCATTATGCTCAGTGAAATAAGTCAGACAGTGAAAGACAAATACTGTATGGCCTCATTAATATGTGGAACCTTAAAAAAAAAAAAAGAGGAAAGTCTCAAAAGTCTCTAGTGGAAAAAAGAGATAAAACTTGTGGTTACCAGAAAAATTGGGGGGGGGTGAGGGGTGGGGGAAGTGAAGGAGGGTGGTCAAAAGATATAAGCTTCCAGTTATAAGAGAAATAAGTGCTGGGGATGTCATGTCCAACATGATGATGACAGCCCCCACTGCAGGGTGATGTACAGGACAGGTGTCAAGAGAGTAAATCCTAAGAGTTCTGATCACAGGGAAACAATTTTTTCCTATATTGCATCTATATAAGAAGAGGGATGTTAGCTGAACCTACTGTGTAATCATTTCACAATACACATATGTCAAACCATCGTTCTTTTTGACTTAAACTTCTCCAGTGATGTATGCCAATTATTTCTCAATAAAACTGGAATGAAAAATGATTACCAAGATTAGAGACAGAAAAAGCTAGGAGCTGGGATATTTCTCCAGGATTCTGAATTGTTGCCTTGGTTTTGATGCTGCCCCTCACATTTGACCGATAAAGTAAAGCACCCTGGAGGTCAAGAGAAGAAAGGGAAAAAAATCACTTTGATGCGGGACATGCCATCAGAACTGGGAGAGTTCGGATGGAAATTTACTTGGAGACACAGCCAATAGAATATCTTAGTGAAAACTGACTTCTGCAAAGTTTTAAGAGATGGAGAGATGTAAACATGCATGCGAATTCTAAATTTGCTAAAGCTTAATCACTCACAGCATCATAAGGTATTAAGGACACACAGAAAGTTTCCTTTCTTGATTTGCTTTGGCTTTCTCAGCATTTATTACCTAGGAAATATAAACATTCTATTTCTATTTACGTAATATCATTTAAATAGGGTTGAATGCAGAATGACTCTTTCTTGATTTACATTCTTTTTTTTCCTGAAAAATAAACTACAGCACAGAGAGAGAGAGCAAGAACTGTCATTATAACAAAAGGAAAAATGCCCATTTGGGCTCCTGGTCTGTGCTTTTCATTGCTTTGTGCTTTTCCTTGTTTTTCTTTCAAGGAAGAGTGAGAGATCTCGTTAAATAAAAAAGGAGTTTTATGAATGCATTTCTCAGTGAGAAGGCACACCTATGATATCAAATCACAAAGACCGGGACCACGAAGCATTACAGCTACACACAAACCAAAATAAATGTAGACTTTACCAGAACATTTCAAATGGGCATCTTACTTGAACACCATTTCTTTAAAGACTGCTTCTCTTGAAATATTATCAAATTATTTATAAAATAATTGTTGCTTAAGCAAATTGGTTGTTATGAAGCATAGGTTTGTATGTCATGTTACTCTTGCTTAACTACTGCCTCTGTCAATATATTCCAGTTTCTAATATAAATACCAGAAAGGACTTAAGAATAATTCTGAAGTGAGAATACAATTTTATCAGAAAAAACATTTTTATATTAAAAGCATAAATGTAAGTAGTAAACATTTGTAATTGTGATTAGTTCATACAATATTATTAAGGCATATAAAATTAAATACTGAGCATACTTACAATATTTACCCAAAACTAAGATGCAGAAGAAGACAGGAGCAGATGTCATTTCCTTCTTTCTGAGCAACTGATTAATAAAAGTGAGTACAATTTGGTCTTGGTTTCTGAGTCGCACACAGCTCACGGTGGTTGTGTGCTATTTCTGTCTGCAATCTTACAGCTACAAAGCAGTCCTCCCTCCTTCCTCTCTCATTTCCTCTCCCTCTCTTTCCATTCCCCTTTCTTTTCTTTCTTCCTTTCTGTTTCTCAGAATCTCTCCTCCCACCCTCCTTCTCTAAAAGTCTTCATATCCTTCTTTGCACCCCCCTCCGCACCCCCCCCCCCCCCGCCACAGCAAACACACCCGCCCCAGCGTGAACACAGACAAAGCTGAGCAGTGAGCAAAAGTTTCAGACAGAGAACGTACAAGCTCTTCTTGTTGACTCTAAACATCTCTTTTTCTGTGTCCTGCAACAGTCTACAAATGAGGGTGTGTGTGAACTGACAAAGGTCCGAGCTGATCAAAGTCACACTACTAGAAAGAAACTGAGAGATATATGACAAACAAAAACCATTTTTTTCCCTCAGTGACTTGCGACTAGGAAAAGAACAGACCTACACAGGGCTAAATGTCTTTGTGGAATTAACTATAAGGCAAGAATTAAAATGTAACTATAGCAATCTTTCGTGATCTGAGTTTAGACATTTGAATGATAGGCTATTGTGTACAGAAAAATGCAAAGGGATAAAAAACAAATCTAAAATTTTCTTGAGCTCGTGAGTTTTACTACAAGTGGAGACCACGATCGGTTATTGGTTGTGGCGTAAAGCCTTCCTGGGTTTGAATCACAGTCTAATTTAAACTATTAGTTGTGTCAGTGCTTGCTCTTGGCTGAGCTTTGGTTTTCTGGGGGAAAATATCTATTCGGCAAGGCGGGCAAGGTGGGCGGTGATGATTGGCCCCTTGCATACTGAATGTCTGGCTTACGTTCCAGCACATAATAGGTGGTCACCAAATGGCAGCCATTCATATGATGATGACTTTTATCAGTGGGGAAAAAAAGCATGCAGATGTAAAGAACATTTCCATGCAAGGCTTTTTCTTTTTTCTTTTTTTTTTTAAGATTTTATTTATTTATTTGACAGAGATAGAGACAGCCAGCGAGAGAGGGAACACAAGCAGGGGGAGTGGGAGAGGAAGAAGCAGGCTCATAGCGGAAGAGCCCGATGTGGGGCTCGATCCCATAACGCCGGGATCACGCCCTGAGCTGAAGGCAGGCGCTTAACCGCTGTGCCACCCAGGCGCCCCTCAATGCTTTTTCTCTTAACCAGGCTATATCATTCTTATTTTGCAGCTTAATAATTTATTGCTAAAACAACTAGGTAGCACCTTGCTGGGAGAAATTGGCTTGTGAGGTTAATGCCTTCTATTCACTCTAATAGATGTAGAATCTATTTAAATTACACGTCTCTGTATCATTGACAACAATGTAAGAAGCCTATTTCTACATGGTGGCTGAAAGGTTATACTAACACTACTTTTCTTTTTTCCTGTAGAGGTAATTCATACCATGAAGGGCGAAATGAGATACAGGAATCTTTACAAGTCCTTTATACGTCGGCAGATTTATTTAATGAAGACATTGTTATTTTAGTAGAAATATTTATGGTTAACTGAATTCGAATACTCATTTAATGCTCATTGTTTATTTTTTATAATAATACTTGAAATGTTTTAAGTGGTTAATGATTTTTTATTTATTTTAGAAAAAATGTTTCCTCGAAGGATGCTGAGGGACACGCCAAGGGCCATATGTGAAGGAGAACCCACAGGAAGCTTCTCCACAGTAAAGCTGAGGAACTTGCTTCGAGAATTGTCCAGCATAAAGTAAGCTCTTGACACAGAGTTTTCAAAGTAATCCTGAGGTTATTTTGTTAGCTTTGAGCATTTTGCCTGAGCTGATTATTGCAGACGTATACAATTAGCAGGCCAATAGCCAGGAAGTAGTCTTTAACAATATATACATGCATTGTATTTTTAATATCAAATTATTCATGCAAAACTTCAAAATAATTTCTCATTTCACTGAGACTATGTTAGATTCTGCTAAAATAGATATTTCTCTGAAAGAACAATTTTAGACTTCTCCTCCTTCTCCTTCTCTTCCTCCCCTTCCCCTTCCCCTCCCCTTCCCTCCCTCCCCATCCCCCTCCCCTCCTCCTCCTCCTCCTCCTCCTTCTTCTTCTTCTTCTCCTTCTTCCTCCTCCTCCTCCTTCTTCTTTTAAGAATATTACTTCTTTCTTATCTTAAGCCAAGACAGTGAATCTAGAATATTAGTCTCATATAAGCATATTGGTGGAAAAACCCCAGGAGTGAACATACAGTGCCCCTACCGCACATTGCAGCAGGCAGTATGGGTATTTTGGGCCAAAAAATTCTTTATTGTGAGGTGCTATCCTTTGCATTGTGGAATATTTAGCCGCATCCCTGGCCTCTACCCACTAGATGTCAATAGCACTCCCTAGTTGGGACAATTAAAAATGTCTCCAGACATAAGCGTATGTCCCCAGGGAGGCAAACTTGCTCTGGGTGGACAACAATTGCATTGTAGCAAAAGACTTGCCTAAGCAATGTTTGAGTATTGATCTTTACTAAATAGTTAAAATAGAATTCTTCTCATTGAAAATTTTAAGTAAAATGTGTTTCCTCATTTTGCCATTCTACGAGTTGAAGACATACATTAAAGAGTTTTTAAAACCAATCAGATGGTGCGTGTTCCTAGCCTTCTCTTCCTGCTCATGTTGTTCAATTATAAACGTACACGACGGGCCTGATAGAATCTGTAATGTCATTGCCTCTGTTTGGCTGAGTACTTCATGGTTTTCCACATTAGATTTGGTGCTGACTCAGGCTAATAGTTAACACCCTTTCTTACCTTGGACCCTCTTCGAAAATCTTACTGAGGCTCTCTGAATAATAACAAAACTTTTTATTTGAAAATTACTTCTCAGAACAACCTAGTGAGTCAAGCCAGACAAGCATCATTAATCTGTGTGCACTATATAGATTCAAGTTTCTAATCTGTGGTGTTTCCAGCCACTGAAATACACTAGTACATTCTTCAGCATCATATTTTTAAAATTAGATCATGACACTTAAGGGCTTTTTGTCTGTGTGTCTCAACCTATTTGCCACCATCATTTGCAATCGTAGAAACAGCTATTAAATGTTTGACAGCAGACCCGGGAAGGTCTCAATGAAAGAGGCTGGTGAAATTTCAAACGGAGCCTCATGATGTAGAAATATTGAGGCAATAGTAAACCAACTCAGGAATTAAGAATAAGTGCAATCCTAGAGCTAAAATGCATGCTGTCGAATTGTTCATCCTATGGATCCATTCCTAATTGACAGCTGTCAGTCAGGCAACACTCTTGAGATACTCATCATCTCTAAGTCTTACCAAGACAATTTTAGCTGTCTCGATTTAGCATTAATCGCACAGTTCTGAAATGAAATGACTTCTGGAGAATGATATCAAGCAAAATGTGCACTGGGACAGAGCAACGAGCAGATACAGGTATTTCAAAAGATATTTTATACAGAATCTAAACCATTTCACCCTAGATGGAAGTGATCAGAAGCTATTATGTCAGCAGAAAATCAACCATTAAATGGTAAATCTAATCCCATGTGGATTCATGTGTTGCTTTTGAGAGAGAGAATAGGGATGGAAAAGAATTGAACAATCCTCTGCAAAGTTGATAGTGTGAAGACGGTGAGGACAGGGTTAACGAGCTCAACACTATTTCTGTATGTATCTATCTGTTTATCTATCTATCGATCATGATCTTATGCAGTAAATATCAGTTGCTGGCTTTCGTTAAGTGACAACTTTGTACAGAAATTAGTACTATTAACTATAAAATTTCTGGCTGCATTGAGCCTACGTGGTTCAGGACCAACAGTATAAAAGGAGAAATGTCGTCTGTTGATTGAGCCAGTGGACGGGATCTAGAAGCTAAAGTTGCTGTTTCCTATCTAGCAGCCTGCGTGCTCACTGTGCTCATAGCTTCCTCCCTCTTCTGCACCTGCGCATTGCGCCTGCTCAGCCTTCACAGGCTAGCTTGAGCTTCAGCTCCCCTGCTGCCAGAGAAGCCTTGCCTCTGACCCTGGCTCACTTGGCTACGATTCAGCTTGTTCTGAACTCCATGGGGTCGACCTTACAGGAGAGTTAGTGCTCTTAGCCCTAGTTTAATAATCCTAGTGTTCTCCGTTTAACGCACTAGCCTATCGGTCTGCCGCACTAGCCTATCGGTCTGCCGCTGATGCCTCTACATGGCTCACCTGAGACTACCTGATATATGCGAGGGGCGTCTCCTACGTGCGCGAAGAAGTAGATCAGAAAAGTAAAGGTGGCTTGTTCCAGTAGTACCAGTAGAAGATGGGCAAGCAGTTCCGGTCCCAAATTTGCCGCTGATTAGACATGTAACCTCTGATAAGTCACTTAAATGTCTCTGGTCCTCAGTTGTTTCACTTGTAAAATAATAGTTGATCTTTTATTTGTTAAAATATTTATTTATTTATTATTATTATTTATATCTATAGATTTTATTTATTTATTCGACACAGAGAGAGACAGCGAGAGAGAGAAAGAGAACACAAGTAGGGGAGTAGGAGAGGGAGAAGCAGGCTTCCTACTGAGCAGAGAGCCCCAGGCGGGGCTGGATCCCAGCACCCTGGGATCATGGCCCCAGAGGAAGGCAGACACTTAACGTCTGAGCCACCCAGGCAGGCCCAGCATTTTTTTTTTTTAAATTTTTAAGTACCCTCTACACCCAAGTTGGGTTTTGAACTCGCAACCCTGAGATCAAGAGTCACGTGTTCTTCCATCTCAGCCAGCTGGTTGCCCCAATAGTTATCTTTTAGATAAATTATAGCTCTGTCGTTTTATGAAACATGATACTCTGTTTCAGAAAAGCTTATAATTTAGTATGTAATGCATATATGTGATTTACCTAAAATATGATTTTACCAAATTTCTCAACAAGTGTAAATTGGTGCCATTGAACATAAGGTAGTAAAGAAGGTATGAGAGGGCATCAAGGAGGCTGAAAGAACTAGGTGGAGTCAACCATGGAAGGTTCTTTAGGGAAGAAAATTTGTGTAGTGAGTGTGGAAGGCGGAGAAGGTCACTGGCTGATAGGGAGTAAGAGAAGCAACGTTTCACTTCAAAGACAAGTGCGTGCAAACATGTGCAAACAGCGGTTCTTCGTGGATCTAGGTCAAAATATAACAAGAAGTGTTATCGTAAAGTTATGGGGTAATCAGCTGTTGGAGAGTGTCAGGCATTAGGTTGAGTAGATAACAAAAAGGGGGATATAAAAGTTGATATCAATTTCAGAGCAATAAATTGATAAAATCAAAAGAAGGCTAATAAAGAAGCCTGGTCTCATGACCATGTGATGCAGAAGATGAGAAAGAACAGACTTGAGCCAGGGCGATGAGACTATTGTGTAACAGATGTAAGTCAGCTATTAGGGTTTGGTGTGACTGCAAAGGCTGCTAACATCAACCACTCTCAGAAAGAAAACAGTTTTAATCATGGTTGATTCTGAACAGATTTTAACTAAAACAGGGGTGTCTAATAGGAGTACAAGATGAGCCACACATGCAATTGAAAATTTTCTAATAGCCACATTAAAAGAAGTAAAAAGAAACAGGTAAAATTAATTTTGATAATACATTTTATTTAACTCAATATATCTATTACCATTTCAACATATAATCAGTATGAAAATTATTAATAGATCTTTTGTTCCTTTTTTTTAACTGTCTTTGAAATCTGGGATATAGGTCTTACACATGCAGCACACCTCGATTTGAACTAGCCACCTTTCAAGTGCTCAGTAGCCATGTGCGGCTAATGGCTACCATATTGGACAGTGCAGCTCTAGAGGATGGTGCAAGAGGTTTCTTTATGATTCTATCAGAAGTTTTGTGATCTGAAGGTCAAAGAAAAGTGATCATTTTATAATTAAATAGAATTTTAATAACAACAATGGGAACAACATAAGGTTACCAAACAGTTTTATCAAGTACAAAAATTAACAACAATAGCCTTACTTACCACTTTTTTGCTATAATTTTATAAATGTAAGGACATTTGAATACTACAAAATTAGGTACAATGTTCAAACATAAAACAATCCTGTAAACTAAATATATATAGTTTCATAAAAAATGATGACATTGTCTTTATTTTTCTCTTTTCACTGCAAATAAAAGTAAAGACTTCTCCAAGACCCTCTCTGCAGACCGTAACTTAGGAACTACTGATCTGGTCTAGGCTCAGAGTCTCTCGGGCAGCTCAGGTCCTTTAAAACCCTGGTGGACTGCTAGTACCTTCGACTTTGAGGCACTCAGCTATTAACCAAAAATTTTAGAGTCTTGGTCAATGAATCTAGGGACTGCCTTTGTAGGTCTCCCTTTTAGCATGTGCTGGAGTCCCCAACTCTATTTTGAAGGCTGCTACCTTGGCTTCTGCTTCAAGGCAGGGAGAAAAATTTGTGGGTTCATGTGGCAGAGCTAATCTGCTAGTTAATGCCAGGATGCATTCCAGGGATTGGCACTTGATGAAGGGGGGCATCGTTACCTCTGTAGCTCAGAGGTTGTCCTGTGGGGCATCTTGGAGAAAGGTTGGGAAGTCAGGGTTTCCTCATTTCTTTAGCTCTTCCTAGGTATTCCTCTTCCTAGTCAGGGCCCTAACTTTTGGTTTGGGTATATAATTGGATTTTTGCAATGCTGTAAAACAACAACAACAACAACAACAACAACAACAACAAAAACCATCATCTGACCTATAGAGATCTTTGTTGAAAAGGCCTTTCCTAACATAGGTTTTTGTTTTGTTTTGTTTTCTTTTCTTTTAGAAAGTGTCTCAGTCAATATACACTAGATTATATAGATTATTATATGCTGTGATAAAATGTAACCACAAAAATCTCGGTTGCTCAAATCAACAGAAATTTGTTTTTCACTCTACCTGACCATCATGGGTCAGTAGAGGGCTCTAAATACTACCGTCTCTCAGGTATCTCAGGTATCAGGCTGATGGAGGTATTGACACAGGCATCCACGATCATCAGGGCAGGAAAAAGGTAACATGGTAAATTGCATACTGGCTTTTAAAGATTCTACCTGAAAGTGATACACATTATACCTGCTCACATTTCATTGGCCTAATTTCAAAATTGGTATGGGAAGGACAATTCAACCATGAGCCTGGAAGGAGAGCAGAAATATTTTGATGAACAGCACTAATGACAACTTCAGTCTGCCTTTCTGATTACCTATAAGTCTAACACTCGAATCTCTTTTCTAAGGGAGATTCTAAGGGATCTAAGACATCTAAGGGATGTCTAAGAGACATTCCAGCAGTTGAATCCAGTCACAGTATCAAGCCCACAGGTCGGGGTCTCTGGGTGATGTATGGTGGGTATTTCTGACATGATGTCTAGCAGTGGCTTCTCTTGACTATGAACTAAAAAGACAAGTTGTATTCCCCCAATATGCAATGGTGGAACAGGGACAAGATAATTGCAGTAAATATTCTTACTGGGAAGCAGAAGGTGAGGACAAACCTTGAAGATAGGTGTGTGTAGCAATTCTGAAGTTCTGCTGGGCAGATGAGATGGGGCTCCTTACACTGAGGATGGGGAATGTTCCTTAATCAGGCTGAGTCTACTCCCTGGGAGGGGCTCCCCTGTCTGTCGTTCACTGTGGCCCCTGGTCTGCACGCTGGAGGGTCCTTCCTTTGCATTATTTGACTTTCCACATCTACATTGGACATTGAAGAATATGCTCTTCAATGTCCGGAGTTGGGGGCTGAGCAGGGTTCACAGCTTCCTTTTTGCTTTCAGATGGTTGGGTATCACCATCTTTTTTTTTTTTTAATTTAAAAAATTTTTTAAGCTCAGGTTGATAGTCCTTCTAGCAGTACCTCTCTCAAGGACTTAGCTGTGTTTTTTTATTTGATTCCAATTAATTTCATGTGTTGACAGCCACCTCTATAGTTCTTTTCTCAGAAAAGTTTTGTGGACATAATTCCCTGATTTACCATGCTACTTTTTTTTTTTGCCCCATGCCTCTATATTTCTCTGTGTTTAATGACTTAATTGCAACTAACTCGAGTGTATTAAGTTTTGTTCAGACAGCCACTTCCTGTCTTCTCCCTGAGTGATTTGGTCCAATTGAAAGGATTTACAGAACCACAATCTTAGTTGGGTCCTTACTCTTAGAAATTTCAGTGCCCTTAGGGGCACTGGGTGGCTTAGTCGGTTAAGCGTCTGACTTCAGCTCAGGTCATGATCTTGGGGTCCTGGAATCGAGCCCCAAGCAGGGCCCCTGCCAAGCAGGGAGTCTGCTTCTCCCTCTCCTCTCTGCCCCTCCTTCCTCTCCCTCCTCCTCCGCCCTTTCCTTTTCCCTCCACCAGCTCATGTTCTCTCTCTCTCTTTCTCAAATAAATTAAATCTTAAGAAAAAAAAAAAAAGAAATTTCCCCTCAGAGATTTTAACCATGGATGTAATGGCCATAACATTAATTTGATCCTTACTACGAGGCTGATTTTGATTGGCCTTTGTTGCTAAGAGAATTTTTCAATTTTATTTTTTACTCGTTGTGGTTGAGAAGCACACACTGCTTTAAGTGCTGAATTTCTGGATTCTGTTTCCTTCCTTCCTTCCTTCCTTCCTTCCTTCCTTCCTTCCTTCCTTCCTTTCCTTCCTTTTTCTTTTTTCCCCCCAAACTGGCCAATTCTTTGCTAAGCTCATTTGCTTTTTGTAAAATCTCGAAAGACAGGCAATGGCAACCAGCAACAGCAGCAGCAGCTACGAAATTTCTATGATCTCTTGTTTTAGGATTACAAATTCATTAGGTACACTGTCTGCTTGCCGGGGTTATCACTGGTGACAATATTACCAAATGCTTTGTCACTATGTAACGTGAATAACTATCCTTACAGCTTCGACAACAGTTTCTTTCCTGTATGTCACTTGGCCTTTAAGCCAATGCCACATATTTTCTTTTTGTTGTTATGACAGCACACCATGTCTAGTTACCAATTTCTGAATCAGCCAGTATATGTTAGGTTGGGCTGCAGTAAAAACCCAGCCCCTATAGAAGTTTATTTCTCACATTGTGATACTCAGGGACCCAAACTGACAATAGTGTCTCTTGATTCTTATTTTCACAATTGTTGTAGGAAAAAGGGAAGGTGGTGTGCCATGAGCTGGTCCTGAAACATGACAGGTGGGAGTTTAATCAGATGACTTTTTATTGAAAAACTAATTGCCAATTTCCCAGTCTGGGATGGAAGAATCTTTATTGCTTTCCACCCCTTATCAACTGAGTTATGCCCACATTTTAGCTTTTCTTATTTATGACCATCCACTTCCCATTTTTGTATTAGTTGGGACTCCCTGGAGTGCAGGTGACAGAAATCCAACTCAGCCAAGCTCATCAAGTCTCTTTGTCTATTTCTATAGGTCTCTTCCCACTTTATGTTTTTTTTTTTTTTTTTTTTTTTTTTTGCCTCTGCTTCTCTCTGCTTTATTACTTTGGATAGATTTTCTCTATATGATTGACATAATGGTTGCTGTTAATCTGTGTTTCTTATCTTTTTCAGGTCCATGAATTAAGCATTGTGTCTATGGGAACAGGGCCTTATAATTATCTGAGACTAGATTATGCATTTATCTCAATGATTAGAAGTTAGTATAGAACACATTATCAGAAGGTGGCAGGTGGGTAGGATTGGTGGGCAGGTACACAGTCTACCACAATCCAGAACTTTCCTCTGCCAGTAAGTATAGAAGGAAAAGCACCAAGGCTGAACACATTTAGGACATGTTCGGAGTTAGTGAGTATAAGTAAGAGGAAAATGGGTAGGGGTTGGGAGTGAAGACTGAGAAAAAGAAAGATTGACAGAAGTAAAGACAGACGGTAAATAAATGCATCAATAACTAACATACATTGAATGAGAATATTGTCAGGTTTATGAATTGGTGTATATGAACTTATGAAGACCATGGAAAGTGACTGCTGTTATCACAACAGTCATAAATGCAAATATTAAAAAAGCAGTATACCATCATGCAATTAAGTTTATGATTTTGCTATGTAAAGACAGATCAGTTTTGTCATGTTACTCTCCTCCTGGTGAGATAACACTTTTCAGGCTGTGTGACTGAAATAAGAAGGTGTTGGAATAAAAAATCCTAGTTGTGAAAACAAAAATGTGTCTCCTAGTTCTCATTGAATCTTCTTCTAGAATTACTCGAGGTCAAATCCTGGGATTTCTAATTAATGTGCCAGGTAACTGGCTGTTGCCCATGGTAGCTCAACAGGAAATACCTATAAGGCATTTCTTAGCTATTGTTTCTTCCAGAAACGAATCAAACTTGGGTCTGGGGGTAAAAATCTTAATGAAGACTTTTTTTTTTGGCAGCTCCTCATTCCTGTCATGTTTGTAGGCTGCGATTTACCTTTTGAAATGTGAAGTTGGGTTTCTCCACAACTTGTCAATCTGCAAACATACCAAATAGTCATACATTGATAAGGATCAAATATCTTACCAGATTTGCTATAGGGAAATAAGAACTTTTCTGGGTGGAATATTGTGGGACATGGGGACTGTGTTGGAACCAAGGGGGAAAATGGAGAGGAGGTACTAGAGGAACAGCAGCTTCAGTCAGGGCACAAAAGGACAAATTATGGACTAGAGCTAAGTGGAATCATGAAAATTCAAATTGGAAACACCAAGAATCAAACAGGCACTTAACAAAATTCAGGGCGCTAACAATTATCGGGTACTAACAATGAATGAAGAGGCTAGGAAGACAGGTGGGAAGAGAATGAGATTCTGAGTGTGTATGCTAAATGAGCCCACCTTGTGTGCTGGACCTCTTGCCTCTGAGACTATTATTAGCCAGCAGATGGGACACCTTGAACTTTGTTCCTGATAGTAATGTGTCTCTGGAAGCCAATCCCTGGTGATTTCCTGGAGGAGAGAAACTTGGGAAAATAGTGATGCATTAAAGGATTAGGAAAAGTAGGGTTGGAGAGGTGATGAATCTGGGTGTGTTTTGTCAAATTAGTCAATTGATGGCAAACTTTATTTACTTGCATATCGTAATGATTGTTTTTGGCTTTATCTTTTTTTTCCCTTTCTTTAGGATAAGTAGTACCCACTCTTTAACTCCAGCTATTTACTCATCTTTGTCAATCTTGCCCAAATTAATTTTATAAGTTAATTAGGACTTAGACTTTATAAGTCTCCATGTCAAAGTTGTAATTCACATCCTTTTGAAAAGTTGGGAGAATTGGTGTTCTTAGCATGGTTAAAATGAGTTTTTGAGTAGGGTTGTTATTAAGACTATGCTTGATTATTAAGTGACACAATAAGAAAAAATAATCCAAAGTTCTGAGAAGTAAACTTGTCACCTTGAAGTTATTCTTGTCACCACAAAATCTTATCTGCACTGGTCATTGTGCAGCAGAGAAGTTGGTTTTCAGAGAGCTGAACGGTGAGAGGCAGTCAACAAACACACTAATTTTAAAGAGTGCTTCAAATTAACATAAAAAATATGCAGGGCCTAAAGTCAATTAAAATTAAGTTCTCAGGCAAACATGTTTAATAATTTGAAGTTTCAAATCCTTAGTGAATGAAAATATTTCCTTTGAATATTAATTTATACCATAATATTTAGAAAGCTGTTGTGGGGCACTAATTTATTTCAAGGGCTACTCTTATTTATTCTCCAACATAGTACGTGCATTTAGGATTTAGGATTTAAGGTAAATTGGTTTTTTGGATTAAATGCTATTTCTTACATTATCACATAAATGATGACATAATAATATATTGTACAAATTGGAAATGAAAAAAAGGTGGCTTTGTTTTAAAAAGAGGTACAAATAATTGGTAGCAAACCACACCCATATAATCATGCATGACTTTAGAAAAATTACGTTGTTTTTTAAGGGTTATACAGTGTCTTTAACTTGTATTATTCTGAAATGAAAGATACATGTTCTTTGGAAAACTGCCTAAAAACTAAAATAAAATTAATACCTTTTTTGTATTTCTTGTTGGACCTTTAGGACAGTCTCTAACCTTGGGCCTGGGGACTGGTTAGAAGCACAAATTGTCCAGCCTCATCTACTGACTCAGAAATTTAGGGCTGGAGCCCACTGATCTGTGATTTAACAAGCCTTCCGGGTGATTCTGATACACACTCAAGTTTGGAACCATTGGTCTAGAAGGAGTGAGATCTTGTCTCACTCAAGACATGAAGAAATAGTAGAGAATTTTTGTTCTCAGGTGCAGCTCCTGCTCCTTTGAATGGATAAAACTACGTTGCTAAAGAACGCCCATCAGCACAAATCATTAGACAAAAACAATAAGTTCTTCTGCTGGTGGCTTTTCAAGTTGGCAATTTGGAAAACAAACCACTGTAGCAATACAGGGGGACTTCAGGGAAAAAGTATGTTTATTTAATTCCCAGAAAAATGCATTTTTGCAAGTGGTTAAAAATTGTCACCGGGCTTTGGGCCAGATGCTAAAAAGAAATCAAAGTAGTCTAGAAGACCAATCAGTGACTTAAAATAAAAACTATCTTATCTTTTTAATTGTTTATTTTGGAAAACATGTCTTAGGAATCTGTGAAGGAATTTTAAGAATATTAAGTGTTCTCTTAAATCAGTAATGTAGGGAGTAATGAGGGAGATATATATAGGTATAAACAACTCATTTTACACCGCCTGCTTTTGATGAGAACAAGAAAATCTTGTATTTTAAATACCACAGTTGAGGCCCAGTGATTTTAAAAAGTTCTGTTATGAGACCTAAAGCCAAGCTCTATTGTTGGAACCAAACCTGGGCCTGCTGTATCTTTAATTCCAAGCAAAACACCTGCTCGTAGATCACATTGCCATTTTAAGTGCAGTGAAGCAAATGTAATTGTGAAATTCTCTTGCAGAAAGACTTTGATAGTTAGAGGAATAAGGAATATTGCCAAATGCCATATTACATCCTGATGAAATATTTACCGAACTAATTTACATTAACTGATTTACTTTATTAAAAAAAGTATACACAGTTCTTAAGGAATCTCTAAGTTAATGTGTGGTTTCTCCCCCTGAACTAAAAGTGATTTCAACTGCATAAGTAGACTGTGGTTACCAGCTGAACAGATTTTCTTTATTTAGAAACAAATGATGTACGTAATAGTTATGAATGTCTAGTATATAAGGAGGTTTGTTTTTGCTGAGGAGGTTTTTGCTGAGTTCTGAATTTTAATTTAAATACTTACCTATGTTATTTAAAAGAGGTTTCAGAATTTTGCAGTTATAGGAAATTGTGTGACTGGGATTTATGTTATAATGATCCAATTTGAAAAGGTAAAAATAAATAGACAGAGAAAGACAAATATTGTTAGGATATTTTTATGTGGAAACTTAAAACCTGAACTTGTAGAACCAGAGAGTAGAATGGTGGTTACCAGGGGCTGGGGGATGGAGGAACTGGGGAGATGTTGTTAAAGGGCATCAATTTGAAAGCAGAAGATGAATAGTTCTAGAAATCAAATGTGCAGCATGGTTATTATAGCCAATAATACAGTACTATGTGATTCAAAAATTCTAAGAGACTAGATCTTGTTCTCACCACAAAAAGGAAATGATAATTATGTGACATAGAAGTGTTAGCTAAAGCTACAGTGGTAATCATATTGCACTAGGTAACAAATCAACATGTTGTACACCTTAAACCGTAAAGGTGTGTAACAATGTTATATGTAAATCATGTGCCGATCAAAAAAGAATAGACTGATGTGCATTTTTTCTTGAGCTCAAGTAAGAGGTGGTTATGAGACCAATGCAGGAAATGTTACTTTCCTTTATTTTTCTAAATAAACTGTTGGTTCTATATCCACACCCACCAGGCTTCATTCTTCTCTTCCTTGGATGGCATGGGAATCCAGGACCCTGGATGTTATGGGTGGTTGCCATAGTTACCGTTGCTTTTTCGATGTGTGATTGCAGATGTCAACAACTTTGCAGCCCTGTTGCTTGAGACAGTGATGCTGTTTTCAGAGTCTGGCTCCTCTACAAGGTCAAACATAGTGGACATTCACCCTTACTTTCTAAGCCAAGTGTGTAAGGTTTAGAACCCAGGAAGCTCTCTACTTTCTGCCTTAGAACTTTTCTTCCCCTTTGAGATGTTATGCTTATGCACAGGTCTCAGCACTCACAGAGCCTGCCATCCTATGGAACTCCCTGTCTTGCAGGAGCCAAACCTGTCACTTGAAACTTAAGCGAAGATCTTCTTCTGGCCTTCAGTAGCTGGTTCCCCTACGTTTCCCTCGGTGACCCTGGAACTCCAGCATTTCCTGGATTGGCCCAGGAATAATTTATTTTTTGTTTTAAGGGGAAGTTTCTAAAATCTAATCTCTAATCTCTCCCTCCCTCAGTCAAGTTGAGACTGGGAACAGAAAGATTTGGTTTTTATTTAGGAAAAGGAAATTGAGCGAGATTCAAGGGAGTAAGCATGCCACCCCTATGACTGAGAAGGTGCAGAGCTGAAAGCCCCGAGGGGCTCACTTGCCTTTCCAACTGGACTTTCTCCAAAAGTGGGCAATGGCTGGGCCCCTTGGGTGGCTTAGTTGGTTGAGCCTTAGACTCTTGATTTCAGCTCAGGTCATGATCTCAGGGTCATGAGCCCCACGTAGGGCGCTGTGCTCAGCCCATACTGTGCTTGTCCCTCTCCCTCTGCTCCTTCCCCCACTCTCTCTCTCTCAAATAAATAGATGCATGCATGCATAAATAAATGCATCAATGCATCAGTCAATCAATCAATCAATCAATCAATCAAATCTTCAAAAGCAGGCAATGGCTTCTAAGAAACACCAACGTCCTAGGGGCCCTAGCAGCATATCCTTGCTTACTTCTGTCACTTCGGTATACGAGCTAACCATTCACCTCGAAAACCATGACATAGAATGAGAGTGAAAAGTAGAGTGACTCATACTTCCTTTTCCTTTCAGCTCTTCCTGATTTATCAGTAAGTCGAAGGTGGAGAGTATTGCAGAGTGTGTGGTGGCAAGAGGTGACATGAAAACAGTTCTGTGCAGTGTTTCCACTGTTTCACTAAGTATTCATGCATGAGCTACAAATACAAATCCTGTAAGCTTGGGGATTTTGCACACAAGTTAAATGTTCTTACAGCTGCACTTAAAGCCAGCATTATATAATGTAAATGTGGATGACAAAATTCATGCTAATAATTTAAAATGTTAATTTCTTGAGATGCCTGGGTGGCTCAGTCCGTTAAGCATCTGCCTTCAGCTCAGGTCATGATCCTGGGGTCCTGGGATGGAGTCCCACATCAGGCTCCCTGCTCAGTGGGGAGTCTGCTTCTCTCTCTGCCTGCCCCTTCCCTTCCCCTGCTTGCATGCTTTCTCTCTCAAATAAACAAAATCTTAAAAAAAATAAAATTTTAATTTCTCTTTACATAGAACAATTTTAAATAGGAAATAAAAAACACTGTGACAAGTCAAGAGAGAGAGAAATAGAGGGAGAAAGAAGCCATGGAAAAAAAGAGAAGGTTTTATATTTTCTTATTTATCTATCTATCTATCTATCTATCTATCTATCTATCTATCTATCTATTATGATATGTTAGTCACCATTCAGTACATCATTAGCTTTTGATGTAATGTTCCATGATTCATTGTTTGTGTATAACACCCAGGGCTCCATGCAACACGTGCCCTCCTTAATACCCATCACCGGCTAGCCCATCCCCCCGCCCCCTCCCCTCTAAAACCCTTAGTTTGTTTCCCGTAGTCCGTAGTCCCTCGTGGTTCATTTCATACTTTTAATGGCAGTTTGCTCTGCTTTTTAAAAATGTGGAGTCCTACATTTTCATTTTGCTTTAGGGCTTGCACCTTGTGTAGCTGGCCTGTACCAACAAAAACGACGCCCACATGTCAACTTGCCTTTTTCCTTTCTTGGCTCTTAGGAGTCTGTATACCAATGAAGACATGGCTACCACTTTGAAAATACTGCTGTCCCAGACAGTATTCCTTTAAGGAGAATCTTTTAAAAATGCATTCGTTTACAAACTCTTTGTTTGCAGAGACCATCTCCTACCTTCGCTGTTTATTATATAGAAATTATTTCCCTCATTGTCAGATAGATGTATTTGTTCCACCTGCATCTCAGAAGCTGAGTTTAGTATTTTAAAATCTAACTCGACTGTTGGTCCGAGCATCTATGGGTGGAAGTATGGAGTGCGTTGCCCAAGGTGGGATTCCTCTTGTCTTGCCAAGTTTATTTAAAGCAAGTGGTAAGCATGGCTTAAATATTAAAACTAAGGAGACATGTCTACATTCAATAAGATAATTTTCTACAATTCTGAGAAATAAGATATTTTGTTGAAAATGAGTGTGTAGCATCATGTTAAAACTGTTGAAATGCCTTTTAATGTTGTCTAATGACTTTAATGTTCTTATAACTCAAATTGCCCTCATAAAGCAGACTTCATTTTTCCTCAGTGAACATTTATAGCCTGAATGCCTTAGGGCATTATATTTCCACAGCACTTAGCTTATTATAAAAGTCTTTGAGTTGTCCAGTTTGGTTGGCCTTTAGCAAATTTTGACAACAGTTCCATCAGTTCCTATTTAGCATTATGGATTATAGAATAAAATAGAAGGTGTAGACCACATAGATAATAATTTTTATTAACAGAAGAAAACTGACAAACGAGTATAAATTTCAGTGATGAGTCCTTTCCGTTACTTTATTGTTTAGTTATCTGTTTTATTCTTCTCTCTTTTTCCCTGTAGTGCATGATGGCACTCTGGCTGAATTGTTATTTGTAGTGTTAGGAAATAAATGGGAAGATATATGTTCACATGTTCACTTAGTCATTCATTCAAAAAATGTATAGGAACCACCTGAATCTAATCTATTTTTGGAACAAGAAAAGGCAAAAATCAAAAGGAAAAAATGGCAGATGGTCTCCGATACCAGTGGATCAAATAATCACTCAACAATTCGATTCCTTGTGTTCCAGGCATGGGGGACTCAGGCTTCCTGCCCACAGGAAACTTTTGGGTTAGTGGTGGAGGTGTACCGTAAATATGTATGTGTGCTTGAGCTAATGGGTCAGAGAGGGTCTTGCTGAGCGTTGGCATTTGAGTTGTACCCTGAATCATGGGATGGGGCATTCTCACACTTGAAACCCTTCCTTTTCTTGGATGCTAGCCTGAAACTTTCTGCTTCTCTGACTCTCTTGCCGCCAGCAACTTTTCAGACTCTATTTCGGTCATGATGCCTTTCACGTGTATGAGCATTCTGGTCTTCTGTGCTTCCTAGATGTCTTCATTTCCGAATCTAGACCTCTGGTTCAAAACTTTTTGGGGTAATGTATTTTGGAGAATCTGAAGAAAGATAGAGACCCTATTCCCACGTGAAATGAACATGCTCACAAAATCGCACATGGTTTTTAGGGGGTTAAAAGAACCTGCTGGAGATTACTCATAGAAACTATAGGGGTGCATGAGCCCCCAATTGAGGACCCCCCTTACCTGCTCTTTCTGGTTAATTTCAACCATACCGATGGCTTTAGACACACCAAGGACTCTGAAATCTGTGTCCTCAGCCCATCGTCAGCTCTGTATATCTGACTGCCCTCCAGATATTTCCACTGCTTGTCCTTAAGTCACCTTAATTTGGTCTGTTTAACAGGCAAACGCTCACCTGCCACCCCTAATTATCACCATTTATAACAGGGAGAAACTTAGCATGTCTGATTCCCTATTGCTTCTATCTCCCTTGCTGCTGTGATCTATAGCTTAGAAACTTCTGCACATAGGCATGTCACAGCTAAGATCTGTAAAAACTGTTTTTTTTTTACGTGAAATCTACCTCACCTGAGGAGATAAGGAAATATGTATAGAAATGACTATGCTCGGTTTAAGATTTACAGCAACATCATGACCACACCCCTGTACACAAAGATCACCTGACCAAGGACAAAGAAGTTACACGACCTTCCTCAGATGTCTACAGATGTCAGTCATCTTTTGACTCCAACCCCTCTGGTTCCCCCTTTTGCTAACATAAAAGAAACTCAAATTTCATGCTGAGGAGAGATGATTCTTTGGGACAATAGTCTACCGTCTTCTCGGTTTGCTTGCCTTCTGAATAAAGTCACTTTCCTTGCCCCAACATCTTGCCTCTTGACTTATTGGCCTGTTGTTCAACAAGCAGAAGGAGCTGGGACTCAGTTACACTATTTTCCTTCCCCTTTCACTTTCAGCGTCCTCCTACATGCTCTCTCGGTGAACAGCAGCACCATTCCCTGACCTATGCATCAACTATCCTTTCTTGTTCTTAGGAGCTGCCACACGGATCATATTTCCCTCATTCCCAAAGCCACATCTGCTTTATAATCCCACCCCCACTGTCTTTATTTATGCTTTTTAACCTTTCTTCAATATTACTGGAGAGTGGGATGCTATAGAAATCTTGAAGAATGTAACAAATGTTTGCAAAAGCCGTTCAGAAGAATGGGCGAGTTTGCATTCTTGGAATGGCTGAGTAGCACTGGGGGGTCCAGTCAGTTCTCATTAAGAAAGAATTCTCCTCTCTTTCCTGACTTAAATTCCTCATGCAATAGCAAGGGTTGAAAAGTTATTAATGCATAATGCTATTTTCCCCCTCTAACCTGAAGATAGTTTCTGAGTTTCTCATTGCATTGTCATTAAACAGTTAACTGGTTCACTTCCTTTAAATTCCACATATTTTCATCTGTTATTTCTTTTGTATCCTTTCAATAGTTTCTTCATACATTGTAATGTTCAGTTCAGAACTGGATGTTTGGTCCTAGTACTTTGGCCAATTCAACAATTATATATATCTTTTGTCCTCGAAAAATTGGAAATCTTGTGGTATATGGGAATTAAGGAATGCTGATTAGATTTATACATGATACTATCAGGCAAAGCAATTTAAGACAATATAATACAGAAAGTAAAAATGCTGAGAAAATATATCTGGTTAAGCATCAACATATCTGGCATTGAGATGGGTAGAAAAAAAAGTGAGGCCAACATAAACTATTGACTAAGGACTGACTATATGCATATCAATGATTTTGGTTGTGGGGAAGTCTTAATGGGAAACTATTATGGCAGTTCAAAGAATGGCAGCCTGAGGAGATTTCTTTCCTGTGATTCTTCCACCTGTGTTTTCATCCTCAGCTGTGTTCCAAGAAGCCCACTTGAGGAAGGAGCTGTGCTCTGATTTCTTCCCAGGTGGAATGACATCTGGGCTCCTACCTCTCACTCCCACATAAGCAGTTCTTATTTCTTTTGTTTTACATATTTGTCTTCTCTGGAAGATTGTATTTAAATGCGGAGTTCCAGGAAAGAAAAAGAAAGAAAATCATTGTTATGGATGATGAATAAAGTTACTCTCTGCACAAAATATTTCTTTTCATTGTTTGGATTCTTTCACCAAAAGTCAGAATGTTAAAATGTTATTTTATTTTAAAGATTTTATCTATTTATTTGAGAGA
Source organism: Ursus arctos (assembly GCF_023065955.2). Lineage (NCBI taxonomy): Eukaryota > Metazoa > Chordata > Mammalia > Carnivora > Ursidae > Ursus > Ursus arctos. The sequence goes on along the minus strand of NW_026622775.1, from coordinate 46,060,024 downwards.
CAGAGAGAGAGCGTGATTGGGGGGAGGGACAAAGGGAGAGGGAGAAACAGGCTTCCACCTGAGCACCCATGTGGGGCTTGATCCCAGGACCTTGGGATCATCACCTGAGTCAAAGGCAGACGCTTAACCGACTGAGCTACCCAGGAGCCCCCAAATGTTATTTTAGACATATGTTTATTATACGACTGTATGATGTGTCTGATTTGAGAGTTCTAAGATTTACAAGATTTTACTGTCTAGGTCGTAAGTAAAAATTATTTTCATTTTTCCTAGCTGTAATTTTGTAGAATCATAGGTGTTAGTAGAAAACCCAAGGCAATGTCTGGTCACCCTCTGACTTTGGTGAGTTAGTTATATTTATTTACATTTTACAGATGTCATATCTGAGGCTCAAAAAAGTGACCTGGCCAAAATGTATTATGATAATGAGTGCCATTGAAAATTAGATCTTTTATGTAAATGTGTATAGATTTTGCATTAAATAGGATTGAATATTCACATCTTGAATACTTTGCTAATTAATACCAAACAAAATATGAATAAATCAGTGGATCAAGTTATCACAATTTCAACATGGAGTAATATATTACTTGTTAGATGTCTTCAGTTTTTTATTTCTTTAATAAATATTTTCTTTTCCTCTTTTCTTTAATAGAAACTAGTTCTCATTTGTGGTTACTGCTCTCTTGCAGCCACCTAAAAGAAGTCTATATATTCTCTCACTTCAGGGAGACATTGGAAACCCATCCTACATCTTCCTTTATTCTAGTAGCACTTGCTGATTATAATAGTCCCTGAGTAAATCTTATCTCTTTCCTTCTGAGATTTATCCTTTCAGCTACCCCTCTTTCTTTCCCTCTGTGTTGCTGTCATTTCTCTCCCTCTCAGTTACTTCCTTTCATTCAATGGAGACTAACCAACTAGCTAATAATCTACCCTGTCTTGCCATTATTCTGAGTAACTTCCAGGTCCACAGGAACAACCAACATCATCTTCTAGAAGTTTCTTGACTTTTTCACCTCTATTGACCCTCCTTTCCACTTCATTTTCATCAGCCTTCTGGGGATATATCTGGGACATCACCAAGGATGTTCCACCTCTCACTTTGGACCAGTACCTTAGGGACATGTCCCAGTCTAGATTCTTCAATCTCATGGGGAATTCATGGCTGAGACAGCTAGCTATGTACCAGAAATTCATGTCCCCCTTCCTTAATGTAGAGGTATTTTTGTTAGGAAGTGGCTATATAACCAAGTTATTATATTTCTTAGCAGCTCTTGCATTTAAGTGGGGGTAGTAATTCTTGCCAGGGACCCTAAGTGTAAGTGATATAATTCCAAGTCAAGGTGATTAAGAAGCAAATGTACTTTCTTCAGTCTGCTGGATGAATTGCATGTCCAGGGGAGACCTTGGAAAGCAATGTTGAAAATATTAGGTTATCTGTTAATCTATGTCCCTGAATGCCTGTTGGAGCAGAAGGCTTCATCTATCCTAATCAATAACACTGAGTGAGTTATTGGATTAAGCTATTGGAATACTGGTGCTTATTACAGCAGTCAGGAATGCTCTGATTATTATTAATAGCTAAATATATTTTCTTGATCTTCCCCTGTCTACTTTTGTACTTTTTTCTATAATCCATTTAGATTTCTTGGCTAACACGTTCTTGCTAATCTTTAACCAGGTAAATCTTTGTCTTTATCTCACTCCTGCTGAGAAAACCCATGGATCGATCTAATCTTACACTATTTTGCTTATGTCTCTACTATTCTGTCCTGTTGGAGAATATCACATAACGATGTAGATTTGTACCACTACAAATTCATGGTCTCCATTCTCTACTCCATTCTCTGAGTGATTGTTTTTAAATGCTAATTTTTTCGTGTCAATTTCTTGCTTAAAAGTATTTGTCAAAGCAATCTTGAGAAAGAAGAACAAAGCTGGAGACATCATGCTTCCTGATTCCAAATTATGCTACAAAACTATAGTAACCAAAACAATATGGTATTGGTATAAAAATAGACAATATAGATCAATAGAACAGAATGGGGGGACCCAAAATAAATTCATTGCATATAAGGTCAATTAATTTATAACAAAGGAGCCAAGAATGTACAATGGGCAAAGGACAGTCTCTTTATTTTTTTTTTTTTTTTTTTTTTTTTTATTAATAATGATTTTTTATTATATTATGTTAGTCACCATACAGTACATCCCCGGTTTTCGATGTAAGGCTCGATGATTCATTAGTTGTGTATAACACCCAGTGCACCATGCAATATGTGCCCTCCTTGCTACCCATCACCGGTCTATCCCATTCCCCCACCCCCCTCCCCTCTGTAGCCCTCAGTTTGTTTCTCATAGTCCATAGTCTCTCATGTTTCATTCCCCCTTCTGATTACCCCCCCTTTCTTTATCCCTTTCTTCCCCTACTGATCATTCTAGTTCTTATGTTCCATAGATGAGAGAAATCATATGATAGTTGTCTTTCTCTGCTTGACTTATTTCACTAAGCATTATCTCCTCCAGTGCCGTCCATGTTGTAGCAAATGTTGAGAACTCATTCTTTCTGATTGCTGAGTAATATTCCATTGTATATATGGACCACAACTTCTTAATCCAGTCATCTGTTGAAGGGCATCTCGGCTCCTTCCACGATTTAGCTATTGTGGACATTGCTGCTATGAACATTGGGGTGCATATGGCCCTTCTCTTCACTACGTCTGTATCTTTGGGGTAAACACCCAGTAGTGCAATGGCTGGATCATAGGGTAGCTCAATTTTTAACTTTTTAAGGGACCTCCACACGGTTTTCCAGAGTGGCTGTACCAACTTGCATTCCCACCAACAATGTAGGAGGGATCCCCTTTCTCCACATCCTCTCCAACAATTGTTGTTTCTTGCCTTGTCTATTTTTGCCATTCTAACTGGCGTAAGGTGGTATCTCAGTGTGGTTTTGATTTGAATTTCCTTGATGGCTAATGATTTTGAACATTTTTTCATGTGTCTGTTAGCCATTTGTATGTCTTCATTGGAAAAGTGTCTGTTCATATCTTCTGCCCATTTTTTGATTTGTTTATTTGTTTCTCGTGTATTGAGTTTGAGAAGTTCTTTGTAGATCTTGGATACCAGTCCTTTATCTGTAGTGTCATTTGCAAATATCTTCTCCCATTCCGTGGGCTGCCTCTTAGTTTTTCTGACTGTTTCCTTGGATGTGCAGAAACTTTTAATCTTGATGAAGTCCCATAAATTCATTTTATCTTTTGTTTCTTTTGCCTTTGGGGATGTGTCATGAAAAAGGTTGCTTAGGCTGATGTCGTAGAGGTTGCTGCCTATGTTCTCCTCTAGAATTTTGATGGATTCCTGTCTCACATCGAGGTCTTTCATCCATTTGGAGTTTATTTTTGTGTATGGTGTGAGATAGTGGTCAAGTTTCATTCTTTTGCACGTAGCTGTCCAATTTTCCCAGCACCATTTATTGAAGAGACTGTCTTTTTCCCACCGGATGTTTTTTCCTGCTTTATCAAATATTAGTTGCCCAAAGAGCTGAGGGTCCATTTCTGGGCTCTCTATTCTGTTCCATTGGTCTATGTGTCTGTTTTTGTGCCAGTACCATGCTGTCTTTGTGATCACAGCTTTGTAGTACAGCTCGAAATCCGGCATTGTGATGCCCCCAGCTTTGTTTTTCCTTTTCAACAGTTCCTTGGAGATTCGGGGTCTTTTCTGGTTCCATACAAATTTAAGGACTATTTGTTCCAGTTCTTTGAAAAACGTTCTCGGTATTTTGATCGGGATAGCATTGAAAGTGTAGATTGCTCTGGGTAGCATGGACATTTTAACTATGTTAATTCTTCCGATCCATGAGCATGGAATATCTTTCCATCTTTTTATGTCTTCCTCAATGTCTTTTAAGAGTGATTTATAGTTTCTAGAATAAAGGTCCTTTACGTCTCTGGTTAAGTTAATTCCAAGGTAACGTATGGTTTTTGGTGCTATTGTAAATGGGATGGATTCCCTGATTTCTCTTTCTTCGTTCTCGTTATTCGTGTACAGAAATGCAACTGATTTCTGAGCATTGATTTTGTATCCCGCCACGTTACTGAATTGCTCTATAACTTCTAATAGTTTGGGAGTGGCTTCTTTTGGGTTTTCCATATAGAGTATCATGTCGTCTGCGAAGAGAGACATTTTGACTTCTTCTTTGCCGATTTGAATACCTTTGATCCCTTTTTGTTGTCTGATTGCTGTTGCAAGGACTTCTAGTACTATGTTGAATAATAGTGGCGAGAGTGGGCATCCTTGTCGTGTTCCTGATCTTAAGGGAAAGGCTTCCAGCTTTTCCCCATTGAGAATAATATTTGCAGTAGGCTTTTCATAGATGGCTTTTATGAGATTGAGAAATGTACCTTCTATTCCTACACTCTGAAGGGTTTTAATCAGGAAAGGATGCTGTATTTTGTCAAATGCTTTTTCGGCATCGATTGAGAGGATCATATGGTTCTTGAGTCTTTTCTTGTTGATATGATGTATCACGCTGATTGATTTGCGAATATTGAACCACGCTTGCATCCCAGGTATGAATCCCACTTGATCGTGGTGGATAATCCTTTTAATGAACTGTTGGATTCTATTAGCAAGTATCTTGTTGAGGATTTTGGCGTCCATATTCATTAGGGAAATCGGTCTGTAATTCTCCTTTTTGAGGGGGTCTTTGCCTGGTTTGGGGATCAATGTAATATTGGCCTCATAGAATGAGTTTGGTAGCTTTCCTTCTGTTTCTATTTTTTGAAAAAGCTTTAGGAGAATAGGTATTATTTCTTCTTTGAATGTTTGGTAGAATTCCCCAGGAAAACCGTCCGGGCCTGGAGTTTTGTTATTTGGAAGGTTGTTTATCACTGACTCAATTTCTTCATAATTAATTGGCCTGTTTAAGAAATCAATTTCTTCCGGTTTCAATCTTGGTAGTTTATAGGTTTCCAGGAAGGATTCCATCTCTTCCAGATTGCTTAGTTTATTGGCATATAGCTGTTGATAAAAATTTCTAATAATCCTTCCAATTTCAATGGTGTTCGTCGTGACCTCTCCTTTTTCATTCATAATTTTAATAATCTGGGTCCTTTCTCTTTTCTTTTGGATAAGTCTTGCCAGTGGTCTGTCAATTTTATTGATTCTCTCCAAGAACCAGCTTCTAGTCCTGTTGATCTGCTCTACTGTACTTCTGGTTTCTGCTTGATTGATTTCAGCTTTAATTTTGGTCAACTGCTTCCTTGTGCGTGGATTAGGCCTGTCCCTCTGTTGCTGTTCCAGCTTCTTGAGGTGAGAATATAAAAACTGCATTTTAGATTTTTCTATTCTTTTGAGTGAGGCTTGGATGGCTATGTATTTCCCCCTTAGGACTGCCTTTGCAGTATCCCATAGGTTTTGGACTGTTGTATTTTCATTCTCATTGGTCTCCATAAATTGTTTAATTTGATTTTTGATTTCCTGGTTTATCGAGTCATTCCTGAGCAGGATGGTTCTTAGTCTCCAAGTGTTTGAGTTTCTTCCAAATTTTTCCTTGTGGTTGAGTTCCAATTTCAGAGCGTTGTGGTCTGAGAATATGCAGGGGATAATTTCAATCTTTTGGTATCGGCTGAGACCTGTTTTGTGTCCCAGAACATGGTCTATTCTTGAAAATGTTCCATGGGCATTAGAATAGAATGAGTATTCTTTGGTTCTGGGGTGTAGTGTTCTATATATATCTAAGAGGTCCAACTCGTCGAGTATGGCATTCAAAGCCTTTGATTCTTTGCTTAGTTTTTGCCAGGGTGTTCTGTCTATTTCTGAGAGTGGAGTGTTGAGGTCCCCTACTATTAATGTATTTTTATCTATATGTCTCTTTATTCTGGTTAAGAGTTGCCTTGTGTATCTTGCTGCTCCCCTGTTGGGGGCATATATATTTATAATTGTCATATCCACTTGTTGAATACTTCCTTTAAGAATAATATAGTGCCCTTCTGCATCTCTAACTATAGTCTGTAGTTTAAAATCCAATTTATCTGATATGAGAATTGCTACCCCAGCTTTCTTTTGAGGTCCATTTGCGTGAAAGATGGTACTCCATCCCCTTACTCTCAGTCTGAATGCATCTTTGGGTTCGAAATGAGTCTCTTGTAGACAGCAAATGGATGGGTCATTTCTTTTTATCCAATCTGCAACCCTGTGGCGTTTGAAACCAGAATTTAAACCATTAATGTTCAGGCTGAGTACTGAGAGATATGCTTTTAATTCTGCCATGTTGTCAGTAAAGTCTTTGTTTGTATTGGCTGTGACTTTCTGTTTTGTATCACTCTTGGGGCCTTTCTACTTTTATAGAACCCCCCGTAATACCTCCTGTAGGGCTGGTTTCGTGGTTACGAAATTGGCTAGTGACTGTCGATTCTGAAATGTCTTTATTTCTCCATCAATTCTGAATGACAGCCTTGCTGGATAAAGGATCCTTGGCTGCATGTTTTTCTCTGAAAGAGCTTTAAAAATGCTCCCCCAACCCTTTCTCTCATTCCAGGTCTGTGTAGACAGGTCTGATGTAATTCTGATGCCTTTGCCTTGGTACGTGAGAAATTTCTTTGCCCTGGCCGCTTTCAATACTGTATCCTTGGATCTCATATTTGCGAGTTGCACTATGACGTGACGTGGTGTAGGTCTGTCATGGTTGAGCTTGGGAGGGGTCCTCTCTGCCTCTTGGACACGAATTTTTGTTTCCCTTGCTAGATTAGGGAAGTTTTCAGCTACAATTTGTTCAAATATCTCTTCTAGACCTCTGTTTTTCTCCACCCCCTCGGGGATGCCGATGATTCTAACATTGGATCGTTTCGTTGAGTCAGTAATCTCCCGTAGCCAACATTCGTGGGCGTGGATTTTTTTAAGACCATCTTCTATTTTTAATTTTTCCTCTATTAACCCATCCTCCAATTCACTAACCCTTTCCTCCGCTTCCGTGACCCTGGCCGTCAGAGCCTCTAGTTTTGCCTGCATTTGGCTCATAGAATTTTTAATTTCTGTCAAATTCGCTCTCATTTCCGCCCTTAGGGATTGTATATTCTCAGTAATATTTTCCTGAATACTTTTTTCAAGTCTACTCATTATCTTGACCATTGTTACTCTGAATTCCATTTCTGATAATTTGGTTACATCCATATCCGTTACTTCTGTGGCAGAGGCCCCTGACTCACTGTCCTTTCTTTGCTGGGGGGGGCTTCTCCTTCTTGTCATTCTGATGAAGAGAGGTTGCGGGGTTTCCAGAGCCCAAAATTATTGACTGGGTCCCAGGCCGTGCCCCTTGTTTTATAGGGATCTTAGAGATGTGGGCTTCTTCTTTAAAGATTTTATTTATTTACTTATCTGAGAGAGGGAGACAGACAGCAAGAACGAAACAGAAGCAGGGGAGTGAGAGAGGAAGAAGCAGGCTCCCAGCGGAGGAGCCCGATGAGGGACTCCTTTCCGGAACGCTGGGATCACGCCCTAAGCTGAAGGCAGGCGCTCAATGACTGCGCCACCCAGGCGCCTGGGTTGTGGGCTTCTTGATTTTTCAGCCTGCCTTCTGTGTTCTGGGGGAGGGGCCTGCCGCGCCGATACTCAGGCAACCCTGTTTGGGTAGAGTCTCCGTGCCCCTGCGAGGGAGGATGGGGATGGGCACTCTCTGAGCCGGTATTTCCAGGCTTTTGTTCTCTGGCGGCTTTCCCTGGCGGCCGGCTATGCCTCTTCTGAGGGTCAGAGCAGCAGAGGCTGCATTGTCGCAGAACAGAGGGATTGCGGCCCGTTCTCCACTGATGTTCTGGCCACTTTAACTCTGTTACTGTTGGTGCTGCTCAACCCTGCGGCGTCCCGGGATGTGCGCACCAACTCGGCGACCCTGCCCTCACTTCCAGGGCCGGCGCGTCTCTGTCCTTTGTGTTTCTAATGCCGCCAGCCACCGGCCGCCCCGTCTCTGTCCTTTGTGTTTCTAATGCCGCCAGCCACCGGCCACCCCGCGCGCTCCCGGGTCTCCCGGTCTCAGTCTATGCCCGGTGAGCACACCTCGATTCCGGAGTTTCGTGAGAAGCCTGGTGGCGCGCGCACCCGGTTCAGGGTCTCAGTCTGCTGTTTCGCGGGTGCCGACCGCGAGTCCGCCCGCTCCCCCGTGCAGGTGGCCCGCCAGCCGCCAGCCGCCCCGCGCGCGCTCCGGGAGTTCCCGGTCTCAGTCTGGATCCCGTGAGCACACCGGGATTCCGGTGTTCCGGGAGATGCCTGGTGGCGCGCGCGTTCACGGCTCACCGGTCTCAGTCCGCTCTCTCGCGGGTGCCCTCTGTGTGTCTTCCCGCTCCCCCGTGCAGGTGGCTGCCGCTTCCCGGCGCCCAAACACGGCGGCTCCCTCCCCCTTCCGTTTATCTTCCGATATCCGTGCACGGTTTACAGCTCCCCTCTTGGTACCTCAATACTCAGCGCTGGAGATGTTCATTTGTAGAGATCCAGATGCATCATCCTGCGTCTCAGGCTGATTCCGTGGTTATTTAGGCTGGTCTGGTACCTATCCAGCTCGACTCAGGGTACCGGCTGAAAAAGGGGTCCCCTACTCCTCCGCCATCTTAACTCTTCCCCCAGGACAGTCTCTTTAATAAATGGTACTGAGAAAACTGGAAAGCCACATGCAAAAGAATAAAACTGGAACACTATCTTACCCCATCCACAAAAATTAACTCAAAATAGATTAAAGACTTGAAACTAAAACATGAAATCATAAAAAGTCTGAGAAGAAAACATAAGTGAGGTAAGCTCCTTAACATCAGTCTTAGCAATGATTTTTTTTGGATTTGCCACCAAAAGCAAAGGCAAGAAAAGCAAAAATAAATAAGGGGGACTAAAGTAAACCAAAAAGCTTCTGCAGAGCAAAGAAAACCAGAAACAAAATGAGAAGGCAACCTACCAAATACAGAAAATATTTGTAAATCATATATCTGATAAGGGGTTAATATCCAAAATATATAAAGAACTCATACAATTCAATAGCAAAAAAAAAAAAGAAAAAAAGAAAAAGAAAAGAAAAGAAAAGTAAAAAATCCAATTTAAAAATAAGCAGAATATCTGACTAGGCATTTTTCCAAAGAAGATATGCACATGGCCAATAGGTACATGAAAAGATAAAACATTACTAATCATCAGGGAATGCAAATCAAAAGCACAGTGAGATATCAGCTCACACCTGTTAGAATGGCTATCATCAAGAAGACAATAGATAGCAAGCGTTGGTGAGGGTGTGGAGAAAATAAAACCTTTGTGCACTGTGGTGAGAATGTAAATTGGTTCGGCCACTATGGAAAACAATATAGAGTGTCCTCAAAAATTAAAAACAGAACTACCATATAATCCAGCAATTCTACTTCTGGACATTTATCTGAAAAAACAAAAACACTAACTTGAAAAAGTATATGCACCCCCATGTTCATTGCAACATTATTTATAATAGCCAAGATACGGAAGCAACCTAAGTATCCATTGATGGATGAATGGATAAAGAAATTGTTATATATAAATATATATAATATTATTCATAAAAGAGGAAGAAATTTTGCCATTTGTAACAACATGGATGGATCTTAAGGACATTATGCTAAGTGAAAGAAATCAAACAGAGAAAGGCAAATACTGTATGATCTCACATATGCAATCTAAACACACATATACACAAACACACACACACATGCATATAAAATGAGCTCATAGATACAGAGACTGGTGGTTGCCAGAGGTAGGGGTTGGGGGTGGGTGGGTAAAATAGGTGGTGGGGTAAAAAGGTACAGCTTCCAGTTGTGAAATAAATGAGTCATGGAGATGTAAAGTACAGCATAGTCACTATTGATAATAATCCTGTATTGCATATTTGAAAGTTTTGAGGAGAATAAGTCTTAAAAGTTCTCATCTCTAGATAAAAAAACGTGTATGGTGATGGATATTAACTAGACTTATTGTGGTGATCATTTCACAATACATGCAAATATCAAATTATTATGTTGTATACCTAAAGCTATTATAAGTTATATGTCAATGATATTTCAATAAAAAATTTAATGATTCTTCATTGCTTTAAGAATAAAACAATAGTAGACATCAACACATTGATATTATAAGTGTAAACAAATCCCATTATGCGTATTTGTTAACACTATTCCATAGATCGATAGTAGCAACACCATTAGTCTAACTTTTTAAAAAGATTTTATTTATTTATTAGAGAGAGAGGGGGAGAGAGAGAACATGTGTGTGTATGTGCGGGGAGGGGCAGAGGGAGAAGGAGAGGCAGAGAATCTCAAGCCAACTCTGTTGAGCACGGCGCTGGATGTGGGGCTTGATCTCACCACCCCAAGATCATGACCTGAGCTGAAACCAAGAGTCATATTAACTCATATTAACTGACTGAGCCACCCAGGAGCCCCACCATTAGTCTAACTTGTTATTGTCTTAATTGGGTTTGGCTCTTTTTCAGAAATCATTTGTGTTTTAATAAAATTCTTGAGTCATTCTCTCTGTTGCTGAGAGTAGAGCATTAAAATCCACAACTATGATTCTGGAATTGTCCATTGCTCCATTAATGCTATTTTTTTCATATATTCTAAAACTCTGTTATTAGGTGTATATGTATTTATGATTGTTGTATCTTTCTGATATTTTGGTCCTTTTATCAAAATAAAATGTCCCTCCTTATCTCTGATAATACTGTTTGTCTTGAAGTCTAATTTATCTGTCTAGTCTAGTCTTTCTCATGCTTACAGTTTGCATGGTGTATGTTCCCCAACTATTTAATTTCCATCTATTTGCATATGTATATTTAAAGTAGATGTCTTTAAAATAGCATATATTTGCACCTTTTAAAAAATTTATTCTGATAATCTCTGTCTTAAAATAGGGGGTGTTTAGTCCAGTAACATTTTTTTTAAAGCTTTTATTTATTTATTTGAGAGAGAGAGAGAGTAGGAGCAGGGAGAGCAGCAGAGGGAGAAGGAGGCTCCCTGCTGAGCCGGGAGATAGACTGGAGTTCAATCCCAGGACCTTGGGATCATGACCTGAGCTGAAGGCAGATGCTTAACCAATTGAGCCACCAAAGAGCCCCTCTGATAACATTTAATACAATTATTGGTATGACTACATTTAGGTCTATCACTTTACTATTTGTTTTCTGATTGCTATTTCTTTCTTTCTTTCTTTCTTTCTTTCTTTCTTTCTTTCTTTCTTTCTTTCTTATCGTTCCTCTGTTCCTTCTTTCTGCCTTTCTTTTTGATTAATTGCATATGTTTTTTGGAACTCCATTTTAGTTTTCGTGTTGCGTATTTAGTTATACTTTTTTTTTGAGAGAAAGGAGAGAGAGAGAGCACGCTTGAGTGGGTGAGTGGGAGGGTGGAGGGAGAGAAATTTAAGCAGGCTCCACTCTCAGCACAGAGCCCTATGTGGGGCTTGATCTCACCACCCTAAGATCATGACCTGAGCTGAAATCCAGAGTTGGATGCTAAGTCAACTGAGCTACCCAGGCGCCGTTAGTTATACTTTTTTGCGTTAGTTTCAGTGGTTGCTCTTGGGATTACGATACCCGTCTTTAACTTTCACAGTCTACTTAGAGTTCATATTGTACGACTTCATGTAAAATGGAGGCGCTTTATAACTCTGTAAATCCAATCTGTATACCAGGAGCAATCTCATGGTTAGCTGAGAAGTAGCAGAGAGTTTAAAAGTTACGAACATAAACTAAGCCAAAGACCAAATGGCACCAGCTCTTCCAAATGTGTTATTATAGTGGGTGGTGGGATGGTGGTGCTGGTGGTGCTGGTGGTGCTGGTGTGTGTGTTTGTAGTTATAAGCAAGAAGACCAGACAATACTGTTGGCAGCAAAAATGGTCTTACAGCTGGATTTAACTGTCTCCAGCACCATGTGGTGTTCCTTTACAACGCACAAGATGATAAGACATAAATTCAATTAATAATCATAATTTATTCTTCTGGGTTTTATTACATGATTGATTCTGACATTTGAAAATCAGCAAATATCATTTACTTTGTTATAGCTATATAACTACTGCTGTTCTGGTTCCCAGTATGCTATGATTATATTTTCTTGTTCAGGCATATTTTTTTTCCTGAAGATTTTACTTATGTTTCTAATTTGTTGCATTGACTGTCTTTATTATATTCTGAAATTCTTAGTAATTTCTTAAAAATACTAAGTC